>NC_048220.1:105818291-106054042 GCF_002007445.2 Ailuropoda melanoleuca | reverse complement strand
GCCGAGCTAGGTTGCAAGGAGGGGCGGGGTCACGGCCCGCAGGGGGTGGATGGTGGCGACAAGGCCTTTCAAATCTGGGGGTCGGGGTGTTGTGTGATGGGGCTGGGGTTCATTGGGCCAGGTCCTTCGAACAGGTGTCTGCATCCCCAGGAGGCATGGGGTAGGGGTGGCAGGGGCCAGGCGCCCGCCCCCTCCCAGTCCCCCACCCATTTCCCCCAGGGGCTGATTGGGGCTGGGGGTGTTAGAATAGCTGAGCGCCAGCCTTGAGCTGGACTAATTTCGGGGGTGGGGGTGGGGAGCCGCCCTGGTCCTCACCCTCGCGCTCTGCACTGAAGCAACCTCTGAGAACCAGCAGGGGGACGCTGTCTTTCCTGCCCGTGCCCTGCGGGAGGGCACCACCTGCTTCCTCCCACCAGCTTTAGCTTTCTTGCTAAGACCCCAGGCTGCCCATCCGCAGGGCTGACAGGAGGCAAAGGCAGGGAGGAAGGAAATAGGGAGACCCGAGGGATATGGGGGGTGGGGTGGAAGCTGGCATGAGAGAGGGGGCCATATCTGTGCTTCTGGAGCCCTGGGCTGAGACTGTAGCCCCTCCCCATTTCTCCTGTGGGGTTAGATCTCCCAGCCAAGTACCCTGGGGGGGGGCAGGGAGGGAGGGTATTGGGTCAAGTTTTCTTGCTTTTGGCTTAAAAGTACGAGTCCTAGCCAAGGAGTCAGAACTCCTGGGCACTATATCTGCAGATGTCACTTCCCCTGTGACTTTGGGCAAGTCCATTCTCTAACGGGGACTATCATTTGCTGATCCAGCTCCATTATCAAGACACCAAAGCAGGCCCCGCTGCCCCTAAGTGGGGTGGGAGGATGTGGTGACCCCACAGAGGCTGGTAGATGCAGATGGGAGCGAGAACTCCCAGGGGCTGGTGTTACTGACCCCTCCGCCTGCCCCCCCATTCAAGCCTTCTGCCCCCGTGCAGCTGGGTGTGGAACCGCTGTGATAAGTGGGTCTTTTTTATTCACTGACATGAATGACTTCTTGAGGCCATTTGTGGGTCTCTTGGGTCTTCTTGGGTCCTGCCTGCCGTTCTTTTCCACTCTCCTCCTCTCTCCTCTTTCCTCTCCCTCCCCACAAGAGCTCCCACCCCTCACTGCCACAGGGCCACACAAGTGTGTAAATGGCTGTGTTCTATAAACCCTTATCTCATGTAATCCTCCAAAAATTCTAGGGGCTAGGTCTTGTTATCCCCGCTGTATAGACAAGGAGAAAGAAAACAGACATGGGGGATGCAGCTTGCTGCTTTCCTAAAGATAGGCTGAGGGACCTAGGACCACCAGGCAGGGGTGGGGCCACCTGGCCTCAGTGTCCTCTCCCTTGGTCTCAAGGTGAAGGGGCAGGGAGGGAGAAAATGCCAGGTATCAGCAAAGGGGCAGCGTTGTTTGGAGATGAGCACTGGGCTGAAAGTCAGGGCTGTGGATTCTGGTCTTGCTCTGCCCTTAACTTGCTGTTTGACCTTGGGCTCATCCCTTCCCCTCCCTGAAATTCAGTTTCCTCATCAGCACAATGATGAAGTTGGACTCCAGATTTCTATTGTCTCTCACATCCTGAAGAAGGTATGAGAGCCTTGGCCTGGGGCAGGCTAACCTCTTCCAGCACCTGCCGCTGCTGGTGACCTACATCTCTTGGTCCCTAAAAGAGGGGGTGCAGGTCTGACAAACTCAGGATTATGCTCCTGCGTGACTCGGGATAAGCAATGGGGGAATCGGGGGTGGGATCTTCACACCCAGGCGGAAGTGTGAAGCGACTCATTAAGCTTCCAACCCTGCCCCATTGATTTGGTTACTTGTCTCCCTGCCAGTTGCATCCTTTCTGTGCCAGCCTCCTGAGATTCACCCCATGGTGGGGTTGGGGGCTCCAGGTGGTCTTGGGATTGGCTCATCTTTGGAGGACCCAATCCTCTGTCCCTGGAGCAGAAGCAGGCTTCCCTTTGATTGGGGGAGGTGGGGGACAGGAGAGCTGGCAGCATCCTGCTCTTGGAACTCTTGTCACCATGGAAACAGAGAGCCGGGACTGCTCTGTGAGCAGAGAAAGGGCAGCAGCTTCTCAGGAGGGATCAGAGGAACCTCATTACTGGGCCCTCCTGCCAGTTGGCCTGAACAGGGCTGGGGGGCTCACAGGGTGACCAGCCTACCACACTACCCCATATCAGGGGCCAGCGTCAGCTGGAGCTCACCTGGAGCTCACCTGGCAGGGAGTGATTCCAGAGGGCCGATACTCACCCAGCTAGGGAGGAACCTTGTGGAAAGGGGCATCAGAGGGCAGGGGCAGATTTAAGATAGGTCTGGGGGCTGCTGCTACCCTCAGCCCAGCATGTCTGAGATCACCGCAAGCCCAATTACTGGAAAAGCGGCTTGTTCACGTTATCGCCAGCATCGCCATCACCCATAATTATGCCAGGCTGTCCTTGTTACCACTGCCCCTCTGGCCAATAGCCAGCCTCAGGCAGGATCGTTACTGTGGTCGCCACTGTCCCTGAGAGCCAACCCAAGACTGTCGCCCCCACTCCAACCCCCCAAAACCCATTGCCCCGACCCTGTCACTGCGCCTGGACACCTCCATCCTATGACACCTGCACTCTTCTCCTTTCGCCGTCTTTATCCCGGCAATGCTCGTAGGACAAAATCCCTGCAAAGCCTCCTCTGTCACCACCCAATTTGTGTGTAGACACCTACTTGGCTAGTGCCAGGGAGGGCAATTTTAGGGGGGAAAATATCTGACCAGCAGTCGATTACCGAGTCCCCGTGCTAGAATCTGATCTGGTCTTCAACCACCACAAGTGTCTCCAACAGAGTCTCTGGTGAAGCTTGCCTCACAGACCAGCAGAGCCAGAAGACTAACAGATAGACCTACATTTCTCCGAGTAAATCTCAGCATGCTAGTTTTTTAAATCCTTTTCTTAAATAGAGTTGCAGAATACTGTCTATTCTAGTCAGTCGCAGTGGGTATTGGTGCATTAAATGATCTGACAAGTCCTGCAGCAAACTATTTTGCTTTGTGTTAACCCAGTGTTCCCCAAACTTCTTTGACTCAAGAATCCTTTTCTTACACTGAGCATGTATGAACATCCCAAAGAATGTATTTTTGGAAACACTGATTTATTCAATCCCCTCAGTGTCGAGATGGGGAAACTGAGGCTCAGAAAATTCTTTCGGGTCACACCGTGAAGTGGCACAGACCTGGGACTAGAACTGTAGACTCCTGACTTCCAGTCCAGAGATATCACTGTTACCTCACAACCATTCCTCAGCAGAGGGTCCTTTTTCCTGTCTCAGAACTCTGATGTTATCGGACAGTTGGCCCTCTTCGCAGCTCCATCCTTCTCTGCCATTGGTGTGAATTTCAGAGGCAAGCGGGAAGGGCATGGCTGTCCCTTTCTTCTGACCCATTCCAGGAGACACACTGGGGGAACTGCTGTCTGAATTTTAGAAAGTTACCCTGGTATCTTTGGGCTTCCTTGCAGGCCCTCAGCTTGGGCAGCTCACAGACGTGCTAACTCATCCCCTAGCCAGCATTTCAAGCAGCTGGAGGAGGGCCTCCATTTCCCAGCCCCAGTCTGGAGGGAGAAGGCCAAGTGGACTTCCCCAGCCTCCTTGAATCCCAGGCAGGGATCTTGGGGACAGCTGGCTTCCGTTCCCCTCTCTGCCTGCATCTCTCCTGCAGTGACAAGAAGATGATGACCTCTGTGAGACAGATCCGGACTCAGTAGCCTCTTCCTGCTCATAAGCAAACATTCGCAGCCCTCCATAGACCTCCTTGAGCCACCAGAGCGTAAATCGAATTCCTCCCTCGGGGGAGGCCATGTTCCCTCCAAGCCCTCTTCTTTCTGTGCTGGGGGCCCCTACTCCTCCCCCTGTCCTCCTGTGACTGCTTCTCCCAGACACCCTCCTATCTGGCCATCTGCCCCGTAGACATGCTCCAAGCTATCTGTGTCTTTCTTAAAATACGGTGCCCGGAACAGAGTAGCAAAAGGCCAGCACTGGAGGTTGAAGACTCGGGCTTCCGTGCTGGGAAGCTCTGGGCGTGAGACCTAGCTCTCCACCAGCTAACCTTATAAAACCTTGGGTATGTCCTGACTCCTCTCTGAGCCTCAGTGGTCCTCGTGATTGAAACAGCGCTTAGACAAGTACTTAGCTCATAGGGTTGTTTGAGAATGAAATCAGGTAAAATGTTTAGTGCACTGAGCACATAGTAAGAACTCAAGACATGGTAACTATTATTAAGGTCATCGTCATCAATCTAAGACCACCCCTTGATTTGACCTCTGTGTTAACCAAACTAAGGCCAAGGTGGCTTTCTTAGCTCCTGAGCCACCCTGCTGGCCTCCTAAGTTTGGAGTGACCAGCCACCCCAAGGAGCTCCTGCATATGTCATGTCAGCCCAGGTAAGGGCAGTTGATTTTTCTCAACCCATAGAGTATCTTTGCATTCAGCCCTGTTGCATTTCATCTTCTTATTTTGGGGGTGGGGTGGGCTGTATCACAGTTCCAACCTGGCCTCACCTCTTAGTCTCTTTTATCGGCAGCCCATTACCCCAGACCTGCTGATGACCCCCAGTGACCAGGGCGATGTCGACCTGGACGTGGATTTTGCCGCAGACCGGGGGAACTGGACGGGCAAGCTAGACTTCCTGCTGTCCTGCATTGGCTACTGCGTGGGCCTGGGCAACGTCTGGCGTTTCCCCTACCGGGCCTACACCAACGGCGGAGGTAGGGGCCGGGGGCCTGTTGGAGGGGCGCGTAGGCTAGTAGGCCAAGGCTTGGAGAGGACTTGGCCACCATGTCCTATGTGGCCTTGAGCAGGATTCACTGAAAGCAGTGACATGGGGCCGGGAGAAGTGAACTCTCTTTGCCTTGTCTTTTTTCCTCACCCAAACCCTTCCTTCCTCTCTCTCGTGCCCAGTGTGGATACCTCCTCACCTGTCTGCTGGAGCCTAGGCACTTCCCGGGCCCTGAGTGATGGGCAGAGAAGCTGTCTCTGCTTCATGACAGCAGGCTGTACCTGCCTGACAGTGATCACCGTGCTCTCCAAGTTCTCCCATCCCCCCTCCTCCCCACCCCCTCCAGGACCTCGCCCCACCAGTCCTTCCCACTTGTGAATCTTCGATCTGTCCTCCTCTCCTGGATCCTTCCATTCAAACTACAAACACGAAGCCTGTCCCATCTTCAGCAAATCCTCTGTTGTCCCTGCTTCGCCATCAAGTGACTGTTCTGAGTCTCATTAACAATAGCTGGGGTTGAGCACTGGCCACCTGCCAGCCCCAGGCCTTTAACCCTGATGACAGCCCTCCTGGGTGGGCACGGTTGTCCTGATGTGACAGCCAGGGCTCGGAGAGGCCAGGTTCCTTGTCCAAGGTCACCTGGTGGCCGACCCAACATTCCACCTCCAGGACTACCTTCTCTAGAGCTAGTGTGCCCCCAACCACCCTCGAAGCCTCCTTCTGTCTCTGCCAAGCTCGTGCAAGAGGCACCTATTGGCAGAGTGGCAGAAATCCAAACAGGAGGGGATGAGGCGAGGATAACATGAATTGCCCTGGCCGGGAAGTGTGGGACTGGAGCTGGCCTTTGATGCTCTAGGAACTCCATAATGGCCACGGTTCCGTCGGCTCTCTCTTTCCCTGGCTCCCAATTGTGTTTCTCTCTGGGTGCTGACCTCATTTTCTCCTGTGACCGGCTCCCTCCTTGCAGTTGGGTGGGGGGTGGCCACAGACAGCTCTATGGTGACTTGAGCCTCAGAGCTGTTCCCTCTGGGTGTGGCTGTAGAGGACCGCAGGGAGGGCCTCTACCTGGCCTGCCTCAGGAGCTGTGCCGCAAGGGGGTAGGCGGCTGGTGTGACTGACAGCCCTTCCAGAGCCTGCAGGGGTGGGCAGTCTTCTAAAGGAGCTGGCTGTCAATAGGGGAAGCAAATGGGGAGGGGTATTGGGCACATGGGACCGCTGGTGGCAGCCAGAAGCACCTGAGGTAGCAGAGACCACACAGGGAGGTGGATTGGGGCCAGATCCTGAGGGCGTTCGAGGAGTTTCCACTTTCTCCGGGAATTCACTCATCTATTCCTTCATTCACTCAGCGTTTGCTCTGAGCCCAGCCCTGCTCTGGGGACTGGGGCTGCACAGGAGGGTAAAGCCCACCAGCCCCCGTAGCCCTCCGTGGTCTGGTGTAAAAGGCCATCCCAATCCGCAGGTGAAGTGCTCCGTGGGGTCGCAGGTGTCTGCCATCAGGAGAGGGGCGGGGCTGGAGCTGGGCCTTAGGGGAGCCGACCCACCTGCGACCTTCCCTGACCGACCGCCCTCCTCCTCCGCGCAGGCGCCTTCCTCGTGCCCTACTTCCTCATGCTGGCCATCTGTGGCATCCCCCTCTTCTTCCTCGAGCTCTCTCTGGGCCAGTTCTCCAGCCTGGGACCCCTGGCCGTCTGGAAAATCAGCCCCCTCTTCAAAGGTGAGGTCTCCTAGTCCCGGCAGGGGCCTGGGCCCAGGGGAGGCAGGGAGGTTGCCCCGCATGCCCCAGCCTCTGGGCAGAGAGGGAAGTGAAGCCCGGAGAGGGGATGGCTTCCGGAGGCGGCGCAGCCTGGCCCACAGGAAGGCTTGAGCTGAGGGCGCCGCCTCTCCCCACGCCCAGGGGCCGGCGCGGCCACGCTGCTCATCGTGGGCCTGGTGGCCATCTACTACAACGCGATCATCGCCTACGTCCTCTTCTACCTCTTCGCCTCCCTCACCAGCGCCCTGCCCTGGGAGCACTGTGGCAACTGGTGGAACACGGACCTCTGCCTTGAGCACAGAGGCTCCAAGGATGGCAACGGGGCCCTGCCCCTCAACCTCACCAGCACCGTCAGCCCCAGCGAGGAGTACTGGAGGTCAGGCCACCGGTGGCCCAGCGGCCGTCTGGGAGGGCCCCCGAGCTGCTGGGGACGGGAGGAGGCAGGGGACAGGAATGGGCCGGCGTCCCCAGAGGGCTCAGCGCGCACCCGGAAGGCTGAGTCCAGGGGCTGGTGTCAGGTGGACCCCGGGTTCTAATCCCAGCTCTTCACTGACCCGCTGTGTGACCTTACACAATGCACTGGGCTTCTGGTGCTTTCTCTTCAAAGTGGGCGTGGTAATAGTATTCGGAGGGTCATTGCGGGGTTTAAGGGAAGGAAGGTGTCAATCGTGCCACCAGCCTATTGCAGAATCAAGCTCAGTGAATGCCAGCCGGTAATCGTGATGCTGACGCCACCAGTAATCGTAACCTGGCTGGCCACAGCTTTACGCCCTGCCCGCGGAGCGTGGCAGGGGGACCGGAGGACACTCAACTCTTCATCGCCCACAGCCGCTACGTCCTTCACATCCAAGGCAGCCAGGGCATTGGCAGCCCTGGGGGGATCCGCTGGAACCTGTGCCTCTGCCTGCTGCTGGCCTGGGTCATCGTGTTCCTCTGTATCCTCAAGGGCGTGAAGTCCTCGGGCAAGGTGAGGCCTGAGGGGCTGGGAGGGGTGAGGGCTTCCTGGAGGAGGCGGCAGGGCAGGGCCTGAGCCTGAGAGGATGAAAAGATGTCAGTGGGGAGGAGGTTGGGGGTAGGAGTGGGGGTGGGAGCCGGAGGCACCGCCTGAAGAAAGAGGTGGAGGTAAGGATGGACGGTGGGCAGGCTGGTTCACCAGACCGGAAACTGGCCAAGGACAGGACCTCTCTGTTACTCAAGTTTGTATCCTGGCCCAGTACTTGGTGCTTTGAGGAGGCTCCGTGAGTGTTTGTTGAATGCTTGGAAGGTGGGTCTGTGAGTCAGGATGGAGGGGGCTCTGGGAATGCGCAGTGGCGGGTGACCACGCAGGGTGGGTTGCATGGGCTGGGGGAGAGGGGAGTGGACCCAGGGAGGGGGAGACTCATCAACCCTAGGCAGGGCCTCCAGGCAGGGGCCGAGGGTGGCCCGGAGCGGGGCGCAGCGGAGCTGGAGGGGTGGATGGGCTGGGGGCGCCTTGGGAAGCAGTGACGGGAATTTAATGAGGGATCCATGTGCGGAGGAAGGGAGGCGGGGAGGGAAAGAGAAGTATCATAGATGATGGGTGTTCTCAGCTTGGCCTCCCCAAAAGTTGGGGAGGCGAGTTAGGTAAGATGGGGACTTCTGGAAGAGGAGCCGGGTGGAAGGAAGGTCACCCCTGCCTTCCATCCCCACTTATCACGTCGCAGGTGGTGTATTTCACGGCCACGTTCCCCTACGTCATCCTACTCATGCTGCTGGTCCGAGGAGTCACCCTCCCGGGGGCCTGGAAGGGCATCCAGTTCTATCTCACCCCCCAGTTCCACCATCTGTTGTCTTCCAAGGTGAGGCCCTCAGGGCTGAGGTGCAGAGGAAGGGGTCAGGCCTGAGCCAGGGAATAGAAGGAGGAGGGCTCCCTGGGGACAAGAAGGGCACTGGGTAGGAATCCTCCCTGTGGTGGGCCTCCTGTACCGGATCCTGTGCTCAACACTCTAAGTCTTTTTCATTTCTTATTCTTCACCGTCCTACACAGTAGACATTATTCTGAGGTGCCTGGCTGGCTCAGTCAGAGGAGTGTGCGACTTCTGATCTCGAGGCCATGAGTTTGAGCCCCACATTGGGTGTAGAATTTACTAAGAAAAATAAACCTTAAAAAAAGGTAGACATTATTCTCCCATTTTACAGATGAAGAAACTGAGGCCCGAAAGAGTGATAAGCTTAAGATCACATGGCTAGGCGGCAGCAGAGCTGGAATCCCAACCCAGATCTGTCCAACTCCAGACCCCAAGGAGGGCATTAGTATGACAGAAACAGTGGTGCCGACAGCTAAATTTCTTATTAGCTGCTGACTGCCTGACTCTGCCCCAGCGCTTGGCACGTAGGTAGTCGTTAATCCTTACCACCACCCTGCAAGGGAGCTACAGTTCCTATCCCTGCACTGCAGAGGAGGGACCCGAGGATCAGAGAGGTGATGTGGCTTGCCTAGGCCATACAGCCACAAAGTGGGGGAGCTGGAATCAAATCCAGGTCCCTCCAAACTCCAGGGAGGAAGTAAAGGGGTTCCACGGGCTTGTTGTCAATAAGGATCTACTGGAAATTTATATAAGACACTACTTCCTTCAGAATCGGAGAAGCTTAGCCATTCTCTAGATCCTGGATAGGGAAACTGAGAGGGAAAGGGACTTACCCGAGTCCCACCGCGTAAGTGCTCGAACAGGGTTTGGCCCCCCGCCATGTCACTTTGAGCGAGGCTCTCCACCACGCTGTCCCTGGACCTGTGGACTAGCTCCCGCCCCACCTCCTCCCTCCTCTTTCCTTGGCCCCCTGGACAGGGCCGTGGTGTGCCAGCCCCTTGTCTTTGCTCTCCACCTGCGTCCTTCCCTGCCACAGGTGTGGGTCGAAGCCGCTCTTCAGATCTTCTACTCCCTGGGTGTGGGCTTCGGGGGTCTCCTCACCTTTGCCTCCTATAACACGTTTCACCAGAACATCTACAGGTCAGTGCAGCCTCCCAGACCCCGGGGCCGGAGCAGGGATGAGAGTGGCCAGCCAGGGAAGGCCCTGTGGGGTGAGGGCGGGGCCAGCTTGCTCTGGCCTGGACCTGTGTGCCCGGACTTCCCCCGGCAGGGACACCTTTATCGTCACTCTGGGCAATGCCATCACCAGCATCCTGGCTGGCTTCGCCATCTTCTCTGTGCTGGGCTACATGTCTCAGGAGCTGGGTGTGCCTGTGGACCAAGTAGCCAAAGCAGGTGGGCAGGCCGGCCAGTCCTGCGGGGTGTGGGTGTGTGTTGGGCGAGGGAGCATGCGTGTGCACCAGCCAGGTCATGGGTGGCTTCGTCCAGTGCGTGTGTGGATGTGTGCACACACAAATGATCGTATCATAGCTGGTCTCTGGGTGTCCAAGGGCAAAGGGGGTGGGAGGGCAAAGGAGTGTGTGTTAACCTGTGTCTGCAGATACGTGAATACACGACATTGTCTTCTGTTCTGTCGCATCTTAGTAACTTGCCTTGCTTGTCCATGCGAGTCATTTCCCATGTCAGGATGTCTTGTGCAAGTGAACCGAGGGTTCAGATGGTGATGTGAATCAGGGGCTTGTGCCAGTGGACGTGTCCAAGTACGTGTGTTAGTGGGATTGTTCGTGTAAGTGATGGTATACCTAAGTGTATGCAAATGAGGTTTTAGATTGTCTTATGTTTCTTCCTGTGCTCGTGATCAACTCACCGATTTTGTCACCCTGTGTTCATTGAGCACCGACAGCATACTGGCCTGGGTCCTAGGAGTTAAGTGTGGGAAGTGTGCAGTCAGGGTACATCTCTGGGTTTGTCTGAACTAGTGTGCCTACGTGGGTGGAAGTGACTGTGTGTGTTTGAGGGTGCCTGTGGGGGCCGACCTCGTGCCCCAGGCTGCTGACCCTTTGTGCCCTCGGCCCAGGCCCCGGCCTGGCCTTTGTCGTCTACCCACAGGCCATGACCATGCTGCCTCTGTCGCCTTTCTGGTCCTTCCTTTTCTTCTTTATGCTCCTGACTCTTGGCTTGGATAGCCAGGTAAGCCTTGTCTGAGCCAGTGGGCCCCTGCGGGATGTGTGCGTGCGTGTGTGTGTCCATGTGTGATGTGTGTCTGTGTGTCTGTGCATCTGTGTGTATGGCATAGCTGCGTGTCTGTGTGTGGTGTATCTCTGGGTGAGTTTGTGTGTCTGTGCATATGTGTGTGTGAATTCTGACCCCCCCCGCTCCCCCCAGTTTGCCTTCCTGGAGACCATTGTGACAGCTGTGACAGACGAGTTCCCATACTACCTGCGGCCCAAGAAGGCTGTGTTCTCGGGGCTCATCTGCGTGGCCATGTACCTGATGGGGCTGGTCCTCACCACCGACGTGAGTGCTGCTGCAGGGACGGAGGGCCACCGGGGTGGGGAGGCCAGGCCAGGTGCCTGCCCCAATATCTGTGACTATTCCCTGGGCTACCTACTGCTTCCTTGTTGGAAGGAAGCCAGCCCACCCCAGGCCCTCTACCCAAGGGCAGCTTGGCCTATGACCCAGAATCCTGGCTTCAAAGTAGAGAAGACCTGGCTTCAAGCCTGGCTCCTGCACTTACGGGATGACCTCAGGACAAGTGGCTTCGCCTTCCCCAGCCTGTTTTCCCACCAATAAAACGTGAGGCTCCAATAGGATGATGTGCGTAAAGGGCTCGGCAGGTAGGCAGCAGTCACACGGTCATCATCCTGCTGTCACCGCCGGCCTGGCTGCTTCCTGCCCGCCTCCTGCCTGGAGAGGGGGGTGGCACCGGGGAGCAAGACTGCGGTGAGGGAATCCCGGCACCGTGACTTGTGTTCCAGGGAGGCATGTACTGGCTGGTGCTTCTGGACGACTACAGTGCCAGCTTCGGGCTCATGGTGGTGGTGGTGACCACGTGCCTCGCCGTCACCAGGGTGTATGGTGAGAGGGGCCGTGGGAGAGGGACCTGACGTTCCCCACAGGGGGAGGATGGGCGTCTACTCTCGAGCCCCCCTGCCCTGGGTCCCTGGTCCCAAGGGCCAGGGTCTCCAGTGGGGGCAGTGGGGGGGGGGCTGCTGGTGCTTGTGGGAGGTGCTGGCGTGGCCACTCTCCTCCCCTCCCCTGTGCAGGCATCCAGCGGTTCTGCCGGGACATCCACATGATGCTGGGCTTCAAGCCGGGCCTGTACTTCAGGGCCTGCTGGCTGTTCCTGTCCCCGGCCACACTCCTGGTAACCGGTGGGAAGGAGGGCTGGGGTCCAGGGCTGAGAGTAGCATCCCCCTCTGAGCATGCAGTCCGGCAGGGCTGCCCCGGCCCAGAGTGGACCAGTGCCAGAGCTGAGGGCGGGGCGGGCACCAGGATCTGGGCCTACTCCCCTGCGCCCCGATGCCCCCAGCTTCTGTAGTCCCAAGTGTGGTTAGCAAAATGAGTGGGGCTTTCCAGGCCTCAGGGCCTTAGGGCTGGGACTTTAGGCTGGTATGTTGGTACATGGCTGTGTTTTCTCAGCCTTGGAATTGGCATTCAGGTACAGGCTGTCTCAGGAACTGGGTGCTTCCGAGCTGGGCTGTCTCAGGCCTCACAAAGGCTCCGAGGGTGAGCCGTCCCAGTTCTACATGGCTTAGGACTGGGTTCTCCTGACTCTGGGTTGCTCTGGGCTGAGCTCTCTCAGGCCTCCGGGGAGCTCAGACCTGGGCTGGCCTAAGCCCTGGGGCCTGCCCAAAGCCCACTGTGATGCTGGGGCCGCCACCTGCAGGCCCTGCTGGTGTACAGCATCGCCAAGTACCAGCCCTCCGAGTATGGCAGCTACCGGTTCCCGGCCTGGGCCGAGCTGCTGGGCATCCTGATGGGCCTGCTGTCCTGCCTCATGATCCCCGCCGGCATGCTGGTGGCTGTGCTTCGGGAGGAGGGCTCGCTCTGGGAGGTAAGTCTGGCCCGCCCTCATCTGCCCCCGGCCTTCCTGACCCCGAGCCCTGCCCTGGGCCCACTTACTAGACCAGAAAACATCTGCCCCAGCACCTTACCCAGGGCCTCACAGCCTTTTCCAACCAGTAGCCTGGGCTATGACTCCTCTCAGACCTGCTTGCGGTGAGGCAGGCTCAGGGGGCTTCGGGTCCTGCCCTGTGGCCCCTAGCACTATGGGAGGCATCTGAGGGGGGGCGCACAACCCAAAGACCCCTGGTGTCGGCCAGTGCCCACATGTCCTGGGGAGAGGACAAGGGAATGGCCCAGGGTCCTACTGTGAGTCGGGCAGGGGTCAGGACTTAACTCTGGTCACCAGCCCGAAGTTTCCCTGTGGGAACTCAGGGTCAGAAGGCAAGATTGAGGGACCCCAGAGGGTGGGCTGCAGCCCATGGGTGACCTGGGAATGGGCTGATGGTGGGAGCCGTGCCCACGCCAGGCTTTGTGAAGAGATCCAGAAAGCAGAGACTGCAAGCTCTTTGAGCGTGGGAGCCGCAGTCTCAGAAGAGGGGAGTGGGCCAGTGGGTGTGCGGTGAGGCTGTGTGACCACTGCAATGTTTGGCCCCTCTCTGAGCCTCACCGCACTCTCTGTACTTCTGAGGCCATGGGTGTGGAGTCCCTCTGGTGGGAAGAGGCTGTCACAGTGAGCAGAGCTGAGTGAGACTGCTAGGTCCCCTGGAGAGAACCTAGGGACCCTGACACATACCCCATATATCCCATCAGGGATAATGCCGGAGCCAGCTGCTACTGGCTCATGAGAGCTAATCGTTAAATATTCAGGGATGTTGTGAGCTGGTTCTTAAATCATTGATAACTTGAAATCGACCTTGATGGGAACGTTTATACCACTGGAATTGGCTACAAATCAAGCCTCCTGCACCCCCTCAATCTGTTTGCCAGCACCTTACTGCACCTTACTGCTCCCACTCCCCACACAGCTCCCCTGTGCCCTCAGGTGTCCCCCTTCATACCTGCACCTGGAGAGAGGCTCAGAGCAGACAGGGGTTGTGGCCACAGCACCCAGACCACAGGGCCATCCTGGAGTCCAGCCGCTGCTCTGGTTCCAGCTGCTGTGTGACTACGGGCAAAGCCCTGGCCTTCTCTCAACCTCGGGAGCCCCACCTGTACGGCTCGAGGAAACTCGTCTCCTTGCTTGAGAGCGAAGGTGTCCGCAAAGGAAAGGAGGAGAGGGGTGTTGCTCAGGGTAGAGGGCTCCAGCCCCCTGGAAGTTCATGGTTCCCAAGCCTTGATACACTTCCCTCTTGCCCTGCTGCTGCAACCGCTAACAGCCAAGCAAAGGGCCGTGTTGTTGGGTGCGGGGTACTGCAGATGAGTCCTTGCCCAGCTCCCGAGTACCACCTTCAGAGACCAGGGCTTCCGGCACTGACACACTAGGTGGAATCCGGGGTCTGCCTTTGGCCAGCTGTGTGACCCTAAGCGAGTTAATGCACCTCTCTGAATGCTGCTTTTCTCTGTCCTGAAAGTGAGGACAGTGATCCCTCCCTAAGGGTTGCTGTGAGAAGAAAAGAAGCTCATCGATGTTGTCAGATCTGTGAAGGGCAGAAAAACAGAATCTTTTAAGTTTAGGATGGAGTCAGACTGCGTGGGTTCAAATCCCAGCATCATCACTTGTCACCCGCGTGACCTTGGCCAAGTTGACGAACCTTGCCGAACTTTACTTCCAGATAATATCTGTGGGGGTGGAGGGTGAAAGTCCTAATGTCCCTCTCACAGGGATACTGTAAGGATTGAAGAAGCCCAACTTAGCATAGAGCTGGAACGCAGTGAATGTTTTGTTCCACATCAGGGATTCTCATGGGGGTGATTTTGCTCTCAGAGGCCATTTGGTAGCATCTGGAGGCATTTTGCTTGTCTTAAGAGGGTAGTGTGCACAGGGGATGCTACTGGCTTCCAGGGGGAAGAGAGCAGGGATGCTGTTAAGCACCCCTCGGTGTGCAGAGAGCTCTTACACAGGGACTCTCCAGCCAAAATGTCCAGAGTACTCAGGTCGAGAAGCACTGGTCTAGCCTCCACTGTTCAGTTGGAAACTCTAAGTCCTTGCTTTAGGGGAGCTTGGATTTTAATGTGGGAGACAGACAATAAACAAATACATAAAGGTAGTAGTAAGTACTATATTTTAAAAAATAATAAAAAATGAAACAAAAGCCAAGTTTAGGAACAGAGAATGATGGGAAAGTATTTTGGCCAGGGTGGCTGGGGAGACCTCTGTGAGGGGGTGACAGCTGACCCAGCCGACAAGGTGATCTATATAGATATCTAAGGGAAGAGCATCCGGGCAGAAGGACAATCAGCTCAAAGGCCCTGGGGCAGGAGGGGCTGGCATGTCTGAAGGCAGCAAGGAGGTCGGCAAGGCTGGATCAGAGCAGGTGCGGGTGGAGGGAGAGTGTCAGGAGTTGAGGTCAGGGAGGTAGACAGTGGCCAGGCCATGGAGGCCGTGGTGGGCACTTTGGGTCTTCTTTCAAGTGAAATGACCAGCCGCGGGCAGGTTTCTGAGCAGGGGGTCACCTCTACAACAGTTCAGTAAGGGTCACCATGCTCTGCGTGTGGGGCCGTGCTGGGCCCCGGGCTAAGGGCACTGCACACGTTATCCTCCCTGAATCTGTACCCAGGAGGCTCCACTTAACATTGGTTGTCTCTCCTCCTCCAAGGCTCTGGGGCTCTTCTCCCCGCAGGGCGCGCAGAGGGCTTTGGGAATGTGGTTTGGGAAGGGAGGAACCCTAGAACGTCCAGACTTAGTCATGATCTTAGTCACCTCCCTCCTTCCATGGAAACTGGGGCTTGGAGGGAAAGGTCAGACATCAGCGTCAGAACGAGGCCAACTAGGAGACACTTGGAGGGTCAGTGACAATCCTGCCTCAGTGCTCCTGGCTCCTGGCTCTTCGCCAAAGCTCCCAGCTGCTTAGGACTCAGCATTTAGGGGAAGGGACCCAGAGTGGGCTCCTGGATTGGCTGGCAGGTAATCATAGCCTGTTGCCAGCACCCCTGCCGGTGCTCTCAGTGCCTGCTGACGACCCTGTGAAGGCATCACGATCCCCAGGTGACAGAGGGGAAAACCGAGCGTGGAAAGCTTAAATCCCATGCCCAAAGGCCACCCAGCTTGTGAGTAGCCGAGCAGGACTCTTGTCTGGGCATATGACTCATTCCCCTGGGGAAGTGCACTGCCCTCAGCGCCCCCTCCCCGGGATTGGTGCAAGGGCTGACACAGGTGACGTGGTGAGGGCTTTGCGGGTGCCCGGCCCCAGGAGGCACTCCACGAGCACCAGCCGCCCACCGTTTTCACTGCTGTCCTTGCTCTGCCACAGCGGCTCCAGCAGGCCAGCCGACCGGCCATGGACTGGGGCCCGTCGCTGGAGGAGAACCGGACTGGCATGTACGTGGCCACGCTAGCAGGGAGCCAGTCGCCCAAGCCCCTGATGGTGCACATGCGCAAGTACGGGGGCATCACCAGCTTTGAGAACACTGCCATCGAGGTGGACCGCGAGATCGCCGAGGAGGAGGAGTCTATGATGTGAGACGGGAGGCAGGTGGCCGGGAGGCCCTGCCCAGCTGCAAAGGGTAGACATGCCCTGCGGGGTTCCGAGAGGCCCGAGGCCATGGGAGGTCGCCACGGCGATGCTGGTCCCCAGTGCAAGTCCTTTCTCGTGGCCTCTGCCTCTCCTCTGTCTACCTTCTCCCCACATGCACACCCACTCACTCAAAGCTCAGTCCTCATCCTGCAGGTGGGTGAACTGAGGCCAGGGAGGAGAGACTTGCCCAAGGTCACATGGCGGAGGACACCGAACCCCAGGCCTCCTGGCCAACCAGTTCCCTGTCTTCTGTGGCAGCCGGCATCATTCTCTCCTCTGTTCAGAGCCAGACTCCTCTCTTTTCTAGGGGAGCCTGCCCCCACACACTTCGAACAGGCAGAATCTTGAGCTAGGCAGGGACACTCCTGGTGCAGTGAGGCCCACAAGGCCCCAGGCCTCGAGGGTTAGCAAGTGAAGTGGGAGAAAAGCCCTGTGGGCTCTTGTGCCCGGGGCCAGGTTTCCTGAAGGAGGTGGGGTCTGAGGGCCCTGGAGGATGGACAGGGTGGGAGGGAGAGAGGAGGAGGGGGGCTGGGTGCGGAGGCCCCAATGTAGCTCCAGTGCCCCCCTCCCAGAGAAAAGGGCAGAGACCTAGGTGTTACCAGCTTACGGCAGGGTCCAGATGGGAAGGACAACTTGGGGGGAGGGAACAGGGGACGAGGGGTGGGCGGGGTTTGCATGACCTGGTTGTGCTTTAGGTAGACTCTCTTTCAGGGTCAGCGTGCAGGGCGAATTAGAGGGGCCAGGGTGGAGGTGGGAAGCCTGTGGAGGGCAGGCGAGGGACTGCTGGCCTAAGTGAGGGGGTGGGGGTGGGGAAAGGATGAGGTCCCTACACTTCTTTTCCCGCCAGAGAAACTCATATATTTTCTTTTGACCCCACATTTCTGAGAAGGGTCCGCAGCTTCCCTCACTGGACCCCGTGCCCTCCAGTGTAGGCAGCCGTGGGCATGATGAGGACAGAGGGCACAAGTGAAGAGGTGGGAGTGAGGGCTCAGAGTCAGGACCCAAAGCCCCTCCATTCTCTTCTCGCTGTTCTGGTGGCCCTCACTGTCTCCTCCAGCTCCCAGCCCTGCTGGGACATTGGCCCTGGCTGTGGACAACCAAGGCAACTAAGAGACTTGGAGGTGGTCCACACACATGGCTGTCTGTCCTGATGCTGCCCACTCTGGGCCCAGGCATGAGGTTGGAGGCAGGGAGCCAAGGGCAGCCAGCACCTCAGGCCTGTGGCCAGAGGCCTCAGCATCTTCAGTCCCAGGCACAGGAGGGGCTGCCCTGGGGTCCCTCTTTCCCTGAGAGAGGAGGGTGGATCATGAAAACATGCCCCAGGGGGCAGGGCACCCTCATGCAACTGGGCCGGCCTGTGCGCCCTCTTTCTCTCCTGCCGTCTCCCCAACCCA
This sequence comes from Ailuropoda melanoleuca, assembly GCF_002007445.2. Classification (NCBI taxonomy): domain Eukaryota; kingdom Metazoa; phylum Chordata; class Mammalia; order Carnivora; family Ursidae; genus Ailuropoda; species Ailuropoda melanoleuca. The sequence continues at coordinate 106,036,619 of NC_048220.1, read as the reverse complement.
TCCATGTTCTGTTGGTTTATTGTTAATAAACACCACTGAGGTCATCCTTCTTTCCCCTTCTTACTGCTGAGAACAAGGGTGGGCAGCACAGGGCTTTCCGGCTTCTGTTGGACGGATGCGGGATCTGAGGCTCAGTTGTTCGCTTTCCTGGCTCTCCTGGCTTCTGACACTTGCTGTCCCATTTTTCTGTGGCAGTGCTGGCGGGATGGGGTTGAGGAAGGGCGCCGAAGATGAGGAAGCCACTTAGCCCCTGTTACACGTGTGGACAAACTGAGGCCCTTCAAAGGGCAAGACTTGCTCAGGGTTACCCAGCTGAGGCAGGCAGAGCAGGAGACACACCTGGGCGGCTGGCATTCCCCTTCCCAGCTCCAGCTGCTCCCTGGCCTCACCAGCAAGTGTAGCTGGAGCTGGAAGACCAGGGTTGGGAGGAGCCCCGAGTTTCCCAGGCTGGAAGAATTTCCTGGTGCTACCCACCCCCTCCTGGTGGGACCTGGCCACATAAAAGAGCCCCAGGGCCTTTCAAATGCGAGGCCCAGGTGTTTGCGAAGGCTTTGATTGGGGGGGAGGGGGGGAGAGGAAGGGCTGCTGCATATTTCGGATATTAATTAATTTCCCCTAACAAGGGGCCAGGCCCCCTCCTGCCCCTCTTTGTTTGGGGCTTTAGATGGTGGAAGAGCATGGGTTTGCTAATTTGCTGAGGGCACAAGAATGGCCTTCAGGATTCAAGATGCCTCTTCCCACACCTTGGGGGCAGGCTCCAGCCTCGCTCATAGAGCCCGGAGCCAGCTCCGTGGCCCCATCCCAGGAGGAAGCCCCCTCCAGGCCCTCTCGGCTCCCTCTAGGACAAGCCCCGGGCCCCAGGATGGCTATGGTCCTATGAAGACTCCTCGCCCAGCCTCTTGGCTACAGCCCACCGTCCTGGGCGTCCAGAATGGGCATCCTAGAAGTCTGGGCTTCTCTTCTCCCATATCTCCAGTCTGCGATCGGAGGATTCCAAGAGTCTAGGGAGCCCACCGGCTTCACACCCTACCCCTACCTCACTTCCCGTGCCCCTGCCTTGCTTTCTCTGGCTGCTCTTGCCCTCGCTCACCGCCCCAGCACCTGGGGCCTGAGGTTCCTGGTCTGTCCTCCCTGGCCCCATCTTCCTGTCTGTCCTGCTTTTCCCATTTCCACTGCTCCCAGACAACCCGTCCTGCCACCTCACCTTTCTCCTGCCTCTGCCACCAGCGTTACCTCCCAACGGCCCCCATCCCCGTCCCTTTATTGACTTCAAGTCACCCTGGCTCAGAACAGACCCAGCCTGGCCGATGGCAGTGGGAACTGATTGGGGACCAGGGACCCCCCGGCTGGAGGAACCCATGGCAGCATAGAGGGCAGCTCAAGGGAGACATCAGCCCTGTTAGGAGTAGAATCCCAGCCTGGAACCCTAGAATGCCCTAGCAGGTGACAACCGCAGTGCCGGCAGAGCCAAGTGGAGCGGCCCGGTGAGCGAAGCTGTAAGGTGTGAGCAGGGGAGTGGTGGCTGGCCCCCAGCGGGTGTGGCGGAGAGTCAGGCAAGGTCAGCCGGGCGAGCTGGGGCGCTAGAGAAGGAAGCATGCCTCTCTCCAGGGGATGCTGCCCCTCACAAGGATGGGCTCAGCTGGCCAGACACCCCGGCTTTTTAAGAGAAGTTGGAAGTCTGGATTTTTGTGAGACATTCCCCATTTAAACATGAGCAGCTGATTGACAAGCTTGGCTCGGTTAGGGTAGCTGGCAGGCCCACGGCTCTGCAGAGGCTGGGCGTTAGCAGGGCCCTGGCCCATGCTCAGAACGTACAGGAGCTGAGGCCAGGCCCGGAGTCCCCACCCCCTGCTCCGCTTCTCAGCTGATCTCTGTGTCCATGGCCCCCTGACCTGGGGAGGCTGGCAGGGAAGAGCTGGGGGGCAGCATCTGTGCTTGGCTCCAGTGTGGAGAGGGTGCCCTGGGGCCCTTCACTCCTGTTCTAGGAATGTTCTAGGACTCATCAGAGATGGTGCTCTCTTGGGGGGCACTGGGAAGCGCTGAGATGGGGCACTGACCACCCGCAGCCACTTCTAGCCTATGATCTGTGAGAGTAAATATCTGAGAGGCCGAGGGAGGAAGGAGAGCAGGAGCGGGCAGGGGAGAGGGCTCTAAACCATCAGTCAGCCATATTCCCAAGGTCAAGTCAGGGTCAACAGATAACGCTGGGGTCACACGGTTACTTTGTGTTTGGTTCTCAGTAGGCCCTGCCCCCTGTGGTCCCCTTTACCCCCCAGCCAAGTTCACCTTGTATGGTGCCCTGAGCAGGCCCAGGTTCCAGTGTCTTCACCATTCACCCATGGGACTCCTATCCATCCTCCACACGCCCTCCATTCCCCACCAGGTGTGGGCTCCTGGGGTCTTCAGGGAGCCTGGCTCAGCCCTACAGCTGGTGAGTTGTGACAGCCCAGCTCAGCCTGCATGGGATGCTCATGGCCTCCCGAGACAACCCCCTTCCTTTCTGTGTAGTTAAGACACTTCCAGCACTCTCCCCGGACCCCAGGGCACCTGGGGCCACGGCGGGGCATGGTGGTGGGGGCCCAGCGCTGCTCAGCCACACAGACCTGGGTTCATTCCCAGCTCAGCCCCTCCCTGGCTGTGTGGCCTTGGGGACCCGCGGTGCTCGTTCACGATTTTGCACAGCACAGCAGCAACCGAAAGCAACGTGTTGGGGGTCTAGGGACAGCCAGCAAAGAGTTAAAACAGCCCCAGCCCCTCTGAATTTCATGTGACCCTGGGTTGCTGAGCCTACGGTTTTGCGGTGGACACTCTTCTCCAGACTCATTTTTTGCCCGTGGCTCATGGAAAGTTTGGCTCCTTGAGCTCCAGGCCACTCCCTCTGGGGCTTGAGGCCTTGCTGACGCTGGTCCTGCCCTGGAAGGGCGTCCAGGGCTGCCTGCCCGCCCGTGGATCCTTGGCCAGCATTCCACCCCCCCACTCCCCTTCCGTCTCTGCCTGACTTCCTGCGGCCTGACCTTCTCCCCCAGGACAGGGTAGCAGCCCGCCCCCCCTTGGCCACGCTGAGGCCTCCTCCTAACGCCCCATCCAGGATCACTTTCTCTTGGAGGGAAAGAAAGCCTCTTCTCCTGATGTCCACAGCATCTGTGAGCAGCCTCCCTTCGAGAACGATAGCCAACAGGAGCCGAGGCGAGCTTGAACTCTGCCAGTCGGAGCCCAGTCTTGGCTTCACTGTCCACTGGCTGGGCACCCCAGCTGGCTCTGCTGCTTCATCTCTGACCCCCGGTGTCCTCAGATGGAAGATGTGGACAATGGCTTCCCCGGCAGGAAATGAAATGGGATAATACAGGTTCTCAGTGCATAATTTAAAAAACAACACCGTCAGTGCTTACTGCAAACTGTGGCAGGAAGAAGCCCTGCAGGTGGGATGGTTCTCACGAGCCTGCTGTCCCTAGTGCAGATGAAGAAACTGAGGCCCAGCTACTGCCGCCAACCAGCAAAAGGAGGAGGAGGGTGGGGATGGGTGTGCTTGGAGCCAGGGTGGGGCAACGATGGCAGCCCGAGGGGAGCTGGTAACTTCCAGCTCCATGGCAGGGCGCCTTGGAGCCTGGGCCTCAGTGTCCCCATCTGTAAAATGGATGGGTTGGAGAGCCAGAGAGGGGAGCAGTGCCCATTCTTCAGAGCTGGGCTCTGGGATTGGCCCCCTCTTGCTGGATGGAGTTAACGATTAAGAGCTCGGATGTCTTCTCCAGTGGGCGGGGAGGTCCTGCCAAAGCAGCAGGATGTCCGGATACACTGGCAGAGCGGGGCCCCAAGGCTGGCTTTGACCCTGACTCTGCTGACCCAGGGCCAGGGTCTCACAGAGTTTTAGGAATTGGGGTGGCAGGAGGCAGGGGCCGGGGAGGGGCCAATGGTCAATATTGATCTAGCTACGTCAGGGGAGTGGATGGGGAAGCGGGAAGCCTGGGGTGGGGCTGGCTCATAACTGCTCTTGCAGCTCCCGGTGCAGCTGTGGGAACTGGGGAATGGGGCGCCTGGTGCAGAATTCCCAAACCGACTGCTCACTGAGCCTACAGCTTCCGGGAGGCCTGCCCAGGCTTCTTGCGTCCTGTCCTCTGACGGTGGGGTCTACACATCCATATTTTTAGCCTACTCCCTGGGTGATTCTGCAGCCGTCAGCACAGTTCCCATATTTGGGGACCACAGGCTCAGACCCCTTATTGTAACAATGAGAAATCTGAGGTCCAGAGAGGGAAAGTGACTCACTCAAGGTCACACTGGGAGAGACGGATATCATTCTCCCCTTTTTCTTGGGTGAAAGGGAGTCTACTTCCAGATAGCTCCATCCACCCCCTAGCTGTGGCCCAAAGCTCAGGAAAGGATGGTGGGGCCAGGATGCCCAGAGGGAAGTGGCTTCTGAGAACTTGGTAGGTGCAGATAGAGAAGGGAGGGTGGAGCTCGTCCCAGGAGGAAGGACAAGGAGCAGGGGCCATTCCCACAGGACTGGACCTGCCCCACCCTGCCCTGTGCAAACACTCCCAGCACCTTCCTAAAAGATTTACTGTGGCCCAGTCCGGAGGGCCATTTCCATTGCTGGGGACCCACCTGTACCCCGGAAAAGCACATCCACCACAGAGGAGATTTGGAATACCCTCTGACACTCTGGCCTCCCACAGCCTCCTCTCTAGCCTCGTCTCTCCCCACCCCTACCTGAGCCACTGTTCTGGGCTCTCAGCCTTTGCTTTGCCTCCACCCACACCCCCCCCCCGTTTCACTCTGTTGAGCATGGGCACAAAGTCTTTCCAGCACCCCCAGTTCCTGGTCCTTCCTCTGGCTCCAATACATTTCACACCTCCAGGTCCAGCGCCGGCCAGCGCCGGCCCCAGCCCACCCTGCACTCTGGTTCACCGCATGGCTCTCCCTCTCTGGGGTGGCTTCTCTGGGGACAGGAGACAGGTCCAGCTCATCACTGGGCCCTATTCAGAGCCCAGTTGGCTGCAGCAGGACCTGGCAGGTGTTTGGAGGGGCTGAAATTCCAAAAAACACCCCCCTCCCTCACACCCTGGGCCATCCCGGTCAGGTTCCCTCCCTCTGCTCTACAACGTCTTTGCTCATGGAATGAAAGGAAGAGAAAAGCAGTGGCTGGTGGAGGGGTGACCTGAGGATGGCGCGAGCAGGCGCCAGAGAGTAGGGCGTGCCAGGTCCGTGGTGTGCAGCAAGAGTCAGCCGCTGTTATTGCCCAGTGGCTCAACCCCTGCACTCTCCATCCTCCTTCAACCCTGCAGCCCTCATCCGCCAGGAGTTTACTCCGTGCCAGCGCGCTGCTAGTCCCTGCACACGTGGGGAGCAGGGCGAGATGCTGTTCCGCCTTCAAGGAGCGCTCTGTTTTGCAGACTCCTGCTTATGTGCCTTCAGCCCAGAGTGCTCTGGTGAGATGGGTACAGGGCTTGGGTCAGCCCACCCAGGGCCCTAACTCAGCATGTGCTGGGAGAGTGTGGGGGAGGCTTCCCCAAGGGGAGCTGTGTCCCAAAGGCTGAGGGAGCATTGCTGTGCACTGAGCAAGAGAAGGAGGGAGCCAGTGGGTTTCGTAGTAAATGGGCAGTGGGGAGGTAGGGACTGCAGGCGGTCGCTGGAAGGGACGGAGGGTCAAAGAGAGGAGATTCCTAAGACCCCAGTCACAGTTTGCTGGCCGTTCAGAGACAGGAAAACACGGATTGGGACCCCAGAGGCCCTGGTTCCGTCTGGCTGCAAGCCTCTTTGCCTCTAGATCTCACTGTCTTCCTCTTCAGGATAGGGCTGTTCTGACACGAGAGGTATTGTGAAAGCCCTCTGTGAACTCTGAAGGGTCTTGCTCCTGGCAGGTAATAGTAGTGTTTTGGGTGGAGTTGGTACTTTCTGAGAGTTAAAGGGTAGGCCTTGGAAGTCGATTGGGAGCTCCAGGCTCAGGGCCTGGGTGCTGCCTGTAACCTGTTCCTGTGCTGCCACCTGCTGGCGAGTATCTGCAATGGCAGCACGAGCCCCCAGGCGCGTGCTCACGGCCCTTCTACAGCCTTGGCCTCTGCTCTCACTGTGAAGGTCCTCATGTGTGTGCAAGGGGCACACACCTCGTGGCCCCTCTGCACACCAACAATGAGGATGGACTCTGGATGTGGCTGGTGCAGGAACTCTGGAGTCCCAGGCACCCCGAGCACGGTCTAGAGGGGACTGTGGGCTCCAGCAGGCACATCCCCCCTGTGGAATTGAGGTAACAAGCCGCAGCATGGCTGAGTGACCAGCTCACCTGGTTTGCCTGGGACTGTCCCAGGTTTAGTACTGAAAATCCTGTGTCAGCAAACCAGGACAGGTGGTCACCCTGTCGTGGCCCGAGGGCCAAAGCCTCTGCATCACCATGTTGGCTCCGCCTGGACAGCCTGGACGCAGAGAACCAAACTGGCCTCTACTGCGGCAGGGGCCTCCCTGCCTCCTCAATGGAGGAGGCATCCTTCTCTCTGGCCCCAAGGCCCGTGTCCCAGTCCACAGATAATGTGTGGGTACTGAGGGCTTTCTCCCCTTACCCCTTTCTCCGAACCAGTCTCCAGGAGTCCTGAGGCCTGGTGGCTTGTCTCGGAGGCTGGGCTAGGGGAAGAGAATAGGTGTGGAGGGACTTCTGGAACAAGTTCTCATTTTACAGGAAAACCAAGGCCTAGGGGAGATGAGCGTTGCCCCGGGCCCCTGAGGGAGACTTTGTTGCTGGCTGGTTGTGGCAACCCATGTCCACCCCCCCCACTCCCCCCACCCTTGCTTTGGATAAGGGCCCCTCATATGCCTGAGATAAAGCCGGCCTCAACCCCGTTCTAAGGCTGGGGCCCAGGATGCAGACATAATCCCACTTTAATTGGCTCAGCCTTGAGCATGAGACCAAGTTGGCCCAATCAGAATGGAGACCTTGGCTTTTATTTTGCAAATGGCGAGTTCTTGAACAGGAAACAAAGAAACAAAACCCACCCAGCGCCGGTGCTTGACTGAGAGGAGACAGAAGCAAGTGCGCAGAAGTTGGTAGCTATTTATTGCACTGAAAACACCGGTAAAACAGACACCCCTTCTTCCCCCCTCCCACCCAATAGCAGAAGTTTTGAGCGGTGGTCATTCAAGTTCACAGCCACATGTTAAAAAAAAAAAAAGAAGAAGAAATAAAAAGAGAGAAAGAAAGAAAAGAAAAGAAAGAACTGAAACAAATCCCCAAACAAATAGTAACAGAGAAACCAGCACGGGGAGTCTGGCAAACACATCCCCAAAGGGTCTCCCCTTGGAAGACAGGCGGCCAGGATCAGCGCCACGGTGCGCGCGGTCCTGGGGAATGCTTTCCTACAGAGGGGTTTGCATGCTGGAGCCTAGGTCTGGTCTGACGTCTGGATTTTTTTTTTTGCATCTACAGGATGATCTGGAGGAACAGAGTCTCACTGTCGGGTAGGGGTGGGCTCTGGGCCACTTTGCCTGCCAGCCTCCCCTGTGTGCTGCTTCAGGATCACGCTGGTGCCCTGTGGTCCACACTGGCTGACTACCCACCCACAGGAGTGGCCTTCCTCGTGGGGGCCGTTTCCTCCCGGGGTGGGGCCCTGCCTCCATTTCTCTGGCACTTGGAATGGGACACAGTGGATAGAAGGCATGAAGCATGTCAGCAAATAAGAATCAGGACATTGGGGTCCTTCAGCTCAGTTCCGCCTGGTGGAGAAACCCAAGGCCAGAGCAGGGAAAGGACTTGCCCGAGGTCACACAGCAAGTCTGGTCAGGACTGGGAATGGAATCCTACTAACCCCCAAAGCATGGCTCTTTCCCCGCAGTCCACTGCTAATAAGCAGTTGACAGGCACCAAAGAGGGGAATGAGGGGCAGGTGGGGGCATGGAGGGGGGCTGGCCAGTCCCAGAACGAAGCAGGAGTCCAGCCAGTGACTAACCCTGTCAGTTCTCACAGGTATATTGGGCTTCACGTCACCGTCCCGTTGGATCCCCCATCAGCCCTGCAACATAGACTGGGCGGGAATATTTAACCTTTTAACTGATGGGGAAACTGAGGCTGAGAAAGGGACCAGACTTGGTCTTGGTAATGCGGCATCCCCTGTGAAGGCCGCACCCTCACCTGGGGCTTGGGGATTGCTGTGTGAGCCGGCAGCTCACAAGGGAGGCAGGCGGTTTTGCCGCTGGGACTCTGGGATCACTGGGCCTTACTGGGAAGCCCTCTGGGCCTGGGGCGGGCCAAGTGCCTGCCCCCTGGGCCTCGGCAGCAGGGTGTCTGCCAAGGATAGAGGCCAGCGATCAACCAATTTGGAGAGCAGGAAGCCCAGGCAGCCTCTTTCCTGGCCTGCAGCCCCAGCCCAGCCTGCCTCGCCTGTCCCCAGGACAGCAGCTGTTGAGAAAAGGGTCCAGCAGACCTCTCATGATCAGGGAAAACTCAGAAGTCCTGGATCGAACATCCCCACCAGTCCTCCAGCCAACACCCAGGACTCCCCAGAAGTCCCGGGGAACCGGAGCCTCCTCCAAATCCCTGGGGATATGGCTCTTCCTCCCCTAAAATCCTCCAGAGGGGACAGTGTCTCATGCTGGCAGAACACGGCCACACAGAGGCCAAAAAGCACAGAGAGGCGGCAACATAATTCCGAGTCGGACACTGAGAATACAACCTCTATTTTTTTTTTGTCCAAAACATGTAGATTGGTTTTGTTGAGTGTTTTTCTTCTTTTCTTTTTTTTTTTTGAACATACTTACTGCATATAAAGTCATGCAAGAAAACAGTGCAGACAGTAGATCCTAGTGGTGTGCCAAAGCATTCCACGCCCGAGTCAATCAGGGAGGAGGGAAGGAGAGGGGAAGAGAGATTCGAACCCACGGCTGCAGGATGAGGCGTGAAGAGGAGAAATCCCAGGGCTCTGCTTGCACCAGCAGTTGGTGGAGGGGAGAGGCAATGAAGACACATGCTCGTGAACCCCCAAAGACTGGGGGGGGTCTGGGGGGGCACACACAGATGTGGTGGGATGAAATCCTGGGAAGCTGGGAAGCATCCTAGTAGGAACCTCAGTTCGGGAGGCAAGCAAAAAAAAAAAAAAAAAGATATTTCTGTCCTGACAACCTCCCCCACTCTCTCTGCCCTGATTTGCTGTCTCTTAGCACTAACATCTGGTGTTTCTACAGTCCTGAAAGGAACCTTGGGACCAAAATGTCAGCGAGGCTCTTCCCCAACCCAGGGCTGAGTCCATCTCGGCCCCAGATAACCACAGGTGACAGAGTGCATCTCAGAGATGACATTAAAAAAAAAAAAGAAAAAAAAAGACCTAGAACAGAAAAAACCTACCCCTCACCCCTCTTCCCACCTCCCTTCCCAACCTGACCCGACCCTCCTCACAATAATTTGAGAGGTTTAGTTATTACATAAATATCCAGGAACGCAAAATCCATTTACGAAACACACAGAAGTTTGGCTATAAAAAGGCATGCGGTCCAAGGAGAAGTGGTACCTAAACGTTGCCTTCTTTGCCCCCAAAAAGCAATCCGATTCTCTCCCTCCGATGTGATGAAGCCGGAATTCCCCAGGACGGATGGAAGGGTGGAATGGGCGTTACTGTTGGAGGTAAACATCAGCTGAAGGCGGAAGGAAAGAGTGGGGGCACCCTGAGAGGATCGAGCTCCACGCACCGAGGGGGAAGGGTCCGCAAGGACAGGAGGACGGGGCAGGATGGGAGAAGAGCTAGGGAGGCAGTGTTAAGTGGGGGCTCCTGGCATCTGCTCCTCTCTCACCCTCTCCCACAGGGGAGGCTGGCTCACGAGGCTGGGGGGACCCTGGAAGGGAGAGACAGGGAGATGGGGGGCGGGTGCCACGTTCCTCCTGATTCCATGCCTCGCTCTCCTCGGCCCCTGGGGGACACAGAGCTGGGCATTCTGGCCTACAGCCAAGGCAAGACCAGGCCGACGATAGCCAGGAGGGGGAGTCCTCAGAGCCAGCAGCCAGGGCATCCAGGGCACCCAGGACTCAGGAAACCCCACCCTGGCAGGGAACGCAGAGCAAGAGTGACAGGTGGTGGCAGGGAGATGTGCCATTTGCTCGGAAGTCGTGATAGCTTTTGTGAGCAGGCAGGTTTTCTTGACGCAGGTGTGACGGTGATGGTGATGATGGTGGTAGTGGGGTGACGTGATTGGGGGAGTTCCAGCAAAATCCAAGTGGGAGAACCAGCAGCCACATTCCATGAACGAAGAGTAAATCTCTGCGGTACAGGGCCCCCAGACTGGTCCTTCAACTGTAAGAAATGGTATGTGCGGTGGGTGATGCGGCTGCTTCTGAGGGCATCCTGCTTTCCTCGGGTCCCACCTAGCTTCCCTGCACCCCCCAGGGAACCTACAGGTCTGGTCTGCTCCCTGTGGTCCTCCAGCCCCCACCCCATGGCCTTCCAGCAGCCAAGTTCCCCAGCAAGGCCCCCTCCAGACTGACGCCACCCCGTTCCTTTAGACCGTCCCAGATGACAGAGGGCAGGAAGAAGGGGCTCTTACTGGGGCAGGACGGAGGGCGCCCCAGATCTGTGGAAGTGGACGATCTGCCATTTGCCATCCCGGCGGTGCCAGACGCGGGTCTCCTCCGACTGGGCCGTGCGGGGGATGCCGCCCGCATCCAGGTACTGCGTGATGCGGATGTAGGCGATGCAGGCCGACTCGTCGCCCATCAGATGGATATGGGGGTTCAGGATGGTGGTGTGCACGGGCTTGCTGTTCCGAGACCACACTGGAGAAGGGGACGGGAGGGGGCAGAGGAGATGCAACTGGGGGCCTCCTGCGTCCCTTCCTTCACTTCCCCATCTCCCAGCGACCCTCTCAGCAGAGGCACCCCCACCGGCCTCATTTCCACAGGAGGTTGTCTGTGACAGGGCTCAGCTAGGAGTCAAGGCAGAACCTCTAGATGGCTAGAGCAGATCCCAGCTGAGAGACAATGAATTTCAGACATGCCAATTCTTTAAACACAGGGGAATGGGATTTTAGAATCAGTCTCTCAGACACACAGAGCTATAGGGCTATGACTGCAGAGTCAGATGAACTTAGACCAGAGTCTCAAGCCCAGGTTCCTACAGAGGCCAAGCAAGTACATAAACAAGGGCGATGAGCGGGGTATAGGATGCTAAATTGGCAGCGGACCCTTTGCCTCTGGGTCAGGGAGCAAGCGATAGGGAGTGGCGGAGACTGTGGTGAAGAGCTCACCCTGTCCCACCTACAGAGGGCACCCTGTCCACAGCTTCCCTGGTGGCTGCTCTCTGAGTAGCTGACCCCTGAACCATGGGCGGTGGGGGGGGGGAGTTAGCCCCCCCACCCCCACCCCCACACACTTGAAAGTCCACGTATAAATTTTGACTTCCCCAAAACTTAACTGCTAATAACCTTCTGTTGACTGGAAGCCTCACCGATAACATCAACAGTCAATTAACCCATATTTTGTATGTTACTTGTATTGTGTGCTATATTCTTAAAATAAAGTAAGCTAGAGGAGAGAAAATGTTATTAAGAAAATCACAAGGAAGAGAAAGTACATTGACAGGGCTGTCCTGTATTTATTGGGGAAAATGTGTGTATACGTGGACCTGCACAGTTTTAACCTGTGTTGTTCAAGGGTCAGCTGAACATACGGAATTATGGAAGCCTGAGTCATATTGTAGACTCCTAGGATCTTGGAATTGTAAGGATGGAATTGGTGGTCATGGGGTGAGGTCATGGAGCTTTCCAGAGTCAGGCAGGAATGCATAGCTCTTGTAACCATGACAAAACCAAGAAAAGTACCTGAAGCCAGCTTTATCTATGCAAAATATGAGCCACTGTTATTATTATTATTATTAATTATTATTATTAATTACTTTGGTTCTAGGAACTCTCCATTTTTTCAGCAAGATAGGAAACAAAAGCACAGAAAGACAATGACCCAGGGAGGGGCTGGACAGGGGTCACCAGGGTCCCAGGCTTCAGGGGAACCCTCATGCTTTCTCTTAGTGTAGCCTAAATACAGATCCAAATCCCACAGAGAACCAGTTTAAAATACACACTGCCCGTCTCCTCTCTTGAAGATGACAATTCAAAAATCTGTACTGTTCAAAAGCCTCCTTCCCCTTCCCCACCCTCTGATTCTGATGACCAGCCAGGTTTGTGAGCCATGGGTTTCCTGGACAATGTAAAATGTCTTTTTTTTTTCCAGGACTACTGAAAGCAGCCCTAATATTATCATCACACTGTCCCTGGGCTTCGGCTACGGAGCACCAAGTCATGGAGCCTTACATGTGTAGACGAACAGACTGTTACAATTTGGGGTTCTCAGAGAGAATGTGGAGCTTTTGCATCATAGGCTTGGCAGTGACCTCAGAGGGAGGTCACCCAGCGGCCCTCCTACAAAATTCAAGGAGGCCTCCGCAAGCATCCTCGACAGCAACCAGGGCTGGAGGCACTCAAGACCGTCTAGTTCAACGCATCCATGAAACACATCTGGAAACTGAGGTCCAGAGAAGCAATCTGACTTGTCCCAAGCTGGGCCGCTTCCTGAAAGAAATGCAATAGAACCTAAAAGAAGTCAATCTCCAGATGGGACTGAATTAGGACAATCTAGAACAATCTCAGAAGTCATGGAACTTTACATCAAAAACTAGGGATGTACTGTATGGTGACTAACATAATATAATAAAAGTTATTATTTAGAAAAAGAATAATCGCAGAAGAGACAAACAAGCTCAGCATTGCCGAGGGTCTTCCTGCCCTGGGCCTTTGCTGTTGTTGGCGAGGGCTGGGTCCTGGGGGACATTTGTAAAGAAACGCCACCCTAATGCAGTGTCTCTGAATAGACATCCACCCTTACAGGGAGCGTGGGAGAAAGGGCCAGATGTTCCAGCAGAGAAAACAGGCAGGATGGTGGGACTTGGCCCAGGGCAGGGAGCTGCTCTGGGTCCTGCACTCATGGGCCCTTTGGCATTCAAACCTGGAGTCCAAGGGGCTGGCGTTGGGAGGGGGCCCGTGGCCTGGACGCAGGCCCAGAGCTAGTGCAGGTTTCCCTTTGTGTTTAGTTTCCTTTTGCCATGTCTGAGCCTTGAGAGCCAGCTCAGTCTGGTCTCTGCTCTGCTCAGTGGGGGTTGGGGAGTTCTCTCTGGAAAACCAGCACCTCCAGGAGACAGACCTGTAGAGAGGTGGCCATGGTGACCAGCCACGGAGCTCCAGGGTGATGGGGAAAACTTGGGGTCCAGCCATCTCTCTTCACATGAAAATTTAACCTCCACTGCTAGCCTTGGGGCATCAGAGTTTGATTAAGGGTAAAGACAGTTTCCTTCTTGTCAGCTTGTTGGGGTGCTCTTGGGTCCCTCTAGCCTATCAGGACAGTCCAATTGGGTGCAGGCAGGAGAGGAGTGGACAGCTAGGGACTGCTAACACTCAGATGAGAGGGGGCCACCTGGGGCAGGGATGGGACGGAATGAGTCAGGACTGGGTTCTGCCACTGACTTTCTGGGTTCCTGCGGAAGAGTCACTTCCTCTCTCTGGGCCTCAGTTTCCCCTTCTGGGTGAGGTAGAGCGGGACTAGACCCTATTTCGGTCACTTAAACGCCACCTTTGTTTTTGCCGTCTACCTGTACTTTATTAAAATACTTCCTTGAATCAATACACTTTATTAATTTATGTAAATTATTTTAAAAGAAAACTTTCTAGCACAATCAGTAATGAGCAACCATTATCACAGAATACAACTTTAATCATAAGTCCGGTGTATACGAAATAAAGCTGTCACCCTAGCTCCATGCTCTTGCCTGCAAGGGATCCGAGTCTGAGACTTCTCTCTTGGATGAGGAGGTAAATGAGGCAGTGCGAGAGAAGTGTTTAACTAGCATCCAGCCGAGCCTTTCCCCCTGATGAAGCCGGACGTATTGAAAGAGAATTTAGGAAGGGACCGGCTTTCTCACTGTGCGACCAGTGCTGTTTCAAGGAGTGCCCACAGGCACCGGAAGCCATCTTGCGGAGCCTCAATGGTATATGCCTTCCTTTTGGGGTGCCCTGGGTATGCCACCTCTCAGGGCCTTCCTCTAGGTCCTGAGCTACAAGAGTCTAACCTGCACGTGCTTTGGTTCGTCCCTGTCTGACCCCTGGCCAAGGTGAGACATGGACACAGGCAGAAAGCGCCCTAGGTCAGGCCCAGCCTCAGCCTGCAGACAGCCCCTGGTTGCAAAGCTGCCAGGGTCTCTCCCGCAGAGGAGAGGCCCAGGAAGGACGGACATGCGGACAGAGACCTAGACAGACAGGCAGGGGCACAGCAGTGTGAGCTCGGGTCCCCTCCTCTTCCCCGGACAGCCCACCCACAGGCATAATAGCCCACCGGCCCGCTTGTGACCAGAGGGACAGTGGGGGTGGCCCCAGGCATCTAGATGGCTGTAACACGGGTACATGTCCAGGCAGGAAGGGCTCCCTCCTCTGTAAACTGAGAATAAAGGCCCTGCCCACGCCCTCCCAGGGGCAGGGGCAGGGGCAGGAGAGGGCTGGGGGGCTTGCCACACTTGTCCCGGGTCCCCATCCTCAGCCACAGGAGGGACAGCTGGCAGTGGGATGGGCCCGGGTTATGAGAGGGAACCAAGATGGTACCAACCCCTGTCCACACGGGATCTTCCTCTTCGCTGGCTCCTGAGCCGCCCCGGGGGCCCTGCCCGTCACCCTGCTGTGCCATCCGGCAGGACATGGAACGAGAGCAGACAACAGGCACCCCAGAGAGAAGGGATTGCTCACGGTTTTCAAAATAGAATCGATGGAAGTCCAGGCCCTCGACCAGGTTCCCCAGGGCCTCAGGTTCGAAGGCCGTCATCCCGGGGTCACACATCTTCCTAGGGGGAGGAAGTCAGAGGAAAGAGGGGTTGGGGTGGCCTCTTGGGGCCACCCTCTAACTCCAGGGGCCTGCACTGGAGGAGGGTGGGCCTGTGACATTGGAGTGATTGTGCTCATGTCACGGATCAGTGGAATTGGTGGATGGGAACGGGCTTGCGAACTGTACCATGAGGCAACCACCGCCGACCAGGGGGCACCACTTAGAACTGGGAAGCCTGCGTTCGGGTCCTGATCTTGCCACTCACCTGTTATAAGACCCCCAGCAAGTGGCTTAACATGACCAAGGAAGAGCCGCGAAGCGCCGTGCGCAGCACCCAGGTGCTGGCCGGGTAACTCAGCCTGTATGCTCCCCTCCAAATCTCATCTCCCCACCCAGGGCCGCAGGGCCAGAGGGGCTTTTCCCAGTTTGCCTTCCTTGGGAGGAGGACCTTTTCCTTCACATGAAAGTCACTTCTGCTCGCAGAGCAGGTGCATTTTGCAGGGTGGGTTTTGCTTCTAAAGGTGCCCCTTTTGCTCTCAGTGTGAACCTCAGTTTCCTCTTCTGTAACATGAGGAAAATAGCCTTCCAGAAGTCATGCCTGGAAGGAAGGCATGTATTTTCAGCTCAGAGCTCCCTTCCTGGTCTCAGCCTTCTGGGTAACCCTGACAGCCAGGTGGAGGAATGAAAAAACCATCTCCTCTACCCCCAGGCCTCTGGAATCTGTGGCACAACACAGACCCCCATCACAACGACAATGCAGCCAAGGACAGGAAGTACCTCAGGACAAGCCCGGATTCCCAAGCCGGGGAGGAACCGGAGACACTGGAGGACAGGTACTGGGCCCAGGGTTGTTTGAGCTGGACACTGTGGTGGGTGAGTGCAGGGCACTCCAACCCTGCTTTTCCCTGACTGTCCTGTCCCTATGACCCCGACAGCTCACTTCTCCACTCAGCACCTCAGATTCTCCAAAGGGATTAGCCAGGGGCCGGGGGCTCTGCTCAGACCATATGAGATGCTCAGGACTCATCAGTTGCCTTCAAAGTTGGGGGACTGAGCTCTGAGTGTCAGGGAGACTGAGCACCCTCACTGGAGAAGTCTCTCTCCAGGAGGTCTCTGGGGTCCCTGACTCCGAAGGGACTCAGAGACCACCTGTGCCAACTCCATTATACACCTAGGGATACTGAGGCTCAGTGAGTGAGGGTTACACACAGGGCCAGACTCAGGGGACCACAGTCTCCAGAGGTCAAGGCACAGGGTCAGAATCTAGAGTAGGCTGTAGGTGCCAGAGAAAGCAACATCACAGAGGTGGGAGGGGAGTCCCAGAAATGGCCCCCCAGAATGGGGGGGGGTCCACAGAAACCGCCTCTCTTTCCCTCCCTCCCTGGCTGTATCCTTCTAGAGATAGTCTCGGGCTCCTCCGTGGCTGATTTAGCTGTCTTGAGGGCTGGCGGCAAGACCCGTTCAACGGCATGTTCCTGTGCTTTTCGGCTTTACCCAGATGCACGTGTGCACACACGCCTGCGCACGCCCCGATGCACACAGTCACAAACGTGCACGTGTGGACAAGTGCATGCACACACGCGTCCATGCAGCCTCATTCTCACACCTGCACCTTGCAGCGTCCTTGATCCTCCGACAGAGGCAGTAGATTGCTGGGGCTTTGCCACCTGCTGCTGCTGCTGAAACCCTCCCACAATTAAAACGCACCTGGCCTGCCAAGCCTTTGGGAGACAAACTTAAGCTCCTGGGTCCGGTGGGAACCGGGAACCACCTGCCCAAGACCCAAATCCCAGTTCGGTTATTCGACCTCACCTGAACCCAACAGGCAAGGGTTATTCGGCCTGAGTTGGCAGCTTTTGTCCACCAAAAAGCGTATGTGGGGTTTTGTCGGCCCTAGCTGAGCTGTTGAGGCCTCAGCCCAGAATCCTCCCTCTCCCTGGGGTGGACTGAGGACAGGCCGGGGCCTGCTTCCAGGCCAGACCAGGCAGGGTGTGGGTGGCCACTAGGGGGCGCTCCAGCCCAGCCTTTGCACACAGCCGCCCCATGAAAGGCTGGTGGAGGTGGGTAGGGGACATCTCCTACCATCTGTTTCATTTTCTGTTATTTTTGGACACTCCGCCTTATTCCCCAGAGGACTGAAGGTTCTGTTTTGAGGTTCTTTTGCTCACCCCTGCTCACGGAAGGACGCACCCTATGGATTCCTGCCTGCCCCTGCCCGCCTGAGGTCAGAGGCCTGAGGAGGTCCAGGGCGAGGAGCAGGCCCATGCAGCAGGTCTGAGGAGAGGCCTGCCTCCCTCCCCTCCTTCCCCGCTCATCTCCTGAGGAGGCCCATGCTGTGGGGGGAAGCAAAGGAGTTTTGTTGGAGTTTCTTCTGGGGAACAGAGATGAGGAGGGTGGGAGGAGGAGGAGAGGGAGGACCGAGATAGAGTATTGTGAACAGAAAGCTTCATTAAAGCACAAAGTCTAAATGCAAAACAGAAATATGAGTTCAGTCTGGTTCACGGCACATGCAGAGTGAGTGAATGAGGGTCAGAGACAAGGACCCCCAAGTTAGCCATCAGCGCCCCCTGAACAGCGATCCAGGCAGGACATGCAGGACGAACCCAGCCGACTCACGTGTAGGACTCAAAATCTCCATTGCTTATGGCTTCAATCAGCTGCTCTGTCACTTTAATAATCTCCTGTTTCCGCACTGTAAGGCAGGAGGAGACACAGAGAAGTGATAGTAATAGTAACGAAGCCCCAAGCTACCACTTTCTGCGTCCCTGTTGTGTGCCAGACCCTGCGCTAGGACCTGAGGGCCTCGTGGAGACGGTCTCATTAACCTCCCATTATCGCTGGGAGAGAGGTATCATTACTCCCATTTCACAGAAGCAGAAACTGAGGCCCAGAAAGGTGGAGAAAGGTGGGAAAGTTCCCTCAGCTGCAAAGGGCAGAGCCAGAGTCCCGGTTGGCAGCCTCTGTCTCGGTGAAGCACGCCTGGCGGACATTCTGACGTTAGGCCTGAGGGGAAGCCAGGCTGACTGCAAAATACGCTTCTCCTTCTGTCCCCTTGCTTTGCTGCCTGAATCAAAACCGGGCCAACAGCGGCGGTTGTCCCTAGCAGCCAAACTGGGGCCCTGAAGGCACGTCTTAGGGCTTACTCATCCCTTAGGTCTGGGTGAGCTTTTTGCTCCATTTGCGGGCCTGTAGGAATCAGGCACTGAGGGGTTCAGAACTTTCTAGGCATAACGAATCCCAGTTGCTGAGACCTGGCCTCCGCTGTCCAACCCTGGAACAGGATGAATCGCTGGTCTTTCTGATAGAGGCTTAGGCATCAGCTTTCACATTAGATGTGTGCTGCTCTGAGCCCCAGTTTTCCCAGCCGTGAAATGGAAACAACTACCTCTCACCCCTTCAGGGCCCAACCCAGACTTGAGTACCAGATGGACTTCACGTCAATCCCGGTGCAGGTCCTCCCAAGCTGAGCCACAAGGCCACAAGGCTGTTTCCTGGGCTGCCCGACGGAGGTGACAGGGCCCCCCCACCCCCGCCGTGATGAGGTAATGAGGGGGGAGGAGGTGGTGGGCAGAAGCACCTGGCACACAGTAGGTACACATTTTAAGCGCCGCCACTTCCTGTCTCCTCCGACACAGGTGACCTGATGCACGCGGAGACTGAGCCTCGGGGGCAGAGGAATTCGGAGCCGGGCGTCCCGGCTCCCGGCGGGACTGTCCCACCAGAAGCCTGGCGTGGTTCCCCGGGGCGGGCTCTCCCCACCACAGGCCCAAGCTTCACTTGCAACCCGTCAGCCGGCCTGCGGAGCGGGTCTGGTGAGGTGCAGGGTCACGTTGCCCTGTCTCAGTCTGGGACGGAGGGAGGGGAGCACGCCTGGCTGAGGCCCTGCCCCTGCCCCTTTCCTCACCGCTGCCCGTGCCACCCCACCCCGGCTGATGCCGGGTTGCTCACCTCAGGCCCAGAGGACACAGAATCCTACAACATCCAGGCTGAAAGAACCCGCAGGGACCAGGGACTCGGCCTCCTTTGCAAACTATGGGGGAAATGGAGGCCCAGGAAGGGGCTGACTTGCCCAAGGACGTAGAACACCTGGGTACAGAGTCTGGCTCCCAGCCCGGGGCCTTTTCCACAGAACCTCCACACCCCCCATGCTCCCTGACGGGTTAGGCCCGTCCGCGTGTCTATCTCCTAGCTCAGATCCGAGCTCCATGGAAGCTGGGCCGTGGCTGCCCTTGCCGCACTAGACGCCTGGCCCTGGAACAGACCTGGCCCCACAGGCCTTCATCACTGCACGAGCAAGCCCACCAGGCATTATGCCGTGTGCTCAGCCTGCAGCGTCTGGAAACCTCACGGTGCGACTTCATGCGGCTGTCACTTCCACATCAGAGGTGAGCAAACCGCAGGTGAGAGGGGTTGGCGGGTCTGCTGTGGTGGGCCGACCGCCCCCACCAGGCCCACCAGAGTTTGCAGCTCCAACGCCCGTCACACTGTCCTCAGGGCAGGCGCCCTGTGCCCAGCATGGCTCTTGGCACACGATGGACGCTCCTTAGACGTAACAGTCTCTGTCTCCAGGGTCGGTAGCACAGCGCAGGGCTAACTCTTTCTCTCCCGGCTCTGCTAAGAGTTGCGGGGCTGGGAATGAGCCTGTCCTGGACCGTGAGCTCTGCGGACTCACTCTGCGGCCTTGTCTGGGGCGGGGGCAGAGGAGGCAGGAGTGAATGAATCACGGGGTGGACCGAACCAGGGCCTGCGGCTGCTGTCTTCACCCTGTGTGCTGGGATCTACCAAGGCGCCAGGGGGTCTCTGTCCCTTGGAGCCCAAGAGCCTGGCCTGTTGCCCAACTCTGCCTTCCTTCATGGAGACAGAGGGCAGGGAGACACCCACCCCTGCTGGGAGACGCCTCACCCCACTTTCGCACAGAATCAGCGGGATGACCCAGGGTGGTTCCACACACTCCTGGCAGGCCTGTGCAGCCTCCCAGCTTTCTCTGCACAGACTTGAAGATTCCTTCTGGCCTGACATTCCACCAGCCTGTGCTTAATGCATGCCCTAACTCCCATGGGCTGCTTCTCGCTGCCATCCCAGGGAGGCTAGGAAAGTGGTCAGGGGCATGGATTCTGGAGCCAGACTCCCTGGGTTTGGATCCCGACTCTGCTACGTAGTAACTGTGACCTTGGGCGAGGTACCTCCCGGTGCCTCAGTTTCCCCATATGCATAACAGGGATTCTAACAGTACTTACCTCCCCGGGTGGTTCTGAGGACTGAGTTAAGGGTGCATCAGTAGAACTAATGAACACATACATGGTTCTCACTAAGAACCAGCTACTGTTCCAAGCCCTTTCTATCAACTGATTTATGTCAGTAATGATGCATAATATAAAGCATTTAGAGCAATGCCTGGCAGTCCGTGAATAATATGATTATTATCATCTGGAAATCTCTGAATTGGAAGTTCTCCCTGAGGACAGCCCCTGGTCTCTAGCCAGGGCAGGGATGCTTCCCAGCAGCCTGAGACGCGATGGTTCCGTCTTGGTTGGAACGTTGGGGCTTGCAGCCTGCCAGGCGGCCTGACACACTGCTAGGCATCTTTCCCTTTGCACCCACCTCCTTCTTCTTCTAAGTCAGACTCTCCCCACCGAAAGCACCTTGTTATAGTTCTCTTCCCCTTTCTGCCTTCTGTGGCCCCAAAGTGTGCACCCGCTTCCCCAGACCCTATGCGCTCTCCCTCTACTAGTCTTCTCTTTCTAGGGCTGAAAGCCTCCAGGATAGGGTTTGCAGGATCTGACTTAAGCTGGCCATCCACTGTTTGAGGGTCCTTGAGCTGTTTAAATGCCTCTCTGAGTGTTAGCACACAATCCTCAATGTGGCTTGAATATTGCAGAATATTGGGTCTGGGGTAGAACTCTCTATCCCCTCCCCAATTCTGGACACTATACCTCTATTAATGCATCCAGAGACAATGCCCAACTTGGCTGTGCCTCTAGCCACTCAGGACATTAAGTTTGCCAGCAGCAGAAGTCTAGTGGGCAGAAATCTCCCTAGTAGCTTCATCTCTAGGACAGAAGATCTGGGAATCTGGTGCTCCTTAGATCTGGAGAAACTCACTCTGGTTTTGGGTCCCTTCCATGTCCTCAGCAGTCCTGTTGTGTGTGAGAGATTCATTCAGCAGCTTCTCAGCAGCAACCTCTGGCATTTTTCATCTGCCAGGTGTTCACCCATTCAATCTAGGAGTACTCCCATACAAATGGGAAAGCTGAGGCCCCAAAGAGGTTAAGGAACTCTCTGAAGGTCACACGGTGGGCTGAGGCCAAGATGGGATCAGCATTCCTGGCTGGTATTTCCCAGAAGGTCTCTGTCTAGATTCTGAGGCAGCTCTTTGGGCTGGGGAGGAAATTAATTTTTTATGGAGCTGACCAGTCGGAAGTAGGGAAGTGGGAAGGAAGCCTGGCCAAGCCCCGTCCTTGCAGCTCTGAGGGCCAGAGGCCTGTGCATTTAGCCTGAGATGCTCTGAAATATTAATGTCTTTTTCTTTGTTCGGGGGAAAATGTTCCCTGGAGGATGACATTTCTGATTAACTTTAATGTTAGGTCAGAATCTACCCCACCAGCTGCTATTCTCGCTTAGTGCAAAGACTTAACAAATTAACACCAGAAAATGTTTTTTTCTGAAACTTTCTCTGAGGCCTGAAGAAGCTGGGAGAGGCACAGGGCTCCTCTCCTGCCAAACACAAGAAGCAGCTCCTGGCGGAGCCAGCGTCTCTTCTATCAGACATGGCCTTTTACCTGCAGGAAACTGAGGCAGGGAACGGGGCCCCAGTTCTGCCATTAATAACCTGGATGTGCCCTTTCTCTCTGGGCCTCAGACGCCCCTCTGTAAAAGCGGCACAGGTGAACTAAAATTTAAGATTCCACAAATTTTCCCATCCTGATCGCTCTAGAGCAGAGGCTAATGACAGCAAATGTGGGGCCTCAGGGATGCCACCCAGAGCCATTACTCCAGGTGGAAATGTCTTCAATGGGTCACATTTACATTTACGGTGCATACAAATTTTGCATTCCTTTCCAAATATTTCTAACTTATAAATATCTGTGTTAAAATAATCTTTGAGTAAAACTGATGCTCCAAGAAAATTTCATGTGGCTTCCTGTCATTCAGCCATAAGCTCCAGTTTGAAAAAAAGAAATTGAAATTTATTAAACCATTACCAGCGCCAAACGCTGTGAAACCACGTTATACGCAGACACTCATTTCATCCGCATAGCAGTCCTCTGAGATTGATACTATTATCATCAACTCTTTACTGAAGGAAAACTGAAGCTCAGAGAGGTTGAGTAAGTTGTCCAAAGTCACCCAGCAAATGGACTGCAGTGAAGAAACACAGAGCCAGTTCACCTCTACAACCCCTGTCTGCTTTGAGACCAGCATTATGAGGCCATAATGGGTCTTTTCAAAATCCCAGTGCCTCTTATCATTAGGACAGCGAGCCTCGAAGGTGGGGAAAGTCTTGGAAATGCCATGTCTTGGCCCACCACAAACCGATGGACTCAGAGTCCACAGGGGCTGGGAATGTGGTTGGAAAACCACACCTGAGGGATTTAGAATGCACACTTGACCCCAATGGGGAGTTCTTCTTCCGGATCATCGGTTTTTAAAGGCCGTCCCTAGTGCCATCATGGAAGACTGATCTGCTCTAGTGCAAGGCGGTGGTGATGGCGTGACTGTCCCCCATGGCCCGGCTGGCAGTGACCACACAGGGACACATACAGGGTGGGGCCGATCTTCCAAGGCCTCCATCCGGGCAGAGTTGGGACGGTCGTCATGGTGGTCGGTGTGCCAAACTGCCTTTAGAGGTAGGATGTGGAACCGTGCAAGAGTATTCGTTACATAATAAAATGTCCTTTGCCCCTTCATTGTATTCTTTTACGGGCCAGTATCTAAATGGAAAAATGTCTACGCTGGTCCAGCTGCAATCTCTCCAGGTCAGTGGTGTTTTTCTAAGTTGCAGAGATGCCCTAGGGGTCTCCGACATGCACTGTGAGAACCCCCGCCCTGGCTAGTGTCCAGGTCCTGGGGGATGAGGACGGCGGGTGCGGGCAGGACAGCAGGGCATCAGGACATCGTTAACTCGTCCAAGGGTGTGGTGTCCCCTGAGCAGAAGGACACACTATTCCTTTCTCCTCTGGCCATGCACCAAAGCCTTTGAGCCACGGTTACGAGGCGGGGCCCTGGAGCCACAATGCCCGGGGGTTCAAATCCTAATTCCACCCTTAGGAGCTAAGGGACCTTGGGCCAATTTACTCAACCTCTGTTTCCCAGACTGCAGAATGGGCTTGATCACAGTACCTACCTCGCAGCTCAGGTCAATGGAAAGCACTTGGACTGAGTCCAGCACACAGCAAGTGCCCCCAAAGGGCAGCCACGATTCCCGTTACTGTCCTTTATTAGCTCCCCTCTTACTAAGCAGGTCACAGTTATCTGGGGTTTTGCTCCTTTCGCCATCTGAAGGCTTGTGGGGACTGTCAGCCACTGGCTACAGTAACCCCTGCATTTGGAGGTTGGTCTTAGTCAATGTTTCTTGTACTCTAGTCAACTGAATTTTCTGAATTTTTGCGTTCCCTTCCCTTCCCCTTATCGCTTCATGTTCTTAGAATCAACTCGTGTTTATTATTTATTTATTTTTAAGATAAGCTCTAGGGGAGCCTGGGAGGCTCAGCCATTGGGCATCTCCCTTCGGCTCAGGTCATGATGCCGGGGTCATGGGATTGAGCCCCGCACTGGGCTTCCCGCTCAGCGGGAGGCCTGCTTCTCCCTCTCACACTCCCCTTGCTTGTGTTCCCTCTCTCGCTGTCTCTGTCTGTCAAATAAATGAATAGGATCTTTAAAAAAAATAATAAAATAAAATAAAGTAAGCTCTATGCCCAACGTGGAGCTTGAACTCATGACCCCGAGCTCAAGTCACACACTCCACCCACGGAGCCGGCCAGGCGCCCCTAAAACCAACTCCTTTTTTACAAATTCAAAAAGAAAATGTATGCCACTATGATACATTTGTGACTTGAATAGGTTAATGGTTTTCCCGAAAAGGTACTGAAGTACGCACACAGCCCTACAGTAAGCAAAGTCCGTCTGCCTACCGCCGTGGACCGAGGACCTCACGTGGGAAACAGTGCCGTGCGGTGGCACTGCCCAGGCTGCCAGGCCCTACAGCCAGGTGCTGTGCGGAGGAGTGGGACCCAAGCTTGGCCCCGGGGCCCTTTCAGGCTGGGGCTGTCGGTGAAGGGGGCCTGCCGGGAGGCCCGGGGGGCCCAGACGCTGAAGGCAAGGCCCCCCCTACCTTTGGTGTCTTCATCCTCGATGGTGGTGTTGGTACTCTCTGAAGATTCCTGCCGAAGAGAACACGGGGGGCGGTAAGGCCTAGCTGGCAAGCGGGAAGAGGCACGGCCTGTTGGGGGCTGCCCCCCGGCTGCCTGATGCTGCGGCCCGGTTTCTGTAAGCCTCACCGGCTCTGCCATCCAGATGCTTCCCTGAAAACCCTGCCAGACTTCCGAGCCTAAGGAGGGGAAGGGCCCAGCTAAGCAGGTGGCTGGTGGCGGGGGGCGCGGATGAAGGGATGGATGTGAGGAGAACCCTGGCCTTTCTGGAAGGGCTGGGAGGGCTCCCTGGCCCTGTCTGCTTGAGGGAGCAAAGAGGGGGTGTGGAAGAGCAGAGAGGCTCATGGTGGCCACAGAATGGGGAAGGAATACACACACTGGCAGGAGAGGGAGAGAGAGAGGTGGGAAGGCCCAGCGTGAGAGAGGCTGGGCTTTTCAGGGGGAGAAAAACCACACAACCGGGGGAGACAGCCATGGAGTCAGAAGAAGAGGGATGTGGGCCACCATGCCGCCACTGGAACCCCGAGACAGAGGCAGGGGCTGGTGGCCCCTCTGCCACCGGCGGGCCCTGGGGAGCGTCGAGAAGCTCAAGAAAGGCCTCTCTGGCGCCCACTCCTTTGGCCAAACCAAGCCCCCCGCGCCGCCACTGGCACAAACCGAGCCCTGAGATGAGTTCCAGAGCAGAGGGCGGGGAGCAGCAAGAAGCCAAGGGCTGGACGTGGGATGGGGTTCAAATCAACCTTCATACCTGAGGGGGTTCTCAGGTCTGCAGCCAGGCGGCTGGTCTGGGCCATGGAGTTGGAGGTGTCAACAGAAACACGCAAACAACACACACACACAACACACAGATTGTCACACGAGGCACACGTACCAAGCACGCCCTGAGCACCCTCTGCCCGCCCCGGGTCCCAGTGCAGCCTGCAGGAGGCAGGCAGGAGCGAGGGTTCGAGGCCCAGCATTTACCGGCGTTTGGGAGACGGCAGACACTCACCATTAACTGAACGCTGGAACTGGACTTTCTTTTCTGGAAAAACAAGGAGAAGAGATGGGACAGGAAAAGACACAGCGTGAAAACGGCAGGGAGCAGAGAAACGGCAGGGAGCAGAGAAACGAACGACAGGGGAGGATTGGAAGGGTGATGGGCCTCGGGGTCACCCTCTATGGTCCCTTGCCAGCGTGCACTGGGGCAAGAAGTCAGGGCCACGAGCAAGGGCCGCCCTAGCAGGGCCAGTCCTCTCTCCGCCTGAAGCTCTTGGGGGCCTCGTGCACAGCCGCCTGTGGCTCACCCTTCGACCAGCAAGCTCCAGGCCAAGCCTCCCTTGGACCAGGGCTCCCTCTACACCAAGCTCTGAGGGGGGCAACAAATCCTGGGTCTTGGACGCCAGTTGCCTGAGGCCTCTGGAAGCCAAAGCTCTTGCAGGCCTAAAGCATGCTCAGGTCTGGAGATGAGGCCCAGTGCCTCCTCCCAGCTTCCCCATGCGTCTCTACTAAATGAACCCCGCTCCTGGTTTGCTTGACTGTCATAGTCACTTGGGAAACCTGTCGAAAAGAGACATAACCAGACCCCCTCAAGGAGTTCGGTAACTAGGTCTGGGGTGGGGCATCTGCATTTTAAACAGTAACCCCAGGTGACTTCAAAGCAGGCCCCGGGTGTGGAAACCAGTCCTCTAAGTGGCCTTTGAAATCCTCCTTGTGGTCCCAGCATCCCAGCGACAGGCCTGTTCAGCTCCCTTAGGCTGACAGAGAAACTGAGGCACAGCCAGACGCACAGCTGAGCCCTTCTAGTCCAGCTTTTGGAGAATTTCCAGCTTCACTCGTATTATTGGCTGTGGAACCAAGGAAAGGGGTGAAAGAGAGAGGACACATTGTCTTCTCGTTCTCTCACTCTAGGCTAGGAGTCATAAAGACTCGCTTTCAGGGAAGGCTGCAGGTCTAAGACTGACACTCGCATCGCACAGATGGGGAGCGGGGGCCCAGAGATGGGCCGTGACGCCTGAGGCCTCTCAGCTAGCTGGTAGCAGAGCGGGGGCTGGAACCCCTGAGTGCAGGCTTTCTCCTCTGTCCAGGACTCCAGACATCATGGCCTGACTGCTCTGCACGGCTCATCCTTCCATCGGAGGGGCCTGGAGGCTGTTCTCCCTGCTGTACTGCGGAGGGGAGGGGGGAAGGACTGGAGATGCCCTCAGGGTGGGCCTTTGCCCTGGGGGAGGCACTGGCTATTCTCTGAGGATCCTTAGGTCTAATCCTGGGCTTTCTTACTCCAAGATCCAGGAACCTCTGAGGGCCAGGAGCCCAAGATCCTGTACTCTCCTTCCAGGGCCCCCACAGACGTGACAGAAGTGGCTCACCGGGCATCTCCCGGCGTTAAGGCTCACGGCCCCTGCCTCTGCCCCAGCTGGGTAGATGGTGGGACCCCCACAGCCAGCAGCCTGCAGCCTGCAGCCAGCCCCTAGGGTGGGCCTCACTTCTGGCCGGAGCCCGGCCAGGCACCGTGGACATGGGAGGGGACAGGCCCTCAGCTTGCTGTCAGCAGAAACCTGAGGAACATGGGGGCTAGGATTCCAGGCGGGACACGAAGAGGGAACACAGAGCAGAGACTGCATCAGAGTCGGACATACAGTGACAGGATGGGACATGGGGGAGAGGAGTCACGATGGCACGGATGGGACACCAACAGGGGGCAGTGAGTGGGGTTGAGGGGTGGGAGCAGTCGGCCGCTCCTCATAGAAGTAGAGGCTAGGAGGCGGCTGGGAGGGGGTCAGCGCTCCTCGGGAACAGAGAGACTCGATTTCCCTGGATCACAAATGATGATGATACTAATAATAACCCCATACTGACCAGGGTCTTTCACCACAAGTGGAGTCACATCTCTCAGAACCACGTGTAGAAGCATGGTTCTAGGGTCAGCAAAGATGTTAGAAATTAAGTAGGGCCAAAATTAGCCTCGCGAAGCCCCTACAAGCCCATAAAGTACAGTACCCTGTATCTCTGCTCTCCGAAGCCCATCTTCCCTCCAGCGAAGGTGGGGGGCTCTGCAGGGACCAGCTGAGAGAAGAATACGTACTTCCCCACTGGGGCTGAACGCGTGTTGGTTAAGGGGGCTCATGGTGTGACTCCCCAAGGCCCACTCCAGTGTGAGCCTCTCACTGGCCCCAGCAAACACTTGCCCTTCTCCCCTTGCACAGACGGTAGGACTGCTGACCCAGGTCTCCAAAGGAGGGGACGATGGGGCCCAGCATGCCCACGGCTCCTTGACTTGGGGTCCAGCATCACTTGTAGTGAAACACATGACTGGACCCCCAGAGCAACATATTGTATGCCGGGCTCCCCAAATCCCGGGCAGGTCCCTGGTTACTCTCATCTTCCTGCTGGACTTCTCTCCTTTTCCACCCCCAAAACGGGGCAGGAAGCTGAGCTACAAAGAGACAGTCTGGCCAGGAATGGCCTTTGCGTTTCTCTTCATCATCCACCCCTGAGCCACCCTGAGAAGTCACTCAGGGTCTGTCCTGCTGCTACGGGAAGGAGTGGCTTTTTCTTCAGCTGTGCCCACTGGTCAGCCCTGCAGTGACTTAGCCAGAGTCCCACCATGCTCTGCGATGTCCTTGCCCTCAGACAGCCTCTGCCTCCTGGCCTTGCCTGGAGACGAGCCAGAAGAGAGCTTCGTCCCAAGGCCCAGCCTGAGGGAAGCCCTGAGCTCACACCCGTGGCTCTGTGGCAGCGCTTTGCCAGGGCCAGCCTAAGAGCCACGCAGACGGGATAGCCCTCCGTCTGCTCCCTCCTCATCCACGGACCTGGACCACAGCCCCTGTGCCTTCTGCACTATATCGCCCAACTATGATTTTTCCCAGGGAGCCCAGCATCCCCAGTGTCAACACGCTATGGCCGAGAGGGCCCCAGCTGCTCCAAACTGGACCACCCCAAAATTGCACATCCCCCCATTACCCTTTCCATTTAGAGCGGGGAGAGAGTCTGATTCATGGGTAACCCAAAACAGCAAGTAAGCCAGAACTCAATTCTGGATTCTGTCCTAGGCCTTGGGATAAGCGTGTGTTAACTTTATAAATTGGGATGGCTTTAGATCTGTGTTTCCAAATACTTCCTTGATCAAACTTTGTTTTCAAAGAAACCTTACTTGGAAGTCCAATCTAGAGAACACAACAGACAATACTGGCTAGCATCTCAGGAGCGTGTATCCCATGCCAGCAACCCCTGCCAAATCCTCAGCGCGCATTATCTTCCTTCATCTGCACAAGCAGCCCTGGGAGGTGGGAATCCCTTTTACCCCCGTGGCCCGGATGAGGAAACACAGGCTCAAGGGGTTCAGATAACCAGCCGAGGTTCCCAGCTGCTAAGTCCAGCCTGGCTCCCTAACCACTACGATGTCTGTTACCCGGAGCTGTTCTGGCTGTAGAGGGTGTGAGAAGCCCAGAACCTTCTCTGCTCAGCCTCCCCCTTACTATCCCACTGTACCCCTTTTGCTGCTAAGGATGCCTCCCCAAAACCTTCAGGCTCCAAGAGTTCCGTTTGAAACCACTGACTTTGGCTGATAACCAAATAATTCTGTATTCCTCAAGTACCCAAGATGAGAACGAAAAGTGATTAGATAGGGTTGAGTGGCCTTTTTCTTTTCTCTTTTCTTTTCTTTTTTCCCTTCTGTTTTTAAAGCTTAAATCTTGGAAAGCGTGAAGTCCACACCCCTCCCACCTTACCCATTGTACCTGTAAGGAAACTCAAGCCCCCAGAGGGCTCAAAGCAGCAGGGAGGCCCAAATCCTGGCCTCAGCCAGCCAGCCCAGATCCCCTCCCATGCAACCCCCAAACCAAAGCCAGTGGCCTGAGACCATAAATACTGCTACAATGAAGCCATGAAGCCACCAGCCCACCTGGGTGGCTGTGTTTGGACAGCATCCCACACCTTCCAGCATCCTGGGCATAGCCCAGCCCTGGGGTCCTGGCCAGGCAGGGCTCTGAGCCCAGAAAAAGGCAGGGTCTCAAGAGAGGAGAACCCACAAGGCAAGCCAGTGGCAGGGGAGAAGGGAGCTGCAGAGAGCGGGGGCAGGCCCCAGAGAGCAGAGGGAGAAGAGAGAGGAGGGAAGGAGGGAAGGAGGGGTCAGCGGGGTGTGGAAGGAAGTAGCTCGGGCATCAGGGGTGGGGACAGAGGACAGGCCTGGGTCAGGGAGGAGGGGCTTCTTGGCACCGAACTGGCAGGCCTTGACAGGGGTGGGTGCCTCTGGATCCCAAAGCCACAAGGGATGGCTATCCATCCTCCATGGGCTTTGTGGGTTGGACTGGGGTGCACACTGGGTTGGGGGCCCATTCCAGCCAGCCCACACTCGGGAAGGAGGAGGTCACCCCTCATGATCAGCTCTGTCTCTTCTTTGTACCCTCTCACTTTCCAGTCCTCCCATCCCAGAGAACCACAGAAATCTCCTTCAGACCTGCCCCTTTCCTTGTGCCCGCCCCAACCCCAGGCCACCTGTCTCTCCCATTGACTTTCAGCCCTCCCCCCCACCTGGCCCCCCCCCCCAATCCTAGGGACAGCCCAATTGCACGAGCGACCACATCTGCCCAGAACACCATCAGCAAGGCCTGGGTCTCACCCCAGCCCTGAAAGCCAGGCCCTGTCGGCGGAAAGGCTGCCAGATGCAGGCCCTGCCAGGCTCCCGGGGGCTTACCTTCACACCATCGTTCTTCTTGTTTCCTCCACTCTTCCCTCCTGCGGAGGAGAAAAAGTAGAGAGTTACCAACACCAGGCAGGGCACCAAGGCCCACAGGGTGAGGAACAGCAGCATCGGTGGGCAGGCGGAGAGCACGGAGCCAGCTCAGTGATCAGGGGGACACCTCCTCCTTCTTCTCCTCCTTCCTCCTTGGGGCCTGGACTGCCGGTGGCCCGCGAGGTGGGCCTGGGCTTCCCCGTCCTCAGCAATCTCGAGTGCGCCCCTCTGGCCGCATGGGTTGCCAGGGGGTGACCAACGTGTCCCAGGCCCGTGGGGTTGCTGTTGCAGCCTGGGGATTCCCTCTGGATCCCGGTCACCACCCGTGCTGGTGGTGGCCAACCCAGAGGCCTGGCTGCCTGGCCCGGGGCTGGCCGCTCCCTCCCCGCTCCGGCCCGCTCTAATTTTAGCCCCATGCTGCTGCCGAGGTCATGTGTCAGCCCTGCCTACTCGCTCCGGACAGCTGCGAGCCTTGTTTTGCCGGTGAGAAGAAGCAGATGCCCCACTCCGGGGCCCACCCCTGCCAGAGCGCCCATCCCTTTCAGACGTTCCCTACCCTCCAACTGCAGAGCCCCGCGCTAGGGCGGGCGGTGTCCGTGGTGGCTGGTAAAGCAGAGCAACGGCTCTCAGGGAGGCCCCACCTCTGTCATTCCTCTTTCCCTCCCTCCTTGCCTCCTGGCCAGAGCCCTTGGTGAGGGCCGCAGCCAGGAATTGGCATGAATGCCCAGCCCTGCCCAGCCTGGCATCTGGCTGCTTCGGACCTCAGACATCTCATGTTAAAGGAGACAGGAGATGTCGGAGGGGCTTAGCCCAGCCCTTGACCATTCAGTAGCTCCTCAGTAAATGGTAGCCACTGTAAGTCCTTCTCCCGGTGGCCTGGGGATGGCGAGCCTGGGGAGAGGGGGCGGCATGAGACATGGACGCCCCAGGGGCTCAGAGGGACAGGCTCATGCTGGCCCAGCCTCCCAGTCCCTCCCTTAAGTCCACCTGCGACCCTTGCAGACAAGTCCCTCTTGCAGAGTAAATGCAGGGGTGGGTGTCTCTGGATCCCGAAGCTGAGAGGAATGGCGGTCCATCCTCTACGAGCTTCATGGGCTGGGCTGGGGAGTGCAGTGGGACAGGGGGAATGGTCACCCCTCCAGCTTCAAGGGGGCTTTCTCAGCTCCAGCCCTCGACTGTAGGACTGCGGGTCCCGTGAGGTCACATGTTCTAATTTTCAAGAAAAGACAGAAATCTGGGTGTTTCTGTGAAATCTCCTAATTTTTAATGGCTGGAAACTTTTCAAAAACATCACTGTGTTTAAAACACCACTGGTCCCACAAGCCTGTCCAGAGACGGGAACTGACCCACGGGCACCATTTTGTGACCTCTGGACTAGAGTTTCTAGAGGCACTTCAGAGGTTAAAAAAAGACTCTGACTGTCTGGGCGGCTCATCTTTCAGGTTAAGGAACTGCAGGATCCTTGTCTGGGGAGGTGGGGAGGCGGGTCCCTGCAGTGGGCCAAGCCCACCTCTGAAGTTCCCATGTTTTCCCACCTCTGGGTCTCCTTCCTCTGGCCGGTTAAACGGGCAGGTGGGCGCTCTGCAAAGTCAGAGCCGTAGCTTCCTGGCGCCGAGTCCTGGCTGTGGAGCTGGTCACGTGTCCCCAGCAGCCCTGTCTGGCTGGCCCAGGCCGTCAGAGGGCCCCTCGGGTGAGCTTTGCTATATCTGCTTGGCTGCCCCGTCAGCTGTCCGGTCTCCCCAGAGAGAAGCCTCTGGCAGGCGCTGGCCTGGGCGCTCTCCAATGTGCCAAGGGGAGCTTCTGGCTAAGCCCGGACGTTAATCCCTTCCTTTTCTCTTTGGGGCGACATACTGCAGGTCGCTGGGCACGCCCTGCCTTCACCAGCTGGCTCCTGCCCAAGCCAAAGGCTGCTACTCTGGCTCTCTGGTGACCCATCTTGGTTAAGGGCACTTGCTCTGGGGTGACTCAAAGCTGCACTAAAAGCGGCTCTGCCTCCCTCTGCCTAGCAATGGTCCCCACTGCCTTGTCACAAAGGCCACCTGAGCGAAAGTATGGGGACTGCTTAGCGCGGGGCTCGGTACCGGCGGGGAAAAGGAGTATTGTTACTCCCTATACCCCGATTCGGTGTCCGAGTAACTGGACCTATACCCCGATATTCGGGAGGCCTCCCACTCGGGCCGGCCCAACCTGAGAATTCCAGCACTGCTGTGAGATTGGGGGGCCAGCCTCAACCTCTAACCCTTCCTCATAGGCCTTTGGCTTGCTGACCTTTTAGGTTCGGCACTTCTGGGTGCAGGTGACCTAAGTCCCAATCTTGGGGTCCTTTGTAGCCCTCACTCTCCCCAGGCCCCTGGCCTGAGGCCCCACGGGTAGCCAACAATTCTCCCGACAGACCTGTGCAGGGTATAGTTGGGACTTCGAGTCCCACCACCTACCAGAGAAGTTCCTGGTAGCCAGCATCGTGGTGAGGATAGCTCCCTGCAAAGACAAGGAGGGGGTGCGGGGGACAGGAGGTTGGAGGTGAGGGGGAGAGGAGAGACACAGAAATGGGAGGGGAGGGGGGAGGCAGGTGCTGCCTTCAGACACAAAGCCAAAGCCTTCTGCCCTGTCCCTCCATTTGCCCTCACCCCACAGCCAGGAGACCATGCCTGCCTCCCCGGGGAGGTCGGGGCGAGCTGGGCCTTGGCTGGCACAGCTCCTAGAACAGGGCCATCCTAGCAGCAGATATTAATAGGTTCCACTGTTCTGGCCAAAGATGGTGGAAGGGCTCGGGGACACCTGTTGGTGAGGACTCCTAAAGGCCAAGGACGATAGACCCTGCCCTCCTGGGCCCCCTTAACCCTCCCCCAGGTGCTCAGTACCTTACTTCATCACTAGTTCGTCTTTCCCAGGGCTCCTGGGCTCACAGCCATGGAGGGTTGACATAGAGAAACTCTCTTGTCTCCACAAGGGGCCTAGGGGATGGCCCTCCTGGTTCTGACGCTATCTGATTTGGACACTCTCTGAGTCTGACAGTTGGTGACTTGAAGACAGTTTGACATTTCCTCTGTGACCACTCCCAGTGGGGGGGGGGTGGACTTAGTTCTCTGGGCACCATGCTGGCCACCACCCGCTTGGCCCATGCGCCTTCCTGGGCCACCACGTCAGGCCTGGGAGCCGTAGGCGAGGAGGTTCCGAAGGAGCTGGGGCCTCCGCATCTGTCACTCAGCGTTCTGATGGCTTCTCTGCTCCAGCAGGCCGGGACTCCACGGTTACTCTTTCTGCCTGTTCATGGGGCCCCTGGCAAGTTCTAGGCCAGGAGCTAGCACAGCCTGGGAGCACACACCGCTTGCTTGAGAGGCTGGCAGCCCCCGGCCCACCTGGGTCCCACTGTGGCTTCCTCTGGGCCGTGACCCCTATCCACGTCTCTTGGCTTGTCCTCTCCAATGCTTGGCAGCAGGGCCTCTCCCCCACCCTGGCCTCCTGCCCCGTTCCATCTCGACCCCTAGAACCTCTCGCCAGCCACGCCGAAACACTGACAGTCCCCCTACAGGATCAAGCTCAGGCTTCCAGACTTCTGCACACGAGTTTTCTGTCTGGCTGGAACATCTGTCCATTCTGATGACACAGCTAATACCTGCTTATCCCCTGGGGTGTCCGCCTAACTGTCACTTGCCAAGGCTTCCTGGGATGTTTCCTCGTTCCTTCCAGACTTGGCTCTCGGCCCTGCTATGGTCACCCCGGCCTCGAGGGTCCTAGTCTATCCTTTCTACCCGCTCACTCCCCAGCCCAGACAGCAGGCCTTCAGGACGTGCTTGTTGACTCAGTGAAGGAAAGAACTGGTGAGTGAGTCTCTTGGCCTCTGCGGAGACCCAACCAAGCTACTCCACATCCGGGAGCTACGGAGGGCGAGGACCTGTTACCTTCAGTTTTCTCCTGGCATTGAACTTCTTCAGGCAGTCCACGGTCTCCTGTCTGTGCATGCAGGAGGCCACAGTGGACCGGTGCTAGAGGAAGCGGGGAGAGGGCTGTGAGTGGGAGGCAGGCCCGTCCAAGGAGGCGTCTTATGGAGATGAGGGTGGCATCTTACAGGGGACGTCTTATGGAGGCGGGGGTGTCTTATGGAGATGAGGGTGGCATCTTACGGGGAACAAATCCTTGTCCCGGGGACTCTGTAAACGCTGCGGCTAAGCACCCCGGCACCAGATATCTCATGCCAGTGGCACCCCTCGTCGTGAGGCCAACACGGAACACCTCCCATCGCCACTTCCCCCTGAGAACCACAGCGGGGCAGCGTCTCTGGCTGAAGACGCCTGGACCCTATGCTGGGCCTGAAGGACCAGGGGCAGGGCCAGGATCCCACGGGGGTCTGGCCTCTGAGGTCAGGGGGGGCTCCCGGAAAGGGCCTGCGGAGGAAGGCTCACCGAGATCCAGGGGTGCTTGAGCGCCTCGGCGGCCGTGATGCGTTTGGACGGGTTGATGGTCAGCATCTTATTGATCAGGTCCTTGGCTTCCGGGGTGACGGTGTCCCATTCCGGTGATGGGAACTGGAAGGGGCAGAGGGGCCAGGTTTGCCCAGCCTACCCCAGGCCACCCCTGCGATCCCCCAGCCCCTGACTGGCAGGGGAGCAGGCAGGGGTGCTACTGCCCATCCACGACCAGGAGGAGCTGGGATCCTCAATGCGGGGACCCCTCTGGAACCAGTGGGGGGGGGCAGGGGCCTTCGTCCCCAGGACAAACCAGAGCGGGGCCAAGGGGAAAGCAGGGCTTCCTCTGTTTTTCTGAAGCTGGGTCTTATGTGGGGAGCAGGAGGCCAGTGGCTATAGGTTATAGGTTATGGTGGTTATTATAGGCTGGGTCCAAACCTGGCTCTGCCTCCCGGGCTGTGTGACTTTGGACAAGACCTGTGACCCTCCAGCTGCCCCTAGAGACGTTGTGAGGCTTAAATATGATACAAACACATGACAACTGGCTTGACAGAATCAGCCTTATTGAAAAGCAGGAGAGCTTGGTCATTAGAAACACGGACGCTAGAGCCAAACTGCCTGGGTTCAAATCCCAGCTCTACCATTTCTTAGCTGTGCAGTGCGGGCAGTTATTTAACCTCTCTGTGCCTCAGCTTCCCTATCCGTACAATGGGGATAGTACTTGTACCTATGTCATAGATGGGTATGAGATTGAGCTCTAATAATAGATAAAGCACTTAAGAGAGTGTTGTGTAAGCTATTATTATTATTATCAGTGTGCGTTATTATCTGTGAGAGAGAGAGAGTGGGAGTCTGGCTTCTGGGGCCTACTCTCCATCTCTCAGCCCACTTGGTGCTGCTCCTGTCCCTGGGGCCCCAGGCTAAATGCCATCATGCAGAGGCCCAGCCGTGAGGCCGGGGCCATGAGCGGTCAGTCCTCAAGCTCCTCCCGCCCACAGCTAGACAGTGGCAGGGGGCCTAAGGGGGTTGGGGGGCGGGAGGGAGGCACCTCAGGTCTCTGACCTCACTGGGTGCTGGCTTGCACCAGAAGGGACGCAGGGGCTGGCAGGGAGGCTGGACAGAGGAGGGACACTCACATCATAGGCGCCGGCTTTGATCTGCTGATACAGGCGGTGCTGGTCCTCGTCCCAGAATGGGGGGTACCCAACCAGCAGGATGTAGAGGATGACGCCTGGGGAGAGGACCAGAAGAAGCCTCACCCCCCTGTGAGGAGGAGCGATGAAGAGGGGAGGGGTGGGAAAGGAGAGGGCACCCAAGGGGCAGGCGCCCGGGGGTGAGAGGGCTTTGGGATCACTCACCACAGGCCCACAGGTCCACGGGCTTCCCGTATGGGTCCTTCCGCAGCACTTCTGGGGAGAGGTATCCCGGCGTGCCTGCGAACCCTGCTCCCCAGACACACAGACAGGCAGACATACACACAGAGGTTGTCGCGTAAGCAACCCAGGGCAAGGTCCTGCTGGAAGAGGGATGAGGTTGCCCTGGAGATGGGGACCACACTCTCTGCCCCCAAGAGTGGGTCGAGGGCAGGAAGCTCTGGCCTGGCAAGGCAGCAAAGCCTCTAGACCAGGGTTGACAAGTGCACAGGGCCCCTGTCACCACCCCTACTCCAGAGCCTACGGCAGAAGTCATCGGTCAATCCCAGAGTCCTTCCCGTGGGGTCCTGCCTCTTACACTGCTAACAGCCCTCCCATGGCCACTATCGAGTGCTGGTGGCACTCTAGACAAAGTGTCCTTGCCATGTCCTCTGAAGTCTGAGCTGAACCCTTGCCCACTCCCCACCCTTCTAGGAGCTGGTCCTGGGCTAGCAGGAGGCCTGCCCCCAACTCTGGTTTTGCCCTAAGCCCCCTGACGGGTCTCTCTTCCTTCAAGGCCTCAGTTCCCTCATCTGTCAAATGAGAGATTAAGGATTCCTCCCTTTACTACCTCCCAGCAGTGTCGGGAGGATTGCTTGAAATACACAGGCACCCCCAGGACTCGAATAAGGAATCCCAAGAACAGTTATGACTATTTGCTCTGTGTGCTCAGCACTGGGCCGGGCGCTTCCGTGCCTGGTCTCACTTCCTCCTCACACAGCCCTGAGGACCATGCTATCATCACCCCCATTTTACAGATGAGGAAACGAAGGCTCAGCAAGGTGAAATGACTCAGCCAAAGGCACACACCTCCAAAGTGCCCGAGCGGAACCTGAACTCAGGCTCTTAACCACGGATCTGTAGCGCCCACTGAAATTTTCCCCAGCCAGCTGACAGGACTCAGTTATGCCCAAACCTCTGAGTACGCTGGATCATCTGAGCTTAAATCCTGGCTCTGCCCCTTGTAACCTCCCATGAACTCTTCCAAGTTCCTTAGCCTCTGTCCCTCGTTCGTAAGATCAGGATAATTAGCTCTGGCACCCAGGCCGTTAGGGGAACACACAGAAGCCCCCAGCCAACAGTGGTGGTATGTGTGCACGTGGAGAAGCCGTGTACTGTTTTAAGGGTAGCCACGTCCCTGCACCTGACCCCATGGAGACAGGATGGGCAATGCCCGCTGACCGGAGGCCAAGTGCGGCGGGACCTCTGCTCCCGGAGCTCTGGCTCGGGCAACAGCCATCTCCCGCCTGCCCCCGCTTGGGCAGGGGGCTCCTAGAGGCCAGTGTGTCAACACAAGGCTGGCCCCCCAAACCCCTGCCAGCCACTGCCCCCACTCACCGAACCAAGCCTGCTGCTCTCCCTCCACCTCGATGGCCAAGCCAAAGTCCGCCAGCTTCACCGCGGCCCCCTTGAGCTTGGAGGCCAACAGCAGATTCTCCGGCTTCCCAGGACCAGGGAGAAGAGTGAAACGGGGGAAGAAAGAGCCAGAGGACAGTGAGCGGATTCAGAACCTCACCTCGGGGGGCCTGAGCCTACAGAAGGAGTGGCTGGACAATCCAGAGGTGCCCTGCCCCCAGCTCCAGTGCCAGCCCCAGCGCCCCGAGCTCCAGGCCCCAGAGAGGGGACTGCCTGCGGCCAAGACCTCTGTCTTCCACAACAGAGGAGCCTTTGTCCACCACCCGTCCCCTCGTTCGCCTCTCCTCAGGGTTTGGGGCTGAGGCTGATGTGGGGGCAGGGAGATGGGGGAACAGCTGTCGCCACAATAAGGAAAAAGGAACGACATTTATTGTGCCCCTACTACGTGCCAGCCACCAGGCTAGGTGTTTCGCATGTATCATCTCACTTATCACTTACCACCTCAACAACCTTTGGGGTGGGCATTATTATTCCCTTGTCCCACAGTGGCCTTCCTGCATTCCCTGAGACAGTCTTGCTTGTTCCCACCTCAGGGCCTTTGCACTTCCTGTTGCCCCTGTCTGATTCGCTCTTTCTCCAAGCTTCACAGAGCAGGCCTCTTCTCTCCATCCACTCTCCCCTTCATGTCGCCCCTCAAACAATCACTCCATGACTATCTAAAGGAGGAGCCCCCAGGTATCCTCTGTCTTAGCAGCTTGCTACCTTCATAGATATCACGATTTGTAATTTTTCCCCATCTGTGTGCCTATTCATTATCTGTCACTTCTATGGACAGGATGCTCCTTATCTGTCTGTCCACCACTATCTCGCCAGCACCTAAGGCAGGCACTTCGTCAGTAT
This sequence comes from Ailuropoda melanoleuca, assembly GCF_002007445.2. Taxonomy (NCBI): domain Eukaryota; kingdom Metazoa; phylum Chordata; class Mammalia; order Carnivora; family Ursidae; genus Ailuropoda; species Ailuropoda melanoleuca. The sequence continues at coordinate 105,998,640 of NC_048220.1, read as the reverse complement.
TTGTCATACGTAGAAAGATGAGGAAGCCAAGGCTCAGAGAAGTTAAGTGACTTGACGAAGGTCACACAGCTGATAAGACATAGAACCAGAATTGAGGCAGGGGCGCCTGGGTGGCACAGCGGTTGGGCGTCTGCCTTCGGCTCAGGGCGTGATCCCGGCGTTATGGGATCGAGCCCCACATCAGGCTCCTCTGCTATGAGCCTGCTTCTTCCTCTCCCGCTCCCCCTGCTTGTGTTCTCTCTCTTGCTGGCTGTCTCTATCTCTGTCAAATAAATAAATAAAATCTTTAAAAAAAAAAAAAAAAGAATTGAGGCAAAGTCTGGCTCAAGAGCCATGTTCTCAACCACGCTGGGCTGAGAGACAGGGGGCCTCGAATGTGCTGCCGGGCCTCAGCGGCCCCGAGGCTGCTGGTTTCTGCTGGGTGCGGAGAACAGGAAATCCCCCTGCACGGGCCAGAGGGGGCTTGAAACGAATTCTGCCGTTGGGTAGTCCTAGCCTCTGACCCAGCTCCGCCACTTCTGTGCTGTGGAACTTGGGCAAGCCATTTCACTTCTCTCGAAAGTGGATGGAGCCCACGTCAGGGGCTGGAGCACGGATTAGTCGTGATGATCCATGTAGAGCACTTGGCGGCGGCCCGCAGCACACGCTCCATGGGCATTGGCACTCAGATTCTCTGCTTGGGGTGGGGTGGGGCATGGGCTCCGCAGCCCTCGAGACACTGGTGTCCTCTGACCCCCTTCCCCACTGGACTTCCGACAGGGTCCCACCTCTGACCTTTCACTGCACAAAGCTAGGCGGGACCCAAACAAATATAGCTCCGTCTGCCCCTCTCGAAGTCCTCTTTTATCCTCTGGGGACTGTGTTCCCAACGTGTCCTGGGTCTCGGTAGCCGTCCTGCCCTGATTTGATGAATATGCCACTAATTAATCTATCCAGAGTGGCCTAAATTTCGCTGCCTCTCCTCCTTTCTCCTCCCATGCAGGGGCTGTAGCTATAATGGGAACAGGCCCTCTGGGAGAACTGCCCCGCCATCTGGCCAGGACCCTCTTGGAATGCACGCTTGCCTGTGGGTCTACACCGAGCCATAGGGAGCTCCCCTGTGAGAGGCAGAGGTGGGCAGGGCTTCTGGGCGGAGCACTGCACCCCAGAGGGGGACCTGGACCTACTGCACGATGCCCAGGGGGTGTCCCCAGAGAAGGTGTCCGAGCTGAGGAGGGCCTGGAGGGCCTGTCCTGGGTGGGACGGAGAAGAACAGCCTGCGGAAGACCGAGCAGGTACCACAAAGCTGCCCACGTGCCTCTGGGGCCTGAGCTGGAGGCTCGATCTTGATCTGTGTGGCCCCAAAGGGCAGGACTGGGGCTCACAGGCCACAGCAAGAAAAATGGAAGGAGACTTTCCCAGTGGTGCAAGGGGCTGCCCCGTAAGAAGTGAGTCGAGAGTCACTGAAGGGCAAAGAGCAGAGGTTCAAAGGCACCTCGAAGGAGCTACTGCGGGAACAGGAACCACCCTGAGTGGCTTTTTGGCCTGGACCCCCTCAGGCCCAGGGGCTGGGGTCAGAAGGCCAGGGCTCCAGTCTTAGCTCAGGCACAACTGACCGGCATATTCTTGGGCAAGTCCCTTAGACTCTGTAGGCCTCTGTGTGCTGCTCTGAAAGTCGGGGGAATGTTATGAGCTGCCAGCCTCGATGCCTTGAGGCTAGCAGAGGAGATCTAGGAGTCTGTGCTGATCGGGCAAGGCTGCGGGGCTGGCGCCAACCCTAGATCACACATCTGCCTAGGCCTGTCCTTCTGCTCCTTCAGGTGGCAAGAGGAAGGACTCCGGGGGCCCCAAGGCCTGTGTTTCTTCTCCCTGCACCTGCCATGGACCCAGAAATAAGAATCCCAGTGTTTCTGTGCACCAGGCACTGTGCTGTCTCCTTTGACAGAATCAGCAACCCCAGCTGAGGTTGCCATGGCAACCCCACTGTCAGCAAGCTGAGACCCTGCAGCTGGAGAGTGGCCTGGCTGGGACTTGGACCCCTCCAGAGCCAGTCTGGACAGCTTACCTGGTCTGGCCCGAAGCATGTCGTGGGCCTGGGACTCAGGAGACTACATCCTAAGCCTAGATACTCCTTCCTGTGTCCAGTTTCCTCATCTGAGCAGTGGGCTAGATGTCACCCCCCCAGCCCAACTCAGGGGGATTCAAGGGATTCTGATAATCTCCCAGGGGAGCCGCCCCCTCGGGTGGGTCACTCACCTTCAGGTCCCGGTGCACCACGCCCATCTGATGACAGTGCAGCACGGCCTCCAGGATCTGCTGGATACAGTGACTGGGGAGAGAGAGGAGAGGGTCCCTGTGTGAAGGCAGATGTCCCCTGGGCAGCTGGGAAGCCAGCGGGGGAGACGCCCTGCCCCCAGGCACCATCGCCAGGCTGCACCTGGCGCTCACCTGGCATCAGCCTCACTGTAATACTCCCGGGCCACGATGTCCTCAAACAGCTCCCCACCGGTAACCCTGGGGAAACAGGCACAGAGTCACCTTCCCACAGAGGTCCCCTGGTGTTGCCTCTTCTGGAAGAGTCTCCAGGAAGCTAAGGGTGGGAGCCAGGCACCTCAGAATCTCAGCCCACAGGCAGGAACCCCAGGGGCCCCAGGGATGCCTCCTGGGGCAAGCCTCCCGGCCCACCCTTCCACTGACTTCCCTCCCATCCATCACCTGCCCTTCTCTGCCACTGGGTCCAGGCTGGAGTTAGGACATGGGGTGGGACACTCGGAGCATATCTTTCAGGTTCATTAGGAAGCCCAAGGGCTGGGATTGTTGTGGTTGGTTGTTTGTTGGTTTCATAAACTTTATTTTTTAGAGTAACTTGAGGCACACAGCAACACTGAGCAGAAGGCACAGAGAGTTCCCATGTACCCACACAGCCAGAGCCTTCCCCATGATTAACTGCTTTTTGCAGATGGGACCAGTGTCTTCACTGAGTTTCTCTGCCAACCCAAGAATCTATCATTTTATTATTGTTTTTCACTCAATTGACTGGCTTTCAAAACTTAAATTACTCCAAAAGGAAACTTGATATTGCCACTAGACATGGAAAGCCAGCATCACCGGCCACAAATAGAAACAAAACAATAAGACGATGAAAGTAACAAGTGTGTGTTGGCGTTTCAGGGAGACCCACCTGCACTGTCTGGGTGGCAGGCGTACCACATTCGGGAAACTTTTGTCTCGGAAGAGGGAATTCAGCCCAGCCTGGGGGCATTTGGGAATGAGGCCAAGGGGCCCAGCTAGGTCATCCCTGCTCAGGCTGCCCCTAGAGCCCTTGTACATCCCGGGGTGGGCGCAAACTCACAGGTCGAAGATCAGGTAATGATGTCCCTCCTCGGAGATGCTGTCGTGGAGCCGGACTGTGGGAGGGGCCCAGGCAGCCAGTTAACCCGGAAGCACTGCTTCCCACCCCCTCCTGCCCTCTCACCTCACCCCTCCAATGGCCAACATGACAATTTCTCAGTCACTGAGCACAAGCCAGGTAACAGGTGCTTTGACAAACGCAAGTGAAGGATGGCTCACTGACCTCGGGCCTCGTCAAAAGAGGCCTGGGTTTAAAGATGGAAGACCCCTCTCTGCTTTGGTCAAAGTTTGGCCTCTTCCTTCCTCCAACGCTCAGCTTCCTTGCTGGGCAGGCCAGCATCATGGAAATAGCTCAGATCTCTGCTCCTTGCTTGCTGTGTGATTTCAGGCAAGTTGCTACACCTTTCTGAGCCTCTCTTTTCTTGCCTGGACAATGAGAATGAAACTCCTGGCCCTGCAGACTCGTTGTGAGAATTCCATGAGGCACACAGTCGGTGTTCATCCAGTGGCGGCCCTGGGGGAAAAGCCCTGATCCAGGTGTGGATAAGAGAGCCACTGTTGTTGGGAGGACAGCGGTCCCTGAGTTAGGCACACTGAGAAACTGCCTTCTCTTCATACCTCACTTACCAAGGACAGGGGCAAGACTCCCAGGAGCCCAGAGCTTCCAAAATTACCCCCTAAGATTCTGGAAGGAAGGGCCCAAGGCCCAGGGCTGACTCTGGGGGGCTGTACCCTGCCAGCCAACCTCATTTTCTCCCGGGACAGCTTCACATCCTTCTCTGAGCCACAGCCTAAAAACGTCCACAGAGTGGGGTGTGTGCTCAGAGAATGAGGAGATGTCGCACAACGGAAGATTACACAGCTGTTAAAATCATACGACAGTTACGTATCCCCTGGTTCAGAAGCATCTCCAAATTATGTTGTTTGGCACAAAAGCAAAGTGCAAAACAGTGCGTGGTACTTTTTAAAAAGATGTATTTCAGCCTGTTAATGGCATTAGCCTCTCTGCAAGGATACCAAAAAGTGGGCATTGGAGGACCTTGGGGAGGGGAATTGGGAGAGTAGGAGCAGTAGGTGGGTGACATTATGGTTTCTTTCTTTCTTTTTTTTTTTTTTAAGATTTTATTTATTTATTCGACAGTGATAGAGACAGCCAGCGAGAGAGGGAACACAAGCAGGGGGAGTGGGAGAGGAAGAAGTAGGCTCTCAGTGGAGAAGCCTGATGTGGGGCTCGATCCCATAGCGCTGGGATCACACCCTGAGCTGAAGGCAGACGCTTAACCGACTGAGCCACCCAGGCGCCCCTAAATATATTTTATTTTATTCTTAAGTAAGCTCTATACTCAATGTGGGGCTGGAACTTAGGACCCTGAGATTAAGAGTCACATGCTCTACCGACTGAGCCAGCCAGGCGCCCCTGTTTTAAATATTTTGTAAAGCAAAACTAAAAAGCAGGTTGCCTAAGAGTGCATATTATATATTCCTGCTTTAATTTTTTAATCAACATTTTATTATAAAAAAATTCACACATACACTCCAGTGAACACCCATGGACCCACCACTTAGATTCTATCATTAACCCTTTCTTACACTTGTTTTACTACATTTCTAACCATTCCTCTATCTATTCACCTATTTCAATTTTTTAATACATTTCAACGCAAAGGTAGGCTTGGGTTTTGACATGTACATGTGTATTGAGACGAGCATTCTGTAGATTCTGTGTGCCCTGGCCAGGTCCCCTTCTGTAAGATGGGACGGCCAGCCTGCAGCCTCTGGGAGAGGTGGCTGCTGACAGCCCACGTTTACTCCCCTTCACTGGCGAATTGCCCACCACGGATGGAGCCGCCTGGTGCACAAGGTTACTTGCAGCCTGCAGCCAATGACTGACTAATATGGGAAGGCAGGGTCAGTGCAAAGGGCCAATCTCCTTGCCTTAGGGAGGGACAAGCCCAAAACAAGATTTATGTTCCAGAGGCCTCCCCACTGCACCCTGTACACACACCTGGAATCAGGTCAAAGTTAGACTTGACCTGAGGCCACATCTTTGGTCAATTCCTTCCCTTTTTCCATCCTGCTTCACCCTGTCCCTTGCAGGTCTCCCCTGGGAGCACTCCCACAGTAGATCGCAAGCACCTGAATCCCTGCCTCAGGCTCTGCTTCTAAGAAACCTGACCTGAGACAACATGTATAGAAACACCTGAGAAGGTACAGACATCATATATCATATGGAAAGATGTATCATACAGTATTAGCTCTAAGTACCAAGTTTATAGAGGATACTTTAAAAATTGTCTTCTCTTTGATCTACAATAAACTTGCATTATTAGTGTATCAAGATGAAGTTTTTAAAAAGACTCTTTCTGAGTGCCTGGGTGGCTCCGTTGGTTAAGTGGCTACCTTCAGCTCAGGTCATAATCCCAGGGTCCTGGGATCGAGTCCTGCATCAGGCTCCCTGCGGAGCCTGCTTCTCCCTCTCCCTCTACCCCTCCCCCCTGCTTGTGCTCTCTCTCTCTCAAATAAATAAATAAATCTTAAAAAAAAAAAAAAAGGTTGCCCCTCTAAGCAGCCAGGCAAGGCAGGCCCAAGCTGGATTCCAGCCCCCACCTGCATAAGGGCACTGGGGTGGGCTTTCGTCCCTGAGGTGCGGCACCATCACAGCTCAGAACCCAGGAGACAGGACCCATGAAACCTCCCTTCCCACCAGGGATGGCTGCCCTGAGAAAGAGCAGTCCAAAGCCGAAGAGGAAAAGAAAGATTCAAGAGCCTCCATGGGGTATGAAAGGGTCTCACCACCTCGTAGAGACTGACATGTCTGTGGTCATTGAGCTATGTTGCCAGTTTTTGACTTTTTAAAATATTGCCATAGATCCAACAAATCTGTAACCTAGTTTTCATTTATACAGCTGGACTCACGAATTTCTGACATTCCTTTCATATTTCCAGCAGCGATTAGCCTTTTTCTTGGAAACTGAAGGGCAGTGCTTGCTCCCCTACCCACTGCCCCCTGATGGCACACGCCTGATGTCCACTTGGGAAGCTCAATGATGGCTGGGAACCTGGGCTCTGGAGTCTGTCTTGCTGGGCTCACCTCCCAGCTCGGCCTCCTATAAGCTGGGTAACTTTGGGCACATTAGGTAGCCTCTCTGAGCCTCCTTTTCTACCCCTGGTGGTAACACCACTGGCCTGCTGTGGGGGGTTAATCGATGACGCTCGCAAAGCCCTCAACACAGTTCTTCCCTGGCACCGGGAATAACTTGACAAAGGAAGACACTGTCGTCTTCCTCATCGACCAGCCTCACTTCTCTTGCTGACCCCAATCTCCTGCTAAACTCTCAGGGTGTCCCCTGCTCCCTGCAGTGGCTTTTGGGGTCAGCCCCATCAGCAGGTGGTGATGGTACAGAGTGTGGGGCACGGTCCCTGTCCTGCATGCACAAGCACATTTGGACCCCACCCTGTGCTGAGCCAGGGCCTCCCTGACCTGGTCCCCTCGGGGCTGGGGCCACACACAGGGAGTAGCCAGTTAGTGTGGCTGGAGTCACCGAGCAGGCTGACTAGGACTCAGTCTAGCTCCTCCAGGCACAGCCTTGCCTCTCGGGTCCTGCATCCACAGCTGCACCTCTCTGCACTTCTTCGGGGATTATAATCACTTAGAAGTGAGATGCTTCGAGGCTCAGGAAGCAGCTCCTTCCAGGGCCCTCGCAGCCCTGAGATAGTGTGGGGGACCTTCCCCACATCCTCCTGGTCTGGGGCTCAGCTCTGCCCTCCACGTCCCTGTGCCTTAGCCGTGCCCGCCTCAGCCCCCAGCAGAGGCCCTGGCACGTGGTGGGGCCCCAGCTACCCTTGCGGCCGGGGGAAGGAAGGAAGGAAGGAAGGAAGGAAGGAAGGAAGGAAGGAAGGAATAAAGGTCTTGATCATGATGACGATGATGAAGTGTCATTTCTGCGACTTTACCACAGACCCGGCTTGTGCTAAGTGCTTCCCTTGCGATTTCTCATTTAACCCGCCCAGCTGTTGTAAAGGGTGGCCCCCCGATGACCCTCCTGGGCCCGTGCGCGCTCCATCACCTCCATCACCTAGTGAACAGCAGAGCTGGGACTGGGCCCCCAGGGGCAAACCCCATTCTCTTAACCACCCCGTGAAACACAGTCCCCCAAACACCGTGATGGCTCGGACGAATGAGATTTCGTATGGAGGTTATGTTTTCGGCTAAAGTTGTTTTGTGGGAAGGCGCAGACTGAGGAAAAAGGGGAGCAGCACTTATCTCGGGACCGTCATGGGGTTACGCTTTAATTACTCATCACAACCCAATGAGGCGGTATCATTGCCATTTTCCAGAAGAGGAAACAGCCTCAGAGTGGTTTGGCAACATGTCCAGGGTCACAAAGCAATGAAGCAGCAAACCCAGGATTTGAGCTGCAGTCTGTCAGCCCCAGAGCCCATAAGGTACTGCTCCCCATGTATAGCGGGGCAAGGGGGGAGGTGCTGAGAGGGGGAGGAGGCAGCGTTGACCTGAGACAGCTGCGATGTGCACACTTACGCACACGCGCTCCCCGCCTCCTTCCTCTGGGGCTGCCAGCCTTTCTAAGAACCATGGGACTTTGTAGTCAGAGCTCCCTCGCAGCCCCTCCATCATACTGCTGGGCGGCCGGAGGCCCTGAGCAGGGCAGGAGCCGCCTAGGCCCCACAGTGAGTCCGCAAGCAGGTCAGGGGTCGGGGCAGAGGCGGGGCTGCTCCCCACCAGCAGCCCTGCCGCCCCTCCTCGGATTCTGGTCCTGGAGCCTCTGGCTGCTGTTTGCACAGTTCTGCTCCCCTTCCCCGGGCACACGGAAGGGGAGGCGCCTTTGGGGGTATAAATAGCAGATGGAGATGCTTCTCTCCAGCAGGAGTTAACCCTCGCAGCTCTGGGCACAGAGATGCTTCCTCCCCAAGGACAAAGGCGTGGTGGCTGTCAAAGTCGGGATATTGCTTAGAGAGCCCCTAGGCCTTGTCCCCCAGTGAGGTCTGTGAACCTGCAGCCCTGGCATCACCTTGGAGCACGTCAGAAGTGCAAAATCTTGGGCCCCACCCAAAGCCACTGAACCAGAATCTACCTTTTAACAGGATGCTCAGATGATACAGAGGGTGTTTCCTTGTGAAGATGGGGGAAAGTGGCTCAGAGAGGGCAGGGCTCCTCCCCAGGGTCACACAGCAATTCCCTGACAGAACTATATCTGGAATCTGCTCTTCCTCCCCTCTCCAATCCCCGCCCCCCACCATACCATCCCAACTCAGAACCCTGATGGGCAAGGATGCAGACCCCCAGTCATGCATGGGGGAAGAGGGGAGCTCAGGCAGGGATGCGTGGTCTAGGCCCAGCCTCTCCCCTGCAGCCTGTGCTCAGTCTACCCCTGGGGCAGGGGCCACCGTGGTGCCTGCCTCTGGGGGGCAGGCAGGCTGCTGCTCTAGGTAGGGGGGCAGGCAGGCTGCTGCTCTAGGTAGGTGGGCAGGCCGCAGTGCCAGGCTGACGCAGCTCGGGGTAGGTTTGGGGAGTGGGCCGTTACGGTCAAGGCCAAGCCTGGCCTATTTTCATCTTTCTCGGAGCTTCAGGAGTTTTCCTGAAACAGCTTTTCTGAAGGAGGCTGCCGGCAGCGTGGGCTAGGAGGAAGGGCCCCTTCTTCACCTTCCCCCCAACCAAGCTGGTCTCTGAGAAATGTGGAGACCATCAAAGGCACCCCCTTTCCCATCACTGCTGCCGCCATCCCCAGAGAAGAGAGCAGCTGCCCTCCCAGCCCAGAACACCCACCAGCTCAGGCAGGGGAGCAGGGCCAGGCTCCACCCACACCCCTCGCTCGTGCCCCACAGCTCACCGATGTTGGGGTGCTTCAGCAGGCGACAGATGCGGGCTTCGCGCTCCAGCTTCTGATGGTCTGAAACACAGATGCCCAGCTGAGTCCCAGGTGAGGGAGGAAACTTCGCCCACTCCATGTCGGCCCCTTCATGGCCTCTTCGGATCGGCACCTTCCGGGGCAGCCCCTGGGCCCCACCGGGATAAGCCGGCCTTTCTGGCAGGGGCCCGGGGTCTCCAGGAAGGCGATAGGATGCAGCAGACGTGGGGTGGCGGGGGCAGGGTTGCAGCCCCTCAGAAGTCCCTTCCTCTCTCTGGGCCGTGGTTTCCAGGGCTCTCAAATGAAGTGCATCCCTGAGCCCCATCCGCAGAGCCTGGAATGCACCCCCTCCACCAGGGCTGGCTCCCACCACCCTGCCACCAGCCTTGCCCCTCGCACGGCACTGCAGCCAGACTGAACTGCTAAATGGCATCTCTCCAGACCATGCTCAGACCTCCCGCTCGGGCTTAGGGGTCTTCACCCACCCATGCGGTTCTCTCGGCTTGGAACTTTCCCTCTCAACTTCCCACCAGCCCTTCACTGGCCACCACTCCTTCACTCCAACCTATCCTCAGATATACCCTCTCCTGGCAGCCTGTCCTGACTGCCAGGCTGGTAGGGGTGCTCCTCTGTGTTCTCAGGGCCCCGGGGCTACACATCTCACTTTGTCTCATGGACACCTTCACCGTTAAGGGCAAGAACTTTGTCTCTGTTATACACCTGGCATCTACTCACATGCCTGGCACATAGTCAGTGCTCAAGAAATAATTGAATTAAAGACTAAACCATTGAAAGATGACCCTTTTTAGGGGAGTGTATATTTCTCTGCAGGAGAAGAGCCGTATTAATTCACAGAGGCCACTTCCCTTATAGGGGACTCCGGGCCAGAGGCAGAGAGAGCCCCAAAGAATCTACAGACTAGAACCCGTATGTGGCTGCCTGGGGGCTTTACCCGGAGCTCTCCCACCTGCTTTCCAGGACTTTTGTCCACACCCCCAGGAAGAGAGGCCTTGCTCAGGATCTGCCCCCGTGGTCTCCCACTCTGAGGCTGCTGGGGACAATCCTACCCGTGACTCCCTTCAGTCTTCCCAACCACCCTGCACTGTGGGCATCACTGCCCCATTTTATGCACTTCTCAATTTCCTTTCTGGTGCTTTTCTCACAATTCCATAGCTAATGCCTTAATTTAAAAAACCAGCACTATACAAAGGGAGCCAGTAGAATACTCACTCTGTGCCAGGCACCGTGTAGAGCACCTTTGTATCCATCTCCTGTTCTCACCACAGCCCTTTGTGGGAGGGGCTTTCACGTTCTGACTTCACAGAGGAGGAAACAGAGGTTCCTAGAGGCTCAGAGTCAGACCTGCAGCCATCAGCGGAGCCACACTTGGTCCCCAGGCAGTCAGACTGCAGGGGTGAGCTTCACTGTGCCGTACTGCTCTCCACGCCCTAACTCATCACCACCACCTCCACCTGCCCCCAATTTCTGAATGGGAATTGGGGCGCATAGGAGGGAACTCACGCAGACACTCAAGGCAGAGCCAGGATTAGAACTCCAGTCTCTGACTAGCCCCTTCAGAGCAGGCAGCCACCAAGGAGGGCAATAAGAACGGAGAAAGACCCAGCCCTTGTGCCCAGGCAGCCAGCTCCCCTTTCCCCTGCCCCTTTATTAGAGCAATCACTGGCCTTCCTCTCTGGGCTGCAGAAGCCAAGAGCAATGCTGAAATGTGGCTTTTTCGTCAGCAAAGCAGGAAGTCCGCTCCTGTTTCCATAGAGTATAGTTCAACTCCCCAGCTGAAGGCTACAGGCTAGGGGAGAGGAGGTTGTCTACACTGGGGGACATCCCCCTTGGTCCCCCGGCCTCCCAGCTTCCTTCCACATCCTCCAGGATGGCAGGAGGCCAATTCCCATACAAAGGAGCGGCATGTCCATCCAGGGCTGCTGGGGGCCCTCAGTGGACTGAGGACAGCGGGATACTTTCCTGGCGCTACAACCCTGCCCCCACCCCGTCATCCCCAGCAGAACCAGAGATCGGGCCGGTCAAGTGGGGCCTATCAGAGGGGGCTGGGGCTCTGGGTTCAGGGGACGAGCCTGGTCCAGGCTACACATTCAGCAGAATTCTGATGTTTCCTCGCCACCTGAGGTTACCCAGGAACAGAGTTACACTGACAGCATTGAAAGGACATGTGGGTCACACAGCCTCAGACTCAGGCCTGACGGCCAGCCCGCACTGCCGGAAACGCCAACAGCTAACTAATCGTCTTATGCATAGTGCAATCAGCCCACATTGCAGCTTTCGATGCTAAAAGCATTTATTTGTTGAATGTATGTAAACATATATGTTCTTCAACAGTTTTTGTAACTCTGACATGTTTTTATTTTCTAACATTCCTCAAAGAAATTAGGGACTGTGTTTCTCTTGACCTCTGAGGCCTTACTCTGTTCTGTAGGTAAGGAAACTGAGGCCCAGTGATAAGGAGCTGTCCCGTTATCAAAGTCACTCAATAAGGTGGTCAAGCCTCATTAGAGCCCACAGCTCTGAGGAACCCCTCCTGGATGCTCTCCCCACTCCCGCCAATTGTCCTTGGCAGCCACAGACTTCTTATTAAAATATGAATTAGATGCTGTCACTCCCTGTCTTCAAACTCTCCAACAACCCTTCAAACTTCCCATTGTACTTGTAATCCAAACTCCTCACCACAGCCAGCCAGACCCCACTGGTCCTGCCTCATCTTGGCCTTGGAGCTTTGGCCACAGTGGCCACCTTTCTGGCCTCGGGCACACCAAACCCCTTCCCACCCCAGGGCCTTTGCACTTGCTGGGCCTTTTGCCTAGAATGCTTTTCCCCTCAGTCTTCCTGTAGCTGCCTCCTTTTCTCAGGCAGGTCCAGCATAATATCAGCTCTTCAGAAAGGTTCCCTGGCTGCCTTTTCTGAGGGTCCCTCCCGGTCCATCACTTCCTCACTACCCTATCTCGTTTTTTTTTATAACTCGTTGCTAGAGTATTTACATGTTTAATGTTCTTTACAGTCTTCCTCCCTAGAAAGCAGGTGCAATGAGAGCAAGACCTTGTCTGTCAGTCACGGCCATGCCCCAGGGCCCAGAGCCACTAAACAGCTTGTCTAAGGACCCATAACTAAGAAATGGCAAAGCTGGGATTTCAACCCATGTTCAAAATTACTATATTGCTTCCCCTTCTCATAATTAATTACTTAATAAATCAATCCATTTAGCTGGATACAGTCTCACAATGGTGAAAGGCCTGAGGGAAGCCTCCCGCCCAGGATTGCCCCTAATGCTCACTCTGATACCTTGTGAACCTCCTCCCTCCCTCCCTAGGGGCAGGCCTCCGGGGTGTTGGGGCGGAGGGGCCCTACCCTGCCCAAAAGCTTGGCAGGGAGGGATGAGTGAAAGTAAGGTTCAGGGTGAGGTTCCTGGGGCCAGATAGTGCCAGCAGGGCAGGGCAAGACAGAGCAGAGCATGGGGGAAATACAACTGGGCAGCCTGGAAGGCTCCGCCGGCAAAGTGGAGCCCGGCGGGGGGCGGGGGGGTAGGGGGAGTGCTCCAGCAGGCAGATGTGACTCTGGCCTGAGGCACAGGAACCAGGGAAAAAATAGACTTCCAGGTCTCGGAAGAGGAAATGCCCAGACCCTCTAGTGGCCTCAACAGGGCCCCTGATCCTGGGAGGTTGGCGGAATAATCCCAGGGGCCAAGAATGCCGGGCAGGGGTGGGGAGTAAGATGAGGAAGACGGGAAGGCTCTGTCTCACTGCCTCCTTCACAGCATGGACCTGAGGCTCAGGGGCAGCCTGGATGAGCTCATGCCATGCTTCTCACCCCATGTCCTGGGACTGGTTGCCAGGGAGCTGAGGAAGTGACCCCTGAGCACTCGGGTGGACAGTGGTTACCATGGAGGTCTCTGTACCCCCGTCAGTCACTCCTGGCTGCACCGGCCGCATCCATGTGCCCAGAGTCCCCTAGAATGGTAATGAGTGTCTTCTGTGCGCTGAGTGAGGCTGTGGCTGGAAGCCGACAGAGCCCCTGGCAGGGAGTTACCCCTGAGCACACCAGCTATCGTCACTGCGGGAGCTGGGGCCTCACCCGCTGACTCCAGCCCTCCAGAGTGGAACTAAGGCAGCCGCATTTTTTTAAAGGCTCCCAAGGGGATCTGGCAGGGCCTGAGACAGGCAAAATTTTCACTTTCCATTCCATGTCTTTGTGACTTCTTAAAATTGTTTACACTATGAGCGTTTTATCTAAAAGAGTAGTTTTAAAATACATATGAAAAATATCTCCTGGGTTGGGGAGCCACTCAACAGAAGAAGAGGCTGACCTGGGTGGGGAAGGAGAAGCCGCAGCTCCCTGGGGTTAGGGGGAGGACGACGGACGCCCCGGGTGGGCCAGGTCCCTGCCGGGAGCTGCCAAATCCCTGGGAGTGCCAGCAGGAGAAGCTTAGGGTATGTTGCCAAATATTCAACAGCAAACCACTCCCTCCCCAGGCACCGTCAGTGGCAACCAAAGGAACTTGCTAGAAGCAGCTCGCTTCCTCCTCTCCCGCTGGGGAGAGAAGCATTGGCAGTTGGCAGACTTCTTTTTCCCCCTGAGAACCTCCCCATCCCCACCCTCCACACTCACCTAGGCCTGGGCCACCTTCCTGTAAGGATGTCAAAGGCTCAAGAAATTGCCAAAGACAGGGGACTTGCTGATTTCCTCCGGGCACGGCCCAGAGTCCTCACTACCCAAGGAATGCTTTGGCACCTTCCAGAAAAGAGGCAGTGCTCCTTCCATCGTCCCCCATACACATCTGTCTCCTCCTGTCAGAGTGTGTGTGTGTGTGTGTGTGTGTGTGTGTGAGAGAGAGAGAGAGAGAGAGAGAGAACCAGGAGGCGGGGAGCGGTGTCGCTCTGAGAATGCCGTGAACTGACCCAAGTGCTCCGGCATCCAGGGAGGACCCTGACTCCTGACCCTCTCTCATTTTGAAGCAACCTCAACCAGTCACCCCGAGTCGTGGCTCTAATCTTGCCCCCTTGTATCTCAGGGATTGGGACATCTCCTTTGACCATGAGAGACCTAAAGCACAGGAAGCCACCTGATTGCCCCTCGTCACACAGTAAGCAAGGCAGATCCCAGCATCTGGACATGAGGCCACACTCCTGCGGCCACCCTACCTGCCCTGGCTCCCTGCCCCCAGCTCCAGCTCCAGACTTTCCACCATGTCATCCTTCCCACCAGCTTCCATGCTGAATGTGTGCCATCTCGGCCCCTGGCCCTCAGAGAACCACCCTCCACGCGCCCAGCCTCTTCTCCCTGCAGGACACTGGCTACCTATAGGGGAGTTCAGTAACCAGGAGAAAGTGCTGGGCTCCCAGCAGCACTGAGCCAGAGAGATGAAAGGCAGCAACACGCGGTCCAACACGGGGCCTGCTGGGAGGCCTGCGGGGGACCATGTGAACATCCTGTACCAGTGTCTACGAACCCCACCCCTGCTGGGCCCCAGCCCCAACACAGCTGCCGCTATGCCAGGTGAACACCTGGCCACTACACCAGCCCCTCCCATGATGTGTCCCGTGCTGCACCTGTACCCGCCGCACCCAGCAGGATTCCCTCCGCCCCCAGGCCTCACCAAGGCAGCTTAGACAGCATTCAGAGCGGGCACTGGATTTTTTAAGATAACCTTCCCCAATGCACTGACCATGGTCGCTACTGTTACTGCTCTAACCACATGCTAAGGGCAAGAAGCAAGGCTCCTGGGCAGGCTTTCCAAGTTCCAGTATCCTCATGGATCACCAGGGTACCTTGTTAAAAGGCAGATCCTGATTCCTTAAGTCTGGAAACAAGAATGTGCATTTCTAGCCATCTCCTGGTGATGCTGACGCTGCTGGTCTAGGACCACTTCCCAACTGGAATTACCTGGGATGTTTTCCAAACCAGGTCACACCCCACATGGATGAAGTCATAGCTGCTGGGGGTGGGGCCCAGGCATCAGGAGTTCTGGAAGCTCTCCAGGGGTTCCAGGGTGAGGACTGGTTTGGGAGCCCCTGTTCTAGGGAATATATTCAGGGAGGAGAGGGCGGACCTGTGTGGCTGAAGCCAAATGCACCTGGAGTTCAGTGGACACTGGTAGAGCCCCGGGAACGAGTTGGGTGCTGTCCTAGGTACTGGGAATACCAGGGGATGAGAGCCTGCCGTCCCTCTCTCTTGGAGCTTGTAGCCAAGATGCGTGTTAAGCAAGGGACCAAGCCAGTGAATGGGATACAAATTGGGGGCAAGCCACCATGAAGGTAACCAGTAATAACAGATGTAAAATGGGGGAGACGCTCTCAGGTGTAAGGGTCAGGGAAGTCTCTCAAAGGATGTGACACTGAGCCAAGACCTGAAGGTGAAAAAGGACCAGCCTTGTAAGGAGCCAGGGAAGGGAGTGGTGGGTGCACAGGTCTGGAGATGAGCAAAGAAGCAAGTGGCAGAAGGGCATGAAAGGAAGTCCCACCTGGCACCTTACTTCACCTGGGTGGGAGGCAGAGAGCCTGGCCCGTCTGAGAGGCTGTGGCCTCCAGTCTAGATCCCCTAAGGAAGGAAAATGGAGGGGTCTGTTCTCCTAATACCCACAGGAAGAAGAATCTCCCTGCTGCAGCATCCCCCGGGGGACAGACCACAGGTCGGGCTCCTGACCCAAGGCGTCGAGGGAGGGAGAGCCCCGGAGGGCGGGCGAGAAGTGGACCTGCCACCTACCTCTGGCTGAGAGCTTCTTCGTGTTGATGATCTTGGCAGCATACTCCTGGCCAGCCAGCACCTTCACGCAACGGCGCACCACCGAGAAGGCTCCCCTAGGACAGAGAAGGGGGCGGAGGTAAGGACAGGCCCAACGGATGCATCGCTAGGACAGGCCCAGGTTCACGCGTCTGTACTGTGCTGGCTGGGGAGCCCTCCTGCAGGGCTGCTCAAACTCATGGGGGCTGCGTGGCCTGACTCAGGGACAGGGCAGGGCTGGAGACCCAGGAGCACCCCTGCCAGCGGATTATGAGGACCTTGGCCTCAGGAGAGGTGAGCCTTCCAGAGTTGTAATAAGTTGGGCTCACCAGGTTGTAAAGCATTAGAATCATGTAGTGTCAGAATCACAGTCAGTATTTGGGAGATATTCCTTCCATATTGTAACATATAGAGCTCCTCATTATTTAATCATATGGCTGTCCTAGGATGTACCCAGCCAGTCCCCTATCAGTGGGCATTTAGGTTAGTTCAATCCATAGTTCCATCCATATTACAAACAGCACTGCAATGACTAACCTTCTCTGTGTGCATTAGAATTACATTTCCCATGTGTGCAAGTGTCTGTGGATAAATTTCGAGAACTGGTATTATTTGGTCAAAGGGTAGGTATTATTGGTAATTATGACGGATGATGGGAGATTATCCAGCTTAGAGATCGTACCAACTTACTTTCCCTAGTATGTGAGGGGACCATTTTCCTCCACCTTTGCTCACAGTGTGTCATCAAACTTTCTTATCTTTGCTAGTGAGACATGTGGGAAATGGTGACTGACTGTAGGCTTGATTTGTAATTCTCATATTGAGTGAGGCTGAGAATCTTTTCATGTTTTATTTGATTTTTTAAAAAGATTTTATTTATTTATTTGAGAGAGAGAAAGCGAGAGAGATCACAGAAAGAGAGGGAGAAGGAGACTCACCGCTGACTGAGCGGAGAGCCCGATGCGGGACTTGATCCCAGGACGCTGAGATCGTGACCTGAGCCGAAGGCAGCCGCTTAACTGACTAAGCCACCCAGGCACCCCTGTTTTCGTGTTTTAAGAGGCGCCTGGGACTTGATCCTCAAAGTATCAGTGGTTGGGAAACATTTGGAGCGAGGGCTGTGTCAGTGCTTTGCATGGGGACACTGATTACCGCCATGTGGAATGTGGACCATTTCCCAAATTGTTCAATTTTTTGATAAAAGCCTGAAGTCTGGATATTTATGTGAAATTTCCCAATTTTTAAATACTGGCACCTTATTCTAAAAAAAAAAATCTAAACATGGTATCTGGCCCAATAAACCCAGTGTGAGGGTCTGATCTTGCATCTAGGAACGATATCATACCCCCTATCACAAAGGTCATCGGTGCAGCTCCTTCGCACCCCAGAGGAGGCCCTGAAGCAACCAGACACTGACCGTAGTCACCGCCATGAACACCCTAACCACAGACTAATGGCAAAAAGCAAGTCTGTGGGCAGGTTTCCCCAATTCTAGTGTGTCTATGAGTCACCAGGGTATCTTATTAAAATGCAGATTCTGATTCCTTACGTCAGCATCAGCGGTGAAGCTGAAGGCTCGGAGCTCCAGTGCAGCTCAGTGTAGACGGCTCAGGGATCACGTAGCTAGCCGCAGGCGGGGCCAGGCCTCGAGCTCAGGTATTGGCACCCCCACCAAGGGACCTTGCCACACCCAGGTTCCTGACATGGCCACACCTCATCACATCCTCCAAACTTGGATGCCCTATCCTCAACATAAGGACGGGTCCAACCCCAGGAAGCCTGCAGGTGGGCCCAGACGCCCTCTCTGCACACACCCTGGGCATGGCGTCTCTGGTTTCATGTCTGAGCAGCACGAGTGGAGTGAATGGAAAACTGGAGAGGGATGAGGAAGAAAGAGCCAGGAGGGGGCATGAAACCAGGAAATGTGACCTTGTAGGAAAGCACTAGAAAGCACTAGACTATCCACTTGCACCAGAATTCCTGGGCAAGTGGATCGTCTCACACAGCAATGGACTTTCCCTGGGGTGTGCACCTTTGCTGTCCTTCCCTCACCCCCTTCCTGCCCCAGGAAAGCAGCAAGACCTGCGTCTCCTTCCCAGAGAAGCCTCCCTGTTAAGGACTCCCTCACCCGTGCTCCCGGAGCACTTCGCCCCTCCCCATCTAGCCCAAGTTCACGGTTGCTTGGTTGCTCATCCTGTTTGTCCCTCCCACCTGGCAGTAAGTTCCTGAAGGTCACGTCCACGTCCCTGTGCCCCGATACCCAACGTCCGCTACCAGCAGGGCCTCCGTCGATGTTACTTGTAGGAACGGGAGGTGGATTGAACCCACAGTGAGAAAGACTGAATGAGATGAGGGAGTGGATTTTATGTCAGGGTGTTAGGAATAGGAACAGGCATCTGGAGAAGGTAGGGCACCACTGGTCTCTCGAAGGTGCCCACCCTACCCAGACAGGGGGATGGACCCAAAGACCTTCAGTTCCCTGCCCAGTTGGTGGCCACGATTCCCAAAGGCCCCGGGGGAGAGTGTTTAAAGTGGCCCCTTCTGGGAAAGGTTGGAGAGCTCCAGTGAGAGCAGGGGCATGGGAGGAGAGGGGCTGTAAGCTCCTGCGTGCAGGGGCTGGGCCCTGCCTCACTCACCAGCATCTAGCCCATGTTTGGTCCAGAGCTGGAGGTCAATTAATGTGGTATGGAGGGATGGAAGGATGGAGGGGTAGGGGGAGGAAGGCAGTGAAGGAGGAATCGGTATAATTTCTCCACTAAAGAAACAAATTCTTTTTTTTAATTTATTTATTCATTTGAGAGAGAGAGAGAGAGAGACCACAAACAGGGAGAGGGGCAGAGGGAGGGGGAGAAGCAGACTCTCCGCCAAGCAGGGAGCCCAATATGGGGCTCGATCCCAGAACCCCGAGATCATGACCCAAGCCGAAAGCTGACTTCAATGGACTGAGCTACACAGGTGCCCCAAGAAACAAATTCTAAGTAAAAAGTAAAAAAACTAAGTAAAAAATTACGTTCCAAGCAAAGACCTTAGACCAGTGGTTATCAAACTGGCTGCTTTGGAACCCCCTGGGGATATTGTTAAAGTATGTATGCCAAGGCCCTATGCAGACTGAACCAAACCAGAACCCCTGGGCGGGGGTACAAGGGATCTGTATTTTCATTTAACATGCGGTCCTGGGGATTGTCTCCTGCCTGCCCTCTGGGGGAGTCCTGCTAGATGCCCTGACATCAGCACCGACGGGGCTGTCGCATGCAACTCTCTGCAGGGATTCTTGGCAGTCCCCCGAACCTGGCCTCTGCCCTAGGAGCTGAGGACCTAAGAGCCACATCTATAAAATAAGAGAATGTACATTTGCTAAATTTCGTTCTCGGAACACAGTGCCAAGCTTTTGTGTAAATCCCAGTTTCTAACTAGGGGTCCTTTTTTTTTTTTTTTTTAAGATTTTATTTATGTGCTTGGAGCGCGTGAGAGAGAGCACAGAAGGAAAGGGAGAAGCAGACTCCCCGCTGAGTAGGGAGCCCAATTCAGGATTCGATCCCAGGACCCTGAGATCATGACCCAAGGGGAAGGCAGCTGCTTAACCGACTGAGCCACCCAGGGGCCCCTAACTGGGGGTCCTAACTAGGTTCTAACATGGGAAGGGCAGCTGCAGGGGCCACGTGCCCGCTGAAGGACATCCCGTGCCTCTGGAAGTAGGTATGTGCATTTTTTTCTGGGGCAAGGATGCATAGCTTTGAGCAGCTGCTCAGAGGGAGGAGTTTATCAAAACCAGTTCAGAGCTACTAGTCCGGAGGGCACCAGCCTCTCACGTACCCGAGAAGGTAGCCTCCTTTTAAATGCACGTGCACTGCTAAGATCCTTCTTGACCACAGCGGGGCTGCGGAGTTGGAAATATGATCCCCATTTAACTGATGGGGAAACTGGCTCTTCTGACTCCACCCAAGGCAGGGAAGTAGGACCCTCAGGAGCAGGGGCTCTGGGCTCGCAAAGCTCTGTGGTCTGATCGTGACTTATCCTCAACTGTGATATTGAACTTGGCACTTCACCCCTACCTATGCAGCCTCAGGTCTCCATCCGCCCCGCTCGCCACGGTGCTGGGGGTCAGGGAGACAAGGGGCAGAGGAGTATCTGCAGCAGAAATGAGACTAACCTCCTCTCTTGGGTATATTTTGCTTTAAAAAGGCCTATTTCTGCACTGCTGTCCTGCAGGAGCAAGTGGCCACAGCCCAGCAGCCTTGGCAAACAACACAAAAGCCAGCCCAGTCCTCCCCGGGCCCTGAGCTGAGCAGGTGGGCAGCAGGCAGGAGGGCAGTAGCTGGGCAACAGCACGGGGCAGAGAGGGGAGGAGGCCAAGGTGGGGAGCTCGGGGTGGAAGGGAGTGACCGGGGGTCCTGAGAGGAAGGGACGAGGCCTGCATGTGTGAAGCCAGTGTGAGTGTCCATGGACGGGTCCGGGGAGGGTCTGCGAAGGTGTTCCTGGGTGACAAGGGGTCAAGGGGGCATGTCTGCCCACAGCTGCGTGTGGGCAGTCCCGTCAGTGCCCTGTGCATGAGATCCCATGAGGCTCTGGGTACGGCAAGGCGCACATGCATCACCCTGGGTGTGAAATACACAGAATGTGGCCAGGGAGGTGTGTGTGTGTGAGACAGACAGACACTCGAGGGACAGAATCTCAGCTCTCTGCCCTGCTGGGAGGTCTTGGACAGAGGCCTGCCCAATATGGGCTTCACCTTCTTTCATCTGCAACATGGGGGTTCGGGTGGGAACGAGGCTAAATGGTATAGAACCCTTTCCACCTGTAGTATTCTGTACCAGAATGTCCTGTGATGGTGGAAACACTCTGTGTGGCCCCATGTGGCAGCCACTAGCTTCATGGGTTATGAAGCGCTTGAAATCTGGCTAGTAGGACTGAAGAACTGCATCTTTAGTTTTATTTCATTTGAGCAGCTATATGTGGCTACTGACCGCCATACTGGAGTGTGAAGTTCTATGGGGATAAGGACAGGGACGCCTGAGCCAGGCCAACCAGAGTTCAAACCGTGGAGCAGCCACTTACGAGCAAGCTACTTAACCTCCGTTGGCCTGTTTCCTCCCCTGTAAAGTGTAGATCAGAAGAGTACCCGCCCCATGCAGCGAGATATAATAAGGTATGCAATGGGTTTAGCACAGTCCCTGGAGTCTAGTAAATGCTCAAGAAACAAGGCCTTTTATAGGCATCATTATCTACGAAGTGATGAGAACAGCTGGCATCATCAGAAATAAAATGGACCTTGTTTGCCAAGCCTGGGGAAGAGGCAAGCCAGGAGAGGAGGTTGTGGGGGCTGTGGTGAGGAGGGGAAGGGGGTGCTCCCCAGGGCAGAGCACCCTGCCCCTATGGGTGGGCACCAGCAGGCAGGGAGGCCCTGCCCGGCTCTCCAACAGACAGATGGAGAGGGCGCGGTGAGAGTGGGTCCAGCGTGGCTGAGAATGTAGGAACGTGCTAATGGGCCGTGAAAAGCAAGATTCACACTGGGAAATTGCTTTCTGGCTGCCTGGCAGGCTCGGTGTCCTGGGAGATGCTGGCTGTCAGCCCGCAGGGGCTCACCGCTCTCTCTGGCCTGAAACAGCCCAAAATGCTGACATGGAAGCCAGGAGAGCATGGGAGCATTCGATGGGGAGATCAAAGAGCTGGGTCCTCACCCAGCTTGGCTACCAGCTTGCTTACCCTCTGGGCCTCCGTTTCCCCCATTTGAAAGATGGGGATGAGGACCCCCAGCCATACCTCTTTCCGGGCCGTTGGTGAGAAGTCTCTCCTACATAGGGGCGCGGAGAGGTTCCTACTGCCCGAGACTGCTTACCGCCCATTTCCTCTAAAGTAAACCTCCCCACCTTGACTCTGATCTGCCCAGAGCCCAGGGCAGGCCCCTGGGTCTCAGCCGGCAGAAGACTGTTTCTGGGGGCCTTCTGGAGACAAAACCCCCCTCCACTCTGGACTCCTTAAGGGGCTGATTGTCAGGGGTCCTGACAATTATTAGGGTCTTCTCTCCACTGGCTGCTTCCTCAAACACACACAGGTTTCCCTTATTCTGGAAAAAATAAATAACCATCCTGCTCCCCTAAATTTTTTAAATTAAAAACCAAGAACCTTTCTCTCGACCCAACAGCTTGGGCCACTTCCTTCCTCCCTCTTTGCTGCCAAACTTCCAGAACAAGTGTCCGACATGCGCTGCCTCCTCTTTCCACCTCCCACACTCCATGAACCCACCACAATCTGGTGCCCACCCCCGGGCTCCCTGGAAGGAAGCTGTGCCAGGCCTGCCCACCCAATGCCCCCCCCCAGCCCCTGCAGCCCAGTGCTCCTGACCCACTTTGCCTGCCTCACACCAGGCGGCATCTGGCCCCACTGACCTCAAGCTTTGAGGTCCATCCTCCCTTTCATTTCTAGGTGGCTCCACTCTCCCTGGCACCCTGCCTCCTCTCCTCCCAAATCACTACCCCCGTTCTCTCTCCACTGCCCTCTTACCATTTCTCTCCATCCCCTCCCCCAGGCCCTGGGTGGTCGTGAACACACCTAAAATTTCAATAAAATGATTCTGTGTCTGTGCATTATTCTGGGCAGAGGACGCCTACTTTCCATCAGCTTCACAAAGAATTCTGTGACCCCACCACCCCTGCAAATGGTAAAGGCCACTGACCGTCATGCAAGATTGAAACCTGCGTCTCTACAGCCCCTCCTCTCGCCAGAATTCCAGTCCCGAGTTTCGAGCCACTCACCATCTTGCCCGGATGCTATGTGACAGGCAGCTCATAATCAAAATCCTGTCTCCCCAGGAACGTCTCCCCACTGTCAATTAAGACACCTAAGCATTCTACCTCTCTGAGATGAGCTGGGGTGATTCCAGAAAGTTCCTGGTCAAATGCAGGCAGACCTATTATCTGTGAGAGGATTAGCATCCTGAACCTGTTGGTGGTCAGTAACTCACAACCCAGGTTAGCTATTCTGATCACTCAGCAAAGAGCAAGGCCTGGGGGTATGGAAGCCAGACCCATGGAGTCAGAATGTCTGGGGGAAGGGACGGAGCTGGGGCTGGCCGCCAGAGCAGCTCCACTGAGTGGCCAGGGTGTGGGCCACGTGTGGCTGCACGAATGAGGAGATGCTGTGCCCAGTAATATCTTCCCATTAAGGTCCACTCTTTCCCCATTTCACAGATGAAGAAACTGAGGCCAAGACTTAGGACTCCTGACTCATTGTCCATTGCTCTCTCCAATAACCCATCCTCTCGGATCAGAGGGGGCCTTCACCTGGGGTCTGTGGGCTTTAGGGCAGAGGGATCCATGGGAAATAATAATGCTGTAGGTTGTCATGAGTATGCATTTTTCTAGGAAAAGTGCCTGTGGATCATATGAGATTCTCTGAGGGCTCCTAGATTTCCAGAAGAGTTAAAAAGCTGGGGTCAGATTAGCCAAGAACCAAAAGGGATACCCTGTTTCCATAACACCCACCTTTGACTTCTTTAAGCAAATGCCTTCACCTTTTTGGGCCTCAGTTTGCCCATCTGTGAAATCAACTGTGGGTCGTTTTTAAACTTGCTCTCTCTTATTTATTTTCAAGCAGCGATGCCCTTTTAAATTAACAAACAAAACACAGCTATGCGGGTCCCTGAATGGAACTAGATCAGAAGAGATAGGGACTGTGGGGGCTGGAGACCCCATTTGTTTGGTTTTCTCTCTTCTCCCCAGTTCACCACAGCAGCTCTGCCCAGAACTCCACAAACTACAGCATTTTACAGGCAGAAAATTCTAGGACCTGATTACGGAAACCACACATCTCCCTCCTCCCATCCCAGGCTGCAGCCACCCACGGCCAGGCTCCAGAAGATGCAGCAGGGACTCAGTGTCTTCGAGCTGTCCCCCACCCCACAGGCCTGCCCCATGCCAACCCAGCAGAAGTCTCGTGGGGGACACAGAAGGCTGGGAACCTGAAGATTCTGTTTGCTGCGGGGAACATTGAACCAACAGAAGTCCCAACATATTTCTTGTTTTGGCTGTGCATGGGTTTTCTTGAATGGGTTACAAAAAGGGAAATCGAAAAATATTCGCAGACCTTGGAGATAGGGCCAGAGTAGACAGAGCAGAGGGGACACGGAGGGTCTGTTTCTCCCCGGGCTCCATCCACCTGCACACCCTGAAGGCTTTCAGAGGTTCAGAGAGCGAGGCTCCAAGGGGTAAGAGGGCCAAGCACCAGACTGGGAAGAGGCTGGAGTGCCCTACGCTTGTGTGTCATAGGCTTGTGTGACTTCCGGCATGGCCCTGGCCCTCTCTGGCCTTAGTTCTCCATCCATAAGACAAAGGAGCACCCCTCACTGCAGCATTCTGAGTGGGACTGAGGGTATTCTGGCCCCTAAACCATCTCCCACTTCATGCTTGCGTCATCTCACCAGGGAAGGCAGGAGGAAGATGGAGGCAAGGGGTGAGGGAGGGCTGTGAGTGTGCGCATGGCAGGGGCCAGAGTGCTCCCTACATCCTGAGGCCGTGTCCATCTGGGGGCCTGGGGTAGGGGGTGGCGGTGGGAGAGGAACAGTTCTGATAATTTGGAAGTCCTGCCTGTGCTGAGCTGAACTCCACCTCTGCGTTCCTCTACACTTTGGCTCTGCTCAGGACACCCCTGCTCAGAGGAGAGGAGAGGAGAGGAGAGGAGAGGAGAGGAGAGGAGAGGAGAGGATACCCCCCACCTCCACTCTGAGGGGTCTCTTCTTCCTGCTCAAGTCCTCCAGCTCCTCAGCTTTCTCTCACTTGACTTGGCTTCCAGAATCACACCACCCTGCCCGCCTCCCTCTTCTGGATAATCTAGAAAAGGCTTTTACAATTCCTTCTAGGCCCTAGGCATCAAAAGTTGGGGGCAGATTGAGCAGGCCTAAGAAGAGTAGGAACACCAACCTCCCCAGGACTGACATGCCCCATCAAAGTACACACCTCAGAGCCTTTGCCTGTGCAGTTCCCACTCTGAGGCACACTCTTCCATCCTCTTCTTTCGATTAACTCTGATTCAACCTCCAGCTCTCCAGTGTCACCTCCTTGGGGGAGCCTTTCCTGATACCTTCTTCATCCCAACTAGTTGTGGTCTCTGCATCTCAGAGCTCCATGTTTGTGCTCATAGTTCTTATCTGGCTGCATTTAAATAATAACTTCTGGGGGCCCCGGGGTGGCTCAGTCAGTTAAGCGTCCGACCCTTCATCTCAGCTCATGTCCACTTCCCATTAGGCTGTGAGCCCCAAGGGGCAGAGACTACATAAGTCTTGCCTGTGGTACCCCCTGGGCTCAGCCCAGGGCTGGGAACAGAGCGTGCGCTCAGGATATACTTGTTGCATGGATGCAAGAGGCACGGACACGTTCCTCCTTTCACGTGATCCCCAAGGCCCTCCACCTTCTCCAGCACCAGCGCCTCGGGGGGTGGGGGCAGCCACACCCTGCCAGGACCTGGAGGGCCTGGGCTGGGCCTCAGCCGGTGGGGACATGCTCTGGGGGCCGCACCGGCCTGGCCTAGGGTGCAGGTTTCCCACGGTGCCTCAGAGACGATCGGAAGAGAAGGCACCACGGGTGCCATGCGTACAGGAGAGGGTGGACTGTGGCACGGGGACCTGCGCAGAGAGGGGTACGGGCAGCTCCTGTGCTGTTCCCACTCTGAGGGACACTCCGAACCCAGCCAGCATCATCCTGCTCTCCCCACACTGGGAGGTACACTTGGGCCGATGCTCTGTTGGAGCCGGTGTGTGTGCGCATGCGCGTGCGGGCACGCACGCGGGTGCAACAGGATGCGGGGTTCCGAGGCTTTGCCGCCCTGACCGCACGGAGAAGGCCAGGGTCCCGCACGGTAGGGTGCTGGCAGCAGTTTCACCGTGTGGTTGCGCGGGGAGGCGGGCGGGCAGGAGCGAGGCTCGGCGGAGTGTCAGTGTGTCTCAGCCTGCGTGGGGGCGGTGTGTGGGGGCGGAGGGCCGCGGCGTGCACCAGAACATGTGCGCGCCTGCCGCTCGCCGGGAAGGCCTGGAGGGGGAGGAAGGGAAGTGTGCCCCCTTCCCTGTTCCTGCCATCCTGCCCCCCCCCACCCCAGCATCCCATCCTTGGCCTTTGGCCCCTGCACAGGATCGGGTCTCCCAACGTTAGCTTTAACCCAGCCTCTGCCTATGGCCTGGGGCTAGTTCTCTCTGGGCTTTGGTTTCACCATCTAGGTTATAAATAGACAATGTATTGGTCCTTCCAGTTCTGATGTTCTGGGAGTCTGGAATTTCCCAAGTGTGCCTTCCACAGAAGGAAGCTAAACAGGGTAGCCCCTCTTCTGGGGCATTTCAGCATCTGCGGAGTTATTCTGATCCCCAGTTCACAGATGGTAAAGTTGGGGTTCACAAAGGACCGGGGATCCCCATGGGCAACCCAGTCAATCAGAGCAGAGTCACGATTGGAAAATAAGCCTCAGCTCAGAATTCTCTGACCCAGAAGGCCACAGCCCCTCTTGCCTAGTAGCATTCCTCAGAAACCACAGCAAGAGGGGTCCCTCTCATGAACTGTCCCCCCATATGCAGGGTGCTGGGCACCTGCACGCTGGCCCGTCCACCTTCTCCAGCCTCAGCCTGCTTCGTCAGATGCATGCATAAGCCCTCTGCCTCCCTCAGAGCTAATGGATGGAGAAGTGTCTCACTGGCCCCAGAACTCTGTGAATGGGAGAGGTTATTAGGAGCAAAATGAAAGCACACCCCCATCTTTGGGTGGTGTGTGGGTGCACAGGTGCTCTCTCTCCTCAACATTACCCCACTGAGCCCCCTGACAACTCAGCCAGGGAAGGACGGGATTGCTGAACACACTTGCAGGAGGCTACAGCTTGTATCCCATGAGGGAACCTCAGCACCCAGGACCCTGGTAGCTCAGTGTGGGAAGCGGCCTCTGGGCCCCATGCCCCCTGCCCAGGCCCAGTTCCTAACACACAGCATGGGGGTAAGAGGGGACAGGAGGCTCTGGAGCCAGCTCCTGCCCATCACTCTGCCCTCCTGGCTCGCCCCCCGAACCCCTCCCCCAGCCCAACACTGCCCTTGAGTGGATTTCGGATTCCCGTTTCTAGAGAAAGAGTGGGCTGCACGCTATCCAGTCTCTCTTCCTCAAGTAAAATTTCCTTCGGAGGCTCTTTCTGTATAACGCAGTGATTACACAGGCTGCAGGGCCATTCTCGCCTCCCTAACCTCTCCTGGAAGTGGGATCCAGAGCTCAGAGAATGTCAAAGGCTGGAGGAGGCATGGTCCTTCTCTGCCTCCTGGCACCTGACCCCTTCCCCCCCACACACACATCCTGGTCCTCGGAGAAGGTGGGCTCTGCCAGGAGCTCCTGCTCAGCTGTGCAGACCTGCTCTGGCCACGAAGCCGCCGTCTCTGCAGCCTGCTTCCAAACAAGCTCCTGCACCCACCCCCCACGGTCTGGGCTTTTATTTCTCGAATCTCCTAGGAGGAGGGAGGGTGGGCATCAGGCAGCAGTGAACGAGCTAGGCTCCGGGTTCCACCTCGACCTTCTGGGGAACCTGGAATCAAGATCCTGGCTTATCTGAACTGTACGCTGAGGGGGACTTATGTCCAGTAGCATCCAGGGGCCCCAGAAGCCCCTGCCCAGGGCCCCTGATGCTCAGGAGCACACCCCGCCCAGCTGGGTGTGCACCAGGTGGGAGAGGGGCAGCCGCTCTTACATCTGTAGCCAGCCGACCCTGGGCTTCTAGAGGGCCACAAGTCACAAGTCACAAGGCCTCACTGAGTAGGACACCAGGAAGCCCTCGAGAGGCACAAGCCCTCCTCTCCAGCGGGGTAGCCCCGGACCCTGCAGAAGGATGTCCCAAGGCTCCCCTGCCCCCTGCAGGACCGCCCCAGCTGCCTCTGCAAGTCAGCCTAACAGTGATCCAGAGTGGGCTCCTGGAATGGGGGCTCAGCTTCTGGGTGGAGACTGCAGCGTCCCAGCAGGCAGGGACTGCGGGTCCACAGTGGAAGGCTGGGGCCCTGCAGTTGTCTTCCCGGCTTCTCCCCGCAGGAGAGGAGCCTGGTCAGGCCCCTCCCCCAAGCTGGGCCAACTCCAGACAAAAGGTAAACATGTGGCAGATCCTAGCTGCAGGCTTCTGCCTGCCTCACCTTGGAGAACAGCAGTCCCTGCTGAAGGCCCACTGTGCGCCAGGCTCGTCACTATGTCTTCACATGTGCCATCTTACTGCATCCCCATAGCAATTGCTTTTATCTCCAGACGACAGGCGAAAGGGGTGCCGTCATGTGGCCAGTGTCACAGAGCTATGGGAGGCAAGCTTCAGAGCCTGGGCTGTGGCCTGGGCGCCGCCCCTACCTGCCCCACTGGGCGCCTGGCGTGCAGAGCAGGAGCCCCGGCTGCTCCGTGACGTTTCCTGGCCTTTTTAACCCCTGCATCAGAGGCGTGGAGGCTCCTTCTCTCCCGGTACAAGCATCTTTCACCCTAGGGCCATCCACAGCCTTCCTAAGGTCCTACAAGCTCCTGACATTGCCCACAACCTTTTGTAGATTTGCGCATTTCTCTGGAGAATGTGGACTTGGACTTTCATCAGATTCCTGGAGGAATACGTGACCTAAAAAAGGTTAGGAGCCCATATGTTCTGTAGAAGGAAGAGGTCTGAAGTCAATCCGACACGGACTGGCCGTGCTTGCCACCCTCGGTTTGCCTGCCATGGCCACACCAGGGCTCCCCGTCCCCTGGAATTCTGCCCCTGCCCCGGTCCTGGCAGACAGTGGGGTCGAGAAGGCTCGAGAAGGCTCTCTGCGCCACGTCACCCCCCAACCCTCTAGCACCCAGTCTTCATGATATCCATCTCCTCTTGGGGCAAAACATCACTTTTATTTTCACTTGAAGAGCCTGAGTCACGTCTCAACTCCATTCCACTGCCCTCTGTGACGCAGCCCTCCCAGCACCGAGCCTTGGTCACCCCCTGAAAGGCAGCTCCCAGCTCCTGGGGAATGCTGGCATTCCAGGGGGCACGGGAACCCCGCTGAGCAGGGGCCCTGCACACTTGAGCAGACAGCTTCAGTCCTCTGGAGCAGCCTCGTGCCCGCTGCCCACTCCTGCCCCCAGCACAAAACACTCTCAGAAGCACAGGAAGTCTGCACACAAGAGTGACCACACGTCTGCACATGGGTGTGTGTCTGTACAAGGTACCTGGTGTGTACCTGTGAGTGTCGGGATAGCCTGGTATGTGAGTGTGTGTGTGTGTGTGCGTGCAGGCAGCCTACTTGTACACAGCCACAGGCCCACCTCCCACACATATGCAGACACCAGCATGAGCTCACACATGCCTTCTACACCCACACTCCCACCCGAGCCTTTGGCCCAGGCCTCACACGCACGCACATAAACCTTCCCGTGTGCATGCCCCCCGCCAAATGTGCATGTCCGGACCTCGTAGGGTTACCACCGTGCCCAAGTCCCACACAGGCACCCTTACGCAGACATATATTTGCACATCCCAGACCTCACACACACTCTCCTGCTGACGTGCACACGGCCCTGACCTGCCATACAGTGTGCACACACAGTGACGCACATTCACACCTGCACTCCCATGCACACTGGCCGGTGACACCCCTTGGGCCCCTTGCACGCATCCACACTTGCAGGCCTTCCACATGAAGCCCACACCAGCACCTCCTCCTGGTGCAAACATGGGAACACTCGCATACTCTCTCAGAGCACACAAGTGTACCCCAGAGTCAGTCCTCACACAGCACATACAAAATGCACACTTGTGTGTGCGCATCCGGACCTCACACCGGCACGTATCTGCCACCAGGGCCCCTCTCCCCTGAGCTCCTGCTGCCCTAGCAAGGACCACCCCAGGCAGGGGAGCCGCTTTACCCAAGGGGCGAACTCTGCCTCCAAACTGTACCCCTCCCCTGAGCCATCCCCAGAGCCTCCACAGACCTAGCTGGGGGCATCCAGCATGCTTTCCTAACACTCCACGACCCCAAGGGGCTTTCCTCTCCCCCATCCTCCCACCCTTCTCTCCACACCAGTCATCAGGGGCATAAAATGAGCTCTGGGGCCGGACAAATTTGCCAAGGGATGAGAGCTGGTATACCACTAGCCCCTGAAATGGTAGCGCTCCCCCCAACTTGCCTGAGTGCCCCTCCCTGCCTCTTCATGCCCAGGGAGCCCCACCAGTCCCTCAGTTATTCACCCCTGCTGTACCGATGCCCTCCCTCCAAGAGGAGCTGGGGGGAGGGAGGGAAGAAGGGAGGAGATGTGCTTTCACGGAGAAGTTGGCCACTCCGCACAGTCACCAGTGGTGTCCAAAGTCAGGAAGGACTGACTACCTGGGAGATGGTGAACTCTCCCCCATCAGAGGTGCCCAAGTTGAGGCCAGATGAACACCTCAAGAGAAAGTCGGCAAGGGGTTCTGGCCCTGGACTCGGCTGCCCAGGAAGATCCCTTTTTAACCCTGAGTTTCTAAAAATCTGTGTGTGCCCAGTCATGTGCACTAGGGTGTGTGTGTGTGTGTGTGCGTGTGCGAGCACTGGCATGCACCACCAACCCTTCACCCCTACACACACACTCACCCGGCTGGCCTTGGCACATCTGTGCATCCATGAACATGCCTACACCCAGCTCTGGGCACTCTGCACAGGCGAGTGTCCCCCCAAACATGCAGACTTCCTCCCTGTGTGTGCACAGGAAGCACGCAGGTGCACACCGCCCGCCCGTGACGCTGACCCCCTGCACCCTCCAGAACTCTCCGAGGTGCAACTCACTTTCCCAGTTCCTCGAAGAGCTGATACTCTTCTGTGAAGCGGGTGCAGGTGATGGTGGCCATCCTGGCGCTGGGTGGGCAGGCGAGGCTCGGGGCTGGAGGACCAGGACTGGGGCTCTGATGCTCTGCTCCCGGAACTAGGGGCTACTCGCCTGCCTGTGCTGCCGAGTGCGAACCGAGAACCAGCTTGACTGACGAGCCCGGGGCTTCTGAGCAGGGCACTGTGGCTGCTCACAGCCTCCCGAGCCTTCGTCAGCATCCAGGTCCCCATGGCAACCACCTCCGAAACGCCCTGTTCCCGTTGCCCGGGTAACTGCCTCCCCAACACCTGCCTGCCTTCCACTGCGAAACCTGCTCCCGGACGCCCTGGCCCTAACCACACACAATACTGCAGGCCTGTGAGGGCCCAGGGACAGGTGGACCTGGCACCCCCGAGGTACTGGACTGACAGAGGGGTCTGGGGAGGGGGAGAAGAAGAAACTTAATCCACAAGTGATCATCTCTCTTCCCACCTCCCCCACCTCCAACTGTGGGTCCCTTGTAGCAGACAGGATGGGATTAAATGGGGCAAAAAGGCAGTTGCCATGGTAACGGCCAGTGGGTGCCACATTCTGGGATGGTCCCCAGGAAAGACAGGATGCAGTTACCCTGGCAACTTCATCTCCTCTGGAGAGACAGGTATTGCCCCGTTGCCCTGGCAACAGCTGGGTTCTAAGGTTTACAGGAAGCGATGGCTAATTCATTGGGATCTCTCTCCCAGTGGATCACTGTAGTCTATAACTGTCTCTCTGCTCCCCTCTGTATTTCGTTTTTGCCTCTACCTCTGTCTTCCTTATTGTGCTCTCGTTCTCTGCCACCTTGTCCATCCCACTGGCACTCTAGTTTGAGGGACAAGTGGAGAGGAGACACCAGGATTCTGGAGGGAACGGCCCTGCCTGCCCGCTCACCCCACCCCTCTCCTCCATCCCGTGCCCCCAGAGGGACCATGGAGATCTGGTCTCCTGGGGCTCATGTCCCAGTTTCTGCTTGTGCTTCGAGTCAAGGTGAAAGAGGCGGAAGCGGCAGTGGGAAGGGAAACATGGCCTGGCATGGAGGGAGTGGCCATCCTGCCCTGAAATCCTCATTCCCTCTTCCTCATTCCCATTTTCCCTGCCAAGTTCAACTCTTCAGGGCAGCAGGCAGATCCATGGCCCCAAGATCTCACCCAAGCCCTGGGGGGTTCAGAAGGAAAAGTGCTGGAGTTTAAGGATCTGAGTTCAACTCCAGCTCTGACGTGCATGAGCTGTGTGACCCTGGGAAAGTCACTGCCCCTCTCTGAGCCTCCAGCGCCCTTTCTGCAAAACAGAACAAAGCTGCCACTGCAGAGGAAGGCTGTGAAGGAGTGGGCTAAGGGCTGTGGAAGCCTCTGGGAAGTATGTAAACATGAGGCCTCTTTTTAGTTTCTGGAAGAGGAAAGGAAGGTCTAAAGCGGAACCATGACCACCCCCATCACCCTACCTTGGACTCAGAATTTCACACCCACCTCCTCCACTCAAGCTCATTTCACAGCCCACCAGGCTGAGGTCTCATGCCAGCATTTGCCCACAAGGAGTCCAGGTGGGATAAAAGGATCCAGGATCCCAACCCTCTGAGTTGCTAACCCACCCCTCTGAACCTTCCAGTTGCCTTACTGGTCACCTCACTTGTTGGACACATTGTCTGCTTGTTGGTAATTCCCAACCCTAGCAGGTCCCTGACTCACTACCTTAGGTCCAGGGGCCCCTGGAGACATCTGGGTACCCTCTTCCACAATTCTGCCCCTCTTCCTGGGCATCAGGTGTGTGAAAGAATGATGGGGTTGGCTCTCCAATGCAGGATGCAGCCACTTCTTCCCAGGAGAGAAATGGGAGGGAGGCCAAGGGGAAGGAGGGGAGGCGAGCTAGGGAGGAGGGGTAATGGCTTAGCCACTAATTGCACCATTACCACCTTCAGAAAAAGGAAAAACCACTCAGTTTTGTTTCTGCACACAATATGCTTCCCGCTCCTGCCGCCAACGTTGCAATTCAGAGGCAGAGAAGAGAGGCCTTTGCTGGGGGGCTGCCCAGCTGGTGGGAGCGGGCTGGGCACGGAGAGCGGAGAGCGGAAAGCCACCGCTGCCAGAGGTGAGAGCCAGATTCAGGGAAGTGGGGGAAGGACTACAGGGCCCCCTCCCTGCCCAGACCCTTTAGCCCTTCCCAGGAGATGGCGTCCACTCACAATGGTGCTGCAACAGCCCTTAGTGACCCCGAGGCCACCTGAGGCACTTTCCAGGGGAGAGTAGAGGGGCTCCACCATCTATAGGCTGTGTGACTTTGGATGAGTAGCCTAACCTCTCTGTGCCTCAGTTTCTTCATCAGCAAAATAGAGTTTCTAATATTCCCTACCTCCAGGGCTGTTTAAGGATGAAATGAGATGAGCGATGAGCACAGCAGCTGGCACACTGTAAATGCTCAGAGATGGGAAATTATTACTATGAAGAGACTCAAGAAGCCTTCCCTCCTCACACTGCTTTGTCTGAGTGCTGGAAGCACGCACCACCATGCTTGCTCCTAGCGCTTTGCGGTGCCGTTCTCTGAGTCCGCGTTGGAGTTGAGTTCCTGGTTTGAGCATCACCTGGCCCCAGCCAGGTCAACAGCAATGCCTGCAGGGGCTAGGAGGAGAGGGCTCACAAGATCTCTAGCTCGTTTAACTCGGCTGTAGAAAATTTTTTTTAAAGATTTCATTTATTTATTTGAGAGAGAGAGAGCTTAAGAGAGATCACAAGCAGGGGGAGAGGCAGAGGGAGAAGCAGCCCCCACCCAACAGGGATCCCAGTCATGACCCTAGCCCTAGGGTAAGGCACATGCTTAACCAACTGTGCCACCCAGACGCAGGAGGCTTTAGAAATTAACACAAAAACAAACGTGCCCCGAGGCTGTATGAATGGGAGTCTGAAGTTCTGAACAAAGGAGGTGAAAGTCCTGCTGCTGGGAGCTGGCCTGACCACCCTGTTCCGGCTTACCCCATCCCCAGCCCCCACTGGTGAACTGGTGAAGAGAAGCACGTAGAAAGCAGAGCACCAGGGGAGAGGGCGGGAGGTCATGCCCTCAGGTCGCTGGAAGAGAGAGAGGCTAATGGCCCGCTCTCTCCCTGTCTCTGACAGCGAACATGGAGGTGGCCTCTGTGGCTTCAGGGAGCAAGGGTAACCTGGCCCCGCACCACTCCGTCCCACCCCACCCACCCCTGTCGGTCGTCCTTCCCTACCTCTGTCTCCTCTTTCAGCTTCCCTTTCTCCTCTCCTTTTTCTCTTTCCCACCTTTCCCCACTTTCTTTCCTTCCCTTGAGCACTTTCTTCTCAATCCTCCCTATCCTTCCTGTGCCTTTTCGCTTCCTTTCTTATTTCGAAATCCCTCTCTCCCTCCTGCCTCTTCTCTCCCTCCCCGGGCCAGACCCTGTGCACGGGGGTGGGACACGACATGCAGGACCCAGTGCCAGAGAGATGGCTGGAGAGGAGGGAGAAGACCAAAAGGTCTCCTTGGCAACTCTCTCTTACGCACACAGCCGCTTGGAACCTTGGAGAGCTTAGCTCAGGGGTGTGGGCACTGCCTCGGACAGCCCCCCCCCATCCTGAATGGGACTACAGCCCCGCACGACAGCTAAGTCACTGCTTCCCCTGTACCCGCCAGGCTGGCAGCTGTGCCTGGTGGTGGCGGGCACTGAGGAGCCAGGCCTGCCTCTGGGACGCAGAGAGAATGAGCCGATGATTGCATGGGGGGACCGTTCCTGCCAGACTCCCCACTCCCCAGGGCCATGGCAGGCATGCGAGCCAGCACGTGTGCTCCCATCAGCAACACGCGTGTGGTCCCTGAGAGCAGGCCTGCAGGCCACAGGCTGGTGGCCGGGGGCGGGAGCCAGGAGGTCGCTGAGCACAGACATGTTAAGATAGGGAACGGGAACACAAGCTACACCCCAGGTAGATGGAAGGGGGAGGGAAAAACTGGGACCAGGGCCAAGTCCCTGGGCCATGGCAGCAGTGGAGGTGTGTGCGGGGGGGACCAGAGCCAGCCCACTCCTATCCCACCTTGCACAGCCCACACACACACACTCACACAGTTATGCCCGAGAGCCTCAGGGTCCTGCAGGGCCTGGGCAGTTACCGTAGAAAACGTGCCATCGGAAGGGTCCCCACGAGGCCTGTCCCACTAAGGGCAGTGAGCGTGGGGGGCAGAATCAGTAGAAAGTGGGCCGAGAGAGAAAGGATCCTGCAGAGGGTCTAGGTGGAGGGGTGATCTGGTTAATCAACGGCAATAAGTAACGCCAGGCTTACACTTGGGAGAGAAGTCAGGGGTCAGGGAGCAGCGCTGTCTCCTGAGGAGTCCCACACAGGAGGCACTGTTTGCAGAGCAGAGGGAAGCAGGGAGCCAGGGGACAGAGGACCATGGCTGCTGGGCCCAGCCTGCAGTTAGAGGACCCAGGTTCGAGTCCAGCTGTTGGCTAGGAGGGCTTATGGCAGGTCTTTTCTCCACTGGGGCCTCCACCTCCCCCTAAGAAATAGGGGAACAAGATGTTCTCTCACTGACTCCAAAAATATGAAAAATAGTTATTTCTGCTTTAGAGCCAGGCCCTGTGCTATGCATACTGCACAATTTATACCTCACCACACGTATCTGTGGGATGGGTTCAGTCATTGCACAGAGATGTGACCAGACTTAGCCATGTAGGGTCTGGGTGACTTCTGCACCTCCACCCTATGTTCTTCAGCCTGTGTAAGGGCTGGAAGGGCCCTGCCAGAGCCCATGCCCCATACAGATGGAGACCAAGGCCCAGAGAGAGGAAGCTGCCCTCCCTCAGTAGCAGAAGTCAGGGACAAGTCAGGACATAAGGCAAATTCCTGACTCCCGGAACAGTGCTCCTTCCCTTACCCTGCTCTGCCCACCCTCTTGCTGGCACTGCAGGTCTGCTTGCCTAAGTCCCAAGGTAGCCAGTGGGTACCAAGTGAGAGGAAGAAACACTGCCAAGGCCCAGGGTGGGGCTCAGAGCCCTGCCCCTCCAGCCAGGCCCAGGGCTCCCTCCTGGTTCCTAGGGGACTGGTCATGCCTGCCCAGGACTCCACAGGCAGGGCCCAGCTTCGATAGGGCCACCCCTGGCTCTAACCTGGCTGGCTGGCAGATCTGCTGCCATCTGAGCCAGCCAAGGGGGAAACCAAGGGTCTGTCTGGCATCTCTAGGCTCCACTCCCCCAGATCTGTGACCCAAGGGGCCAGATTCGCCTCTGGTCTGCCCTCCCCACCGTAGGTGGTATAAGCATTTGTCCAGCAATACCAGTCAGGGGCCTGATGCAGAGGACAGAGCCAGTGCTCTGGCTGGGGGGAACTCAGGGGCCACAGGAGACAGGAGGAGGTGGGCAAGAGCCATGCTGTCTGCCGGACAGAACAGAAACCACAGCAAGCAGGTTGAACCTCTCATCACAATGCCCTAGTCCCGGTGGCCCCTTACCCCAATCCCTTCCACCCATCTCAGCCCTGGGCCAGCTCCCAGCACCTGGGGTAGGCAGGCTTGGGGACGGCCAGACTGTGGACCGGGTTGCAGGCTGAAGCCTCAGTGGGGCTCCTGGGCCGTCTGCTGGGTTCTGAGTTAGATAGGACTCTGAGCCAGGCAAGCTCTAGGCTGGGTTTGAGATTCGACCGAGCTTCCTCCCAGGTATGGCCCCTGGCCCCAGCTGGACTCTCTCTGTTCGGGCCAGATTGGCCACGGTGGGTAGGCCTTGGCGTCTACGGAAGAGCAGAAAGAGCCTTTTACAGGGCCCGAGAAGAGAAGCAGGGCTGGAGCTCGAAGTTAGGCCACCGAAGGCAGGTCCAACTCAGCAGTCTTGGGAGAAGCCTCCACTAACTGGTGCAAGCCTGAACTTCAGGGGAGCCCTGGCTCCATGCCATTCTGGAAGGGCACAGCCCAGCAGAGCTGGAGAAGCACCCAGTAGAGCTGGAGCATCCTGGGGAACAGGCAGACTATGAACAATCCCTCCGTGGGATATGCTGGGCCTGAGACACCATCCCAGTGGATGACTTCTTCAGAATCTCCCTCCTGAGCAGGCAGAAGTGCTGGGGGTAGCCGGAACCAAGAGGCCTCGGCCGGTCCCGGACCCTGCCCCACACAGCCCGGGCATCCACATCCTGGAGACAGAGAATGCTCCAGCTGAGGGGCGGGAGAAGGGGCCCATGACATGGTCAGTCACCTCCGCCCTGCAGCCCCAGGCCAGACTCCTCACTGCTGGGCTCAGCTACCCCTGCAGACGGGATGCAGCTCTGGAACCCATACCCAAACCCCCTCCACCACACCGCACCGCACCCACCCCACCCGTCCTGCTCATCCACAAGCTGACGAGTCCTAACAGGCCTCCTTTGCCAGTGACAAAAATAACTATTTTCAAAATTCACAGCAGGGCTTTCGCCTACACACGCTGCACCGACTGGAACCTGAAGGGAGATATGGAGAACGCAGTGTGCGGATGGAGCTCACTGTGCAGCTAGCTCGGAACCCCCCAGGCCCCTCCTCCCGCCACTCAGCCCGTGCCCCCCCAACACACACACACAGGAGTCCCCAGAACGACCAAGTCAGAAGGGCTCTTAAACCATCCATTGTGCACAGGGGGACACTGAGGCCCAGGGAGGGTCCGGGATTTGCCAGAGGTCACCCAGTGGACCCGTGGCGGGACTGGACCAGAGCCCATACATTCTGCTCCCTGGCCAGGCTGCGCACCTCCTCCCACTCACTGGGTCAGTGGTGAGCTCCGGCTTGCCCTCAGGACGCACAAGGACACGCCCCTGTGCTCACAGACCTCAGGGCAGCCCTGGGGCTCCGTGTGACTGCATTTTAATCAAGTTCATGGGCTCCTCCACAACCATTATGTTGGCCTGGTCTCTACAGCCTTGTGAGGTAGGCAGCGCTAGGGCTAACATCCCCAGTTGCAGATGGGGAAATTGAGGCCCAAAGGGGAAGGATTGCGTCCAAGGTCAAAGCAGCACCCAGTGCCCTGATTGTTGGTTTGGAGCCTCCTTTCACAGCTGTCCCACCACCCCCGATCCTGCAGCAGCTAACAGCTGGGTCAATGCTCTGGGTGCTAGGGACCGGAAGGAGAGCTTTCTCCCCTAGCCCCCAGCACTAGTCTGGCCTCTGGACAGGCCCAAGCCATGGAAGGACCAGGAAGGTCAGCCCCCATCCCTGCACCTCCACTCTCAGCACGCAGACGATCCTTTAAGAGAGCTTGGCTGGACCACCATGCCTCAGCTAGGGTCCAGGCCTAGAGTTGCCTCCACCTGGCCCCTCACCCAAGCAGTACCACAGAGGTGCAGGCTTCAAGGGCCAGACCTTCAATGAGCTGGAGGTGGCAAGGTCAATGGGAACTCCATCATGGCCCCAGGCGCCAGGTCCACACCACAGAGCCATCAAGTCATTAGAGCTCCTTTACCCACCAGGAAACGGAGGCCCTGAGGGCTCACGCAGTCCACTTGAGGTCACAGAGCAAGTCAGTAGAGAGATAGGACTGGAATCCAGGCACCCCAGTCTAGTTTATTCTTCCCCAAGCCAAGCTCCCCACCCTTCAACTGAGGGTCTCTATGCCCTCCATTTCCCTGCAGATGGGGACTTGACCTCAGGCCCCTCTGT
Source organism: Ailuropoda melanoleuca (assembly GCF_002007445.2). NCBI lineage: Eukaryota > Metazoa > Chordata > Mammalia > Carnivora > Ursidae > Ailuropoda > Ailuropoda melanoleuca. The sequence goes on along the minus strand of NC_048220.1, from coordinate 105,960,275 downwards.
GCAGAGGGGCAGGGCCAGCTTTGAAGGGGGAAGTAGGGGGACAGAGATCCTCACCTTCCCCCCATCAGATCTGCTGGGACATCAGCCTGGTGTTGAGTTTACGAAAAAAGGATCGCAGCTTGCAAATCTTGCACTTTTTCTTGCGGCGCCCTCGGGAGAAGCTTCGAGCCCTGCCTGCTTCTTCCTCCTCTTCCTCTTCTTCCTCATCACTGGCCCAGGGCCCCCAAGCACCCCCATTAAAGTCGGGATGGGCCCGGGGGTTCTCCGCTGGGTAGCGCACAGGGATGGCGGTGCGGTTATAGTCCACCAGACGGGCCAGCAGGGCACGGACCACGTCGGGCCGCTGGCCAGCCAGGTCCTCCCGCTCGTAGGGGTCCGCGCTGATATTGAAGAGCCACACGGCCTGACGGGCACTGGCCATGCGCTCGAGGTTCCACCAGCTGCCGGGAAAGGCGGCCAGTGTCTGCGGCGGGATCCAATCCCCATAGCCAGGGTCGCCCGTGAGCAGCTTCCACTCACCCACGCGGATGGCGGCCTGCACAGCAGTGTTCCAGATGCCAAAGCCAGCCTCCAGGGAGCCGTGCCGGGCGTGGTTGTAGAGGGGGTCAATGTTGTGCAGGATCTCCGTGCGCGGCGAGGCCCGGCCCTCGCTGATGGCTGGCCACACATCGTAGCCATCTAGCCCGTCGGCCGCCGAGGCAGTGCCGCCTGCCAATCCTACCAGGGTCGGGTACCAGTCAGTGATGTGCACCAGCGCCCGGCTCGTCCGGCGCTTTCGCTTGAGCAGGGGGCTGTGGACGAAGCCGAGGCCGCGCACGCCACCTTCCCAGTAAGTGCCCTTGCGTCCTCGCAGCGGCCAGTTGCTTCCCCCCGAGAAGGTCTGGCCACCATTGTCACTGGAGAAGATGATGACGCTGTTGTTGTAGAAACCATAGCGCTTGAGGGCCCAGGTGATGTTGCGCACGGCCTCGTCCATGCAGGTTACCATGGCCGCGTACTTGCGCCGGGCCACGTTGCCCATGGCGCGGTAGCGGTACAGGTACTCGCGAGGGGACTGCAGGGGCGTGTGCACCGCCTGGAAGGCCACATAGAGGAAGAGGGGCCGCCGGGGGCTATGGCTCGCTAGGATGTGGCTGACCCGCTGGGCATAGAGCATGGTGGAGTACTGGCCGCTAAGCCCCCAGGCCACGCTCTCGCCCTCGTGCAGGTCAAAGCCGCACACCCCGGGGCCATCACAATTGTCGTAGGTGTAGTAGTCCACGTTGCCCGTGAGCGAGCCCAGGAAGGTGTCGAAGCCCCGGCGGGTGGGCAGGCACTCCTTCCGGTAGAAGCCCAGGTGCCACTTGCCCACCATGTGGGTGGAGTAACCCGCCTCCTGCAGCTTCTGGGGCAGTGTCACCTGGTCCAGGGGCAGGCAGTTGGGCTGCCGAGGGCGGATGATGGAGTGCTGGAGTCCTGTATGGATCTGGTACCTGGAGGGAAGAGCGGAGGGTGTGGAAGGCACAGGTGAGCTGCAAACCACCACTCGGGCCAACCACGCCCCCATTCTCTCCTGGAGGGGGGGCCCCAGCACTTCCAGCCAACGTACAGTAGTTGGCATGTGAGAAGCACTCTGAATCAAGATCAACGGAAGCAGATATTTACTGTCATTTTACAGATGAGGAGACTGAAGCTCGAAATGGTTAAACCACTCATCCAGGATCACGCAGCTAGGGAGATGGGGGAGTTAGGAGTCGAACCCAGGTTCATCATGACAACAAAATAATAATAGTTAACACCAAGTACTCTCTGTGTGCTCAGCATTGTGCCAAGCCCCTTACAGGAATTATCTCACCAACTCACCACCAACCTAAGGAGTGCATGCATGTCATTATTATGCCCATTTTCCAAATAAGGAAACTGAGGCTCAATAAGTTACGTCACTTACCCAGTGATTCAAACAATTAGTAACTGGAATTGGGATCTACATCCCAGGGGGTCTTCAGAGACTTCAGAATCCCTAAGTTCTAAGCTACTAACTTGCTCTGGGGCCTAGAGCAAGTTCTGTTCTCCCAGGCAAACTCCTACTCGCTCTTCAAAGCCCAGCCCCAATGTTACCCCCTCCGTAAAGTCTCTCCTAACTCTCTCAAAGAATGAGTCACTTTTGCTTCTGGGTTAACATTCAGTACACATGATCGTTGTCCTACTTGGCCACAGGGCTCTACTCAGTTGTACATGCTCTTGGGCCCAGTGACATGTAATGGGGCTGTCCTTTACTCAACTTTGTATTCCTGGCATTCAGGCGATGTTTAAAGGATCTTCAATAACTTATAGAAGGAAGGGAGGGAGGGAGGAAGGAAGGAAGGAAGGAAGGAACGAACGAACGAACGAACTCAGAGGATTTTAGAGGCAGAAGGGACCCAAGTCAATTTCTAGCATATTTACCTTGTCTTAAAAACACAGGTCCAGGGGCGCATGGGTGGCTCAGTCAGTTAAGCGTCTGACTTTGGCTCAGGTCATGATCTCGGGGTCCTGGAATTGAGCCTGGAGTGGAGCCCTGGATCAGGCTCCGCACTCAGTGGGGAGTCTGCTTGTCCCTTTCCTTCTCCCTCTGCCCCTCCCCCTGCTCGTGCTCTCTCTCTCAAATTAAATAAATTAAATCTTTTAAAAAATTAAGAAAAACACATGTCCAGAGGAGGGGAAGGGCCTTGCTCAAGGTCACTCGGTGGTCAGGGGCAAACCAGGACTTGAACATAAGTCCAAGCAGAGTCCAAGCACAGACTCTCTTCCAGCAAACTAGGCTGCCACGGCTCTTCCCCCATGTGGCCTCAGTTTGCTCACATAGACAGGGCAGTTGGGTAGAACAGGAGATCTCTGAAAACCTTCCAGTTCCCAAATTTTATGAGACCAGTTCTCATGTGCCTGCCTATAAATTCATGTGGCCCCTGGATCTGGGTCACTTACCCAGGCTAATGCTTTGAGGCAGAAGCAAACGGTTAGCAGAATTCTGCATTCCTCATCTATTCATTCTAATCCCTTCTGCGGTCAAGGCCCCCATGCAATCTGCTTGTGGTGTCCAGCCTTTACTCAAGTCTTAAAAGCCCAGAGTAAATAAGAAGGTTGGAACTGCTCAAGGGTCTTAGAATCCCACACCTTTTTCTCACCCCAGGGGAATCCAGGTGAAGCGAAGCCCTGACTATCTGACACTTTGAAACCCAGGCACTAGGGTGGGCTTTCCTGTTTTTGGTTTCCTTAAAGCTGTTACCGTTGTTAGCCATCATTAGCTACTATTGCTGCTTTTATATTTGTCTATACGCCACATATATTATTTCATTCAATCCTCATTGAAAACCTACAGGGAAGACTCTTACTATCCCCATTCTACAGCACAGGCCCCACTGCAGACAGCTAGCAAGCAGCGGCTCCGAGCTTTGCACCCAGGTCTATCCAACTTGGACTCAAAACCTCCCAGCGACACTGGCTCTGCAGACCTCAATCAAGCTAATGAATGGTTCTATTTAATATAGGAAGCACCCTAGGGCGGAGCAGCGGTGCAGCCTCTTCACAGGGCTGGGCACCGTGGAGCACTGGTTTGTAAAGTGGGTGGGCCAGCTTCAGTGGGCCGACTGAAGCCCGTCTGCAAGGGGGTAACCGGAGAAACACGGGCTCCCTCCAGCCTCAGCGAACACGGCTGGATGCATTAACAGACGCTAATAAGAGTCGTCAGCATCCGTCAGACGGAGCCAGCGGCAGGGGGCGGAGGGCAGAGGCTGCCCAGCCACGCTCAGCGAAACTCACAGATCAGGGGGTTGGAACGCTGCCCCACTGGCTGCTCATTCCCCTGCTTAAACCAAAAGTCACCTCTCCAGAGAGAAATGCTAACTTGTGCCCAATTCCTGGGAATGCAGATTCTTCTCCCTCCTCTGGAGGTTAGTCAACATTTGGTCCTCACCACCACTAGCTACGCCCCCAGCCGCAACACATACCCCAGCCCCTCTTCCACACTTCTCCAGTTCTCTCTCTCTCTCTGTTCCTGGAGCTGAATGCTGCATGCCAGAGTGAAGCAAGAAAAGGCACCTATTCGACTCCCAGCTCTGGGACCCCTGCCAACTCCCTGGCCTCTCAGGTCCCTCTCCCACAGACCCTGAAGTTAAGCAGAGGCATGAGTTGGGGGACCTCCCTGACTCCGGGACTCAGTTTCTCCCACCCAGGAAACAAGGAGAGCAAGGCTCTGGTGTCTGAGATCATACTCATGGCTTTTGGGTGGAACTTGGGAGAAGGCATGCCTTGGACCCCATCCAAGGAGGATTAGCTTCAGCCTTGCCAAAGGATTTTCTCCTAAGTGGCCAGAGTTTGCCTTCCACACCCTCACCTCCTGTTTCCCTGCTCTTTAATCCTGTAATCCTGCCGCCTTGCCCATGGGCAACTCCTTACGGAGAAAGCAGCACGTCTCCTTGGGGTGCCAGCCACCTCAGAAGGATTTCGCAATGAAAAAACAGAGGTTTGGAGAAATGAAGTAACTAGCCTAAGGCTCCATAGGTCACGACATCCTGACATCCTGTATGTGTCTTTCTGCCCCCACGATATGTTCCTTGGTTTCCTTTCCATGCAGCCATCCATTTGGGGACCCTAATCCCTCTGGTGACATAGGGGCTGCCATTGATCGACAGCCAAGCGGGTTACATGCAACTCATTCCATCCTCACCACTCTTTTTCAGGATAAACACGGCTCTCCACTCTGTTTATGGACAGACAAGAAAGCGGAGGTTTAGAGAAGTTAAATGGCTTGCTCAAGGCCTCAGGGTCTGTAATTAGAAGCAGCGTTAAAACCGAAGTGTCAGAGACTGCTGTGTTCCTCTCACAAGAGGATGACCAGATGTCTCCTTCACATGGTGTATAGCGTGTGTCCTAGAACTTCGGAGGAAGGAGACCTCAAAGATGATCCAATCCATTCAGTGTACAGTTGGAGAAACTGAGGCCCAGAGAGGGCAAAGAACTTAACTAATGATCACACAGGCGACTGGAGACAGAATCGGGCAAGTCCTGGTTTTCCAGGTCCCAGAGTAGGGGGTCTGTGAATACAGAGGAAATCTACAGACCGGGATTTATTTGGGGCTCCACCGGCCAGCCCCAGCAGCCTGGGTCAATGCCTACCTGCCAGTGAGAAGTTGGCTCCGCGAAGGCGTGCAGATGGGCTGGATATAATAATTCTCCAACTTGACACCCTCGGCTGCCAGCCGGTCCAGTGTAGGGGTCTCGATATCTGAGCCATGGTAGCCCACGTCGTGGTAGCCCTGGTCGTCGGTGAGGATGAAGATGATATGGGGAGGCTGGGATGGAGCGGCCGAAGGCTGCTCCACGCCGGCCTCCCCGGGCCCGTCCGCCACCAGGCTTGGCTTGGCCCGGTCCCAGGACAGGTAGCCGAAGCTGAGCAGGCTGACCAGCGACAAGCCAGTGAGGGCATGCATCGCCATGCCTGCCCGCGCGTCCCGGCACACAGGGTTCCCGGGGCCTCACCGCCTCGCGCGCCCAGGGCGCACGGCCCGCACGCCCGCCGGCTGGCCGGCCTGGACGCTGCGAGATCGTTCAGCGGCCCCGGGGGCTACCCAGGGGTTGATCCAGGAGTTGATCCAGGACTGGCGGCCGGACCTGCGCGGCCGCAGCGGGGCGCTCTGGGGAGGTCAGGCCCGCGCCGAGCTGCCTCCCGCCGCCTGCGCGCCCGCCCTGCGCTGCCCTCGCTCCCTCTCCTCCAGCTCAGCCGGGCCAGCCTGGGACGCGGCGTGGCTGCTTCCAAAAAGTGCTCTCCACCATCCTCTGACTCTCCCCTTCCTACTAGCCCTCGATTTCTCCCGCCTCCTAATTTCTCTCGCCTCTGCTTTCCCTTCCTCCTCCTCCCGACCCTCCAGCCCCCGGCCCGGCCTCTCGCCCCGCCCGGAGTCCTGAGAACAGTTGGGCTCCCCGCAGGGAGGCGGGCAGGACCCCAGCGGGGAAGGGGAGGGAGGCACGGGTTGGGCGGGCCTGGGGGGACACCGCCGGAGAGAATGCGAGAAAGTTGTAACATCTGCCCGGCCAAGCCCCAGGTGGAGGGGCGGGACGTGGAGCAGCGGCTCCGCCCCCGGGCGGGAAGCCCAGGCCGGTCAGCCCTCTGGCTCCGGCCCCCTCCCGGTCCCCTCCCGGCCCCGGCCGGGAAAAGGAGGGAGAGGGGCTGCTTGGAATTCCGTGGAACAGCTCCGGAACGGGCCGGTCAGACATTCCAAGATCTTGGAGTCTTAGCACCTCTGCGTGCCAGCCCTGGAAGGGACGCACCTAGTTTTCTATTCCAACCCTCTGGTTCTACAGTGGGAGAAACTGAGGTTCTGAGCTAGGTGGGAACTCGTGTAAGTCATGTTCGTAGCTTCTTCCCTGGGGCTCGGTGCCTGCCAGAGTGGCAGTAGGGACCGCAGTGGAGAATAGGGATGCCTTTAGCAAGCATCTGGGGGCTGGAAATCAGGAAACTAGGTTCTGGCCTTTGCCAGCTTCCCTCTCCCCAACCCCTCTCCTGCGCCTCTTCATTCTGCCCTCCAGGGCTAGAAGGCCAGCGCTAAAATGCAGAAGGCCAGGGCTGTTGAATACGTCTTGTATCCACAGGGTCCAGAAGCTCAATCAGCACATGTTGCATGAATGAATGGATGAATGGGCCTCCAGCACGGGTGCAGGCCAACTCCCACCCAAGGAAATCTCCATGGCAGAGAATGCAAGCCGGAGGGACTCCTGGGCCAGGCAGGTGTCATAAAGGAGTAAAGCAGGGGGGTGGCTCTTTTGCCAGAGGAAGGCAGGGGCTGTGGTGAGCCCAAGACCCAGTCTTGTGTCCAGCTGACCATTGTCACGCAAGAATGTGGACCAGTGTTTCCAGATCTTCTGATTTTCCAAGAACACCCAAATCCAGATTATTATGAGAAATATTCCAACTGTTAAGTGCTAGCAACTAATTTAAAGCAAATTTAAGCACTGCACAGGCCAACTCAAACCGGAGGAATATGTCAGGCCATCGGGTGCCTTTTGCAACTTCCTCCCTGCTTCATTGCTCTCCGAAGTTTTCCTAGGATGCATTTTTTTAAGTGGGAAAACTGAATTAAACAAAACCAGTCAGGCTTCCTTACTACCAGCGCTTCGAATGTTGGATATGCTGATCTCCAGGAGGGGAGTTGGTAAAGCTGTATTTTCCAATTTTATGTGGCCAAGGACTCTCCTTTCCACAGGGCTTCTAGAAGGGCCAGTGTTTGAGGAACTTAAGGGTACGAAGAGTGCCCAGGTGTGTCTTCCCTGCTAGCATCTTTCCCCTGCCAGTATTCTGTCAGGATCCCTTCTCTCTTCCTTAAAACCACTGTGTGTGGGGAAAGAAACCAGACCTCCAAAATAGCAGCCCGAGTGAATCCACATTTTGAAATGAGGGCTGCGTGGGGCCGGCCGCTCCTGTTTGCTCAAAGCCCCATATTTAGGGTGACCAGATTTATCAGAAGGGAAAACTGAGCCTGTTGTTCTGGCAAAGGAAATGTTGAGGACAGACAGGAAAAATACAGCCTCCTGAGGGGAATGCTGCTAAAATGGTACTTCCGGAGGCTTCGGCCTGAAGGCTGTCCTGGGGGTCAAAGTGGGACAAGTCACAGGAGGTCAGATGGGCTTGGGTTTTGCAGCCTTTGCATTGTCCCAGACCTCGGTCAGGAGGACGAGGAGAAGCAGCACGGGGAGAAATGGCAAGGGAGGTGGGGTGGGGATGTAGCCTGGAAGAAAAGAGGTCTGGGGAGGGAAGCTCACAGGCTGCAAATCTTGGGGAGGGTGGGGGGCAGCAAAGCGACAAGACGAGTAGAATTTCTAAGAGTTCATGACCGTGGGCTCTGACATCAAACCGCCTGTGTTCAAATCCTGCTGCCTATGTGGGGTCAGGTCTTGGGCAGATTATTTGTTCTCCCTCAGCCTCAATTTCTTCTTCTGTAAAATGGGATAATATAAATGAGACACAAGACAGTGTTCAGTAAAGTGCCCAGCACAGAGTAAGTACTCAATGAGTGGGAACGATTATGATGAATGTTCTCTGTGGTTCAGGGAACAAAGACTGAGTCCTGTGGGTTGAATGTTACTGGGAGGCAGATTTCAGGCCAATTTAAGGGATTACTTTTGTAGGAAATCTGGCGGCTTTCTTAATAAAAGGATGGCAGTGATGAGTGAATCACCACATGGAAAGGAGTAGGTGGAACTCTGGGGCCCAACTCGTGTTCCCCCGTATTCATGTTTAAGGGCCCCTCAGTACTCCCCCAAACCCATGGTGGCCCCAGGGGCATCGTTCCCCTCTAACATTCTAGGGAAATAAACAGTGGCCTGCAACTCTTAATGCCATTACACAGTAGGACCAGGCTGGAACATTTAGGCCGGACATTTCCAAAGGCTCAGGGATGCCGAGGGGGAAATAAACAAAGAATAACCTGAATCCAGGTCATATCGCTGTTAGGATGTGACTCACTCATCTTTCCTTCATGTTCCCTACGGGATGCCTACCTGCCTTCTTCCCTGGGACAATGTCCATCAGCCCTACTGCCACCCAGAGATGGACTCGAGAACTCTAAAATGTCGCAAGTTCAGGCCCAAAAAGTAAGTGGCAGAGAAATAGAAGTTCCCTTTTGAGCTAAGCTAGCCTTTGCAGTTTCTGTCTCAGCACCCATGTGTTTCCCAGGTGAAGGACAGCAGGAATAGCTGGGGAAGATCGGTCGCCTCGTTCGTGCAGGTGCACGCTTCCCCCATCACCCCCAAAGAGCAGCCGCATTAAAACAGTACCAGAAACCTAACATTAGCACACGAAATGCAGATCAGATAAGGTAGGGGTATAGTGTGGTTACTTCCTGCGGGACTTCAAAAAGCACCAAGCTCCGAGTTACTAGAACAATGTGGGAGGGGCAGAAAGTGCCCGTCTGTCCAGGAGGGAGAGAGATTCCGAACTAAAATGGGGAGCAAAACTGAGGACTTTGGAAGTTCTTTCCAACTTGAAAATGTTACAATTCGGATTGTTTATCCATAGAGAACTTTTTAGGTTGGGGAGATATAAGAGTGAAAAAGTGGGGGAGTCCGTTTTGTGGCTTTGTCTTTCATTGCTGTGTGTGTGGTGTAGGTGTGTGTGTGTGTGTGTGTGTGTGTGTGTGTGTGTTTCGCCATCTTTGAGCTAAAATTAACTCAGTACAGATATTCTTTTCTTCTGACTTAACTGACCTTGGCAAAGGTATTCTGCACAGATCACGCATGCTCTTGCCCTCTGGAGGTCAATTTGTGTTGCGGGGCCAAGTCAGGGACTGGAAACATAACACAAAAGGCTTCTGACCAGTCAAACATGTCACAGAGTTCAGTCCCGTAACTCAGAGGAGAGCTCCCCGGGCCTTCCTCGCTTCAGGCCTACGGACTCCTGCTTCCTACATCGTTCTTAACAAAGCTAGCGATTTGGTTTCCCAGCCCCAGAATAAGGGAAGCAGTTCAGAGAGAAGAGATAAGAAGGTGGCTCGAGGCACTTGCCGGTTTCACAGTAATACAGTTTCACTGTGGAAACATCAGGGAGGAACAAAAGAATACACATAAAAATCAGACTGATGAATTCCAAAAGCCTGGGAGTTCGGGGCCATCTGGGGCAAAAGCAAAGGGCTGTGTCCTCCTGGACAGGCCCGAGGGCACCACCAAATCACAGCCAAGCCACAGAAGGGAATGAGGGGTCACCCTTCAGGGTTTAAATTCTGTTCAGGTTCTTTTTAAGAAAGCTGGAGAAGGCATCGGCAACGTTTTAAGGTTTCCATCCAAAATGGCTACTTTGACAGGTTCAAGGTGAAAGCTCGGCTTGGGCTGTAGGGCATCTTCCCCAAAGACGCAGGCTCAGAAGGATGCAGCGAGAAGGATGCCGCCCCGCCTGGCGCTGGAGGCCGGGCTCCCCAGCCGCAGGCCCGGCCCAGCCGCCTCGGGCCTCTCCTCGGAGCCCACACGTGCCCACATTAGTGGCCCGCACTGCAAGCCCCGCAGGCCCCTGTGGCTTGAAAGGGCATGTGGCGTATGGCCCGTGGCACCCAGGCAGGAAGCACGCGGAGCGGGAGCACAGAATTCTGCTCCTGGCACCCTTTCCAGCCGTGAGGCCGTGTCCTCCTCATGAGCAGTTTCTCTCTGAAAAATGCCTCCCCGAGAGAAAGTGCCACAGGTTTCCCTGTTTAGTGGCCATTGGTCCTCACGTCCACTCCCACCCTCGCCTGGCGTCATTAGTTACAACGACTGAAGGATCGCAGGTAAGGTCAGAGGTGCTTAAGGAAGCCGCGCTGGCTGCGTCAGAGACGCTGTATTGACTGCCCAGAGGAGCTCTTCTCCCCAGCGGGCAAGCTGAGGGCATCTGAGGCCCGGTCCTGACTGGATACTATTTGGGCAAAATGGTTCTGCGAGGAAGAGCATTTTCCTCCTTGATGCTGGTGCACCTCCTTTTGCATTTCTGAGGGGGGACACACTCGTGAGCCTTGCTTCCGGCCCTCTCGGTGGTCTCCCCGAGTCCCCCTAGTTTTAGCGTCAGGATCCCCGTATCAGACATCTGAACCGCAAGTGGCCAGAGCCAGGGCACCGTAGTCCCTTGCCTTTAACCCTTCACGGGGCCCCAGTGCTGGGCATGTCAATGGCTCCTTTCTCTGGCGCTCAATGAAACATTCTTCCGAGGAGATTATTGAAAGCAGAGCTCTGGGTCCACAATGGGCGCTCTGTGCTCACAGCCGCTGCCCAATCTGTTTGCCCAGCTCGACTGCGGCCTCGCCTCTCCGCACACTCCCCACCCTCCACCCACCCGACCCCGGCCCCACCTCGAGTCCGGCTCAAAGGGAGGCCGTATGAAAGGAGTTGTTCTCCACCTTCTCAGAAGTTCCCGCGCCGTGGCCTCTGCCAGCCTTGGGAGGAATTAGCCGAACGGGACCCAGGCCTGCCTCCAGCCCATCCATCCGGGGCTCTGCCCACTTTGATGTCCGTAGGTTTCCGTCCTCACTGGTCAGCTGGTTTCTGTCTCTCACGCACACACACACCAGGTGGGACTTTCAGAGAAGGAGATGAAGTCCCAGAGAGTCAGACCGAGAGTGGGGGGCCCTGAGGTCCAGATAAGTAGAGGCGCTCCAGAAAGTGAGGCTGCCAGGCTGCCTGCTAGCATCCCCTCCCAGGCTCGGGGAAGGAAAGAGCACCCCGTGAGACCCCGGGAGCCAATGGCTGAGTTCTGGCCCGGCTCTGCCATTTGCTAGCTGTGTGACTTAGCTCCCTGCGTCGACCTCTCGGTGCCCCGGTTTTCTTGTTTGTAAAACGGGAATAATTACAGTAGCTACCTCATAAGGTTGTTATAAGGATTACAACAGACAAGGCATGTGACGATCTTAGCACGGAGCCTGGTGCGTGATAAGCTCTCGTGAAATGCTAGCTGTTGTTATTATTGTTACTATATTTAGATTCTATTGCCCTTGTACTTAGAGTCTGTTCCTACAAGTGCATAGCCTCAGGGACAAACATCTGCATTCCCCTGATCAAGTCCTTTTTCTCTCCCAAAATTTCAATGGCTAGCTACCCCCTGTCTGTAGTAAAGGGCTCAAGCTCTTTGGCTTGGCTCTCAGGGGACAGAACCTTGACTCCTGCCTTCATGGTAACAGTCACCGGAAATGTGGAAGGTACATGGGTCCTCTCACTACCATCACAGTTGTCACTTTCCTCATCTACTGTATTTGGAGAACCTGGCTTTTAGCACCAATAGAAGCAGGCAACCCTGCCTGGGGGAGGAAGAAGCTGACTCAATACCAAACTGAAACATGGAGGTCATAATAGTACTATGATAGCTTGCATTTAGTGAACACCCACTATGTGCCACGTGCCATGCGTGACTACGTTATCTCACTGAATTCTCACGCAGGCCTAGGATGCAGGTAAAATTATTACCATCATCTGCATCTTCCAGATAAAGACACTGAGAAGCAGAGGAAGGGTAAGCAATTTGCCCAAGCTCACACCACTAGAAAGTATCAGAGCCAGGATTTGAACGGAGGTCTGGGATTGAACGTCTGTCGTATTGATCATGCCACTATGCACTCTCCTGTTAGAGAACCCCAGCCTGTCACTGGGGTCTTCACTTACAGTTCCCCCTGTGCTCTTGGGGGTTAGATGCCAACTCTCTCAGTGCATTGGAATCCCCTGGCACTCCCCGGGGGTCCTGGGAGGCAGCCTGTGTAGAGCTCCACCCCTTGGCCACCCCTGGCTCTCGGGCCTGCTCCCTGCCCTTTGCATTCCCTCCCTGAGATCCCAGGGCCTGCTCCAGTAGCTTGGGGAGGTCCCGAAGCCCTTTGAGGCAGAGGCTTCCCCGGCTGCCTGACTCCTCGGAAACAGATGTCACCTGTCAGTTCTGCCTCCCTGTGAAACAAGAGCCCGTCTCCAAGGGCAGCAGTAGTCTTGCGGGCTTTTCTTCTGAGGGACAGTGCAGCCCAGCCCCCACTGCCTCCTGGCCCTGGCTAGACAGCTCCAAGCCAGGGATGCTCACTAATGACAGGGAAGAGGCTTGCCTCCGTTCCTATGGCAACTGCTGCGCTCCACTTAGTCAATCACTTTTTGAAGCTCCTGCTGGTGTGAGAGTTATTTTGCATAGACATGCTTAACTCTTACCCAGGAACTCTGCGCTGGGTCTTTAGATCCTTCCAGATTGCTTATAAAGTTGATTTTCTCTTCCCCCCTTTGTCGAGGTCCCTTTATCTTGAAAGCTCAGCTCAAATCCCACCTCTTCTAAGAGACCTTTCAGGATCCCCTTCCCTTACTCCTCCCCAGGTCAATCTCTTGCTTCCCACACTCCCCTGGGGCATGTTTATGGCTCTCTTAGATCACAGTCTGCCTGTTTCACAGTTATTTACGTGTCTCCCTCTGAGCCCCTGGTGAGTGATCAGCCCATAGTAGGTGCTAAACAAACATTTGTTTGAATTTATTTGAATTTCCCTTTCAGGGTTTTAAAAAATTACTATTATTAACAGTACAGACCATTACTAATAATCCCTATGCTTGTAAAATTATTTACAGTTTATATATAGCTTCATGCTTGAGGGCACTGCTTTAAACCCCAGCTCCACCCTTGCTAGCTCTGTGACAGTGTACGAGCCCTGCTACTGCTCTCAGCTTGCTTCTCGTCGGTAAAATGGATTGTTGTAAATATTAAAATAAATGTGTAAAGAGTTTGCTTAGCACAGGGCCAGATGCTTGCGATGCCTCAGTGAAATGTTAGTCGTTATTATAACTCATGGTCTCATTTGGACCCCACCAAAGCTCTAGGATGAGAAGAAGGGCAGGGCTTTTGTCAGTGTCGTTCTTATCACCAAGAAGGCTGAGGCTCGGAGAGGGGAAGGTTGGCCGAAATGTTCAGACCTTAGTCGAGTGCTACAGTGGGCACTTGTTGTCGGCCGTGGAGCCGTCTCCCCTTTCCTGGTGATGCAAGCTGCATTTCCCTGTGCAGAACTACTCCTTCCTCCTGGTGGGTCCACTCCGTGGCAGGCTTGGCTAATCAGAGCATCAGATGTCCCTGACCATGGTGATTAGTTCAGGGATGGGCAGGGGGATCCAAGTCTATCCAATGAGACTGACTTCTGAGATTTTTGTTTGAATTTCTGAGAACAAGAATGTCTCTTTGCTGCTGGACCATAAGCCTAACTCTAGGCTGACTGTAGGGGCTCACTCTAACAGAGAGGAAAGCCAAGTGCAGAGGTGAAGACAGATTCATCATGTTGTCAGTTGAGCCGAGGAACCCCGAACATACAACTACCCATGGACTTTGCAATGGGAACGGATAGTCTTTCCATCTCGTGCCAGGTTGTGTTGGTGTCTGCCCCCTGCAACTGAACAAGTACCAGCTATTGCAAAAACTATCTCCTCCACACCGAGGTCAAGGATCTCTATTCCATTCACTCACGCAACAAACACTTAACTGAGCACTTACTATGTGCCATCTACTTCCCCGGGCTGAGACTGCAGGGATGGACAAGACAAACCACCCAGCCCTCTGCGTGAGCTGATGGTCTATTGTCATCCCACTTGACATAGGAAGAGACCGAGACTCAGAGAGAGGGACACCCCCAAAGTACGTGTCCTTCAAATGATCCAGGGTGCCATGGTCCAGAATGAGGCTGGGCAGGAGCTGGGGCAGGCAGCTGGGACTGGTCAGTCACTGGCGGGAAGAACTGGTTGAGGCATTCATGAGTTTCTGCTCATCCCAGGTCAAAGCAGGAAGGTTTTGGACCAAAGCAAGAGAGGCTGTAGTCCCCCAGATCTAGGACTCCCAACTGGGGACATTTCCCTGGGAACTGTGTGGCTCTGAGGTCTGATTGGGGGGATTTGAGTCCATGCTCCTGGCTGAATGGAGAGGCTCTCCTCTTGGGCTATAACTCTGATTATTAAAGGCTCTCCAGCATCAAGATTATCCTAGGAGGAGGCTTCTTCTCCTGAGATCTTTCACTACACTTCTCAAAGGGAAAGGCCCACTTTCCAGCCCAAGCTGAGGCGAGTCTTTCTCCTGCATCTGATGACTCATGCCCTGGGAGAGCCCAGTCTCTCCAGGGCTGGGCCCCTGGGGGAGGTTGTGATGTCTAGAAGTTGGATTTGCCCTCGGCTTGCTTTGTTTGTCTCTGCCTCATCCGGATAAAGCACAGAGTCTGACACAGAGCAGATGAATAAGTTGTTCTCAAATGCATGTTTGTGGGTTTTTGTTTGTTCATTTTTTCACTTGTGGGGGGTTTTCAGAGGGAAAGAGTGTGCCACTCCTGAGGCAAACTGACCTTGAAACTAGTACAGTTTAAGCTTCAGGACCCTTCCCTGGCACAGGCCGCTCTCTAAGCCCTGGGAGGGGCCCTAGCAATGTGTTCACATGGTCATGTGCTTCTCTAAAAATTGTGCAAGTCATTTTAACTGTAATCAGTTGAGATCACTCACTTTCCCATTCTGTCCTCCTTACTGTCAGATCTTCCGAATGTCAGATGGCTTTAGAATGGCCGTGGCATTTTGGGGATCTGGCTAAGGGGAAGTGGAATTAGTGATACCTTTAGTTTGCATTTGGTGGCTGTCTAGGTTTTGTACATAGTTAAGTCAGCTGTTTCAGGAGAGAAACATCTGGAAGGACCCCCTTGTTGTCTCCTGAGCCCACTCATCTGGGATAAAGACACAGAGATGAAGGCTCTGAGCTGCACGGCGCCGTGAACATGTCCTCCAGGACCTGGCAACAGACTTGTGTGTGCTGGAGAGGAGGGATCGTTTGAAATCTAGGAAGCTGGAAGCTAGGCTGTAGACAGTTCTTCCAATGATCAGGTCTCTACGATTGTAAGCAGATAACCCTTCCTTTCTTTTTTTGTTGCTTATGGTTGAACTGTGTCCCTCTGAAAAGGTCTGTTGTTGTCCTAATTCCCGGTACCTCAGAATGGGACCTTAGTTGGAAATTGGGTCTTTATGGAGGTAATCAAATTAAAACAAGACCCTTTGAACAGGCCCCAATCCCATATAACTGGTAAAGGAGGAAAGTTTGGACGCAGAGACAGACGCACAGGGAAATCCCAGATAGAGATGAAGGCAAAAATCAGGGTGATGCTTCTACAAGGCAAAGAACACCAAAGACTACCAGCAAACCCCCAGAAGCTATGCGAGGGGCCTGGACCAGATTCTTTCTCACAGCCCCCAGAAGGAACCAATACTGCCAACACCTTGATCGCAGACTTCTAGCTTCTAAAACTGGGAGACAATACATTGCTGTGGCTTAAGCCACCCAGCATGGCACTTGGTTATGGTGGTCCCAGTAAACAAATACACACGGGAAATAGAAGTTGTCAGAAGACCTGTGTCTGTAGGCCATGAAGCTGGGGCAATACCACACGCAGTGAGTACACCCATGTGTGAAGTCCCATGTTTCATGCATTCCAACTAGCACAAATCAAAAGGAAAAATCCAGTTAACCATGCAAGAAGGAAGAGTCAATTATCTTTCCATTTTCTTTCCAAGAGTATACCTGTGGCCTCCCCCCATCCTCCAAGACCTACACAGCTCCCACCATCTAGAACTTTCTCTCATTGTCCGCAGCTAAGACTTCCCTACCTCCACCCTCCAGGGCCTCCTCCTGTTACCTGTGTGTGCTCCCCATGTCCTATTTAGCAAACGACCGGCTGGGCTCTGCTCCTATGGGCCCAGATCCCAGATTTGAGATTCTAGAGATTTAAAGGGTAGAGTGGCCTGAACCCTATCCCCCAAACCACGCTTCCTCATCACTTTCCATTCCTTCCCCCAGCCCAGAAATCCAAATCCGAGTTCTTTCCTCTCAGACCCTGAAGGAATGTTGCCTTCGTGTTTGGCCCCAGGCGAGCATTCTCAATTACGCTGGAAAGGCCGTCTAAACATTGGCGATTCTGCTGGGGTTTTCTTTCCACCTTTTCCTCCTCCTTCCCCTGGCCTGGCCTCCCACCTCTCTTCCATATTCCCTGCCCCATAGTGTCCTCTGGGGAACCCGGCCCTCTCTTCCCCTGCAACCCACCTTCCACCCACCCTTACTACCAGCCTCCTCTCTCTTATCAGATGACTAGCCACGGTGGTTTTTCTTAGGCGTCTGTGTGAGGCTCCTGGCTAAGAATGTGGGCAGAAGCAGAGGGAACTACAGGGTGTTTCGGCTGCAGGGGCCAGGCGGGGATTGGCTCACAACGCACAGGGTTCCATCTAGAGCACCCTCGAACACACCTTGAGTCATCAAGATTCTGGGCTCAGCACTGAGAAGAGGGGATTGATCAGGACCCTTGGAGTGACAGACCCTTGCCAGCTTAAGGCAAGAAGGGGGAGTTTTTTGACTGGTGAAGCCATGAGGAAGGAGATGGGAAAGAGCAGGGCTGCTGGAATGACTCACACTCTTCCATTTTTCACCTTTGCCCCTCTGTGGGTGTCACTTTCATTCTTCCAGGCTCACCAGGAAGATGCTCAGAGGCACATTCTTGGCCCAAGTTAAAAAGTCCCAGAGGGCTCACACATTACTGATGGGAATGTTCAAAATGGTGGAGCCACCATGAGAAAGAAAAGTCAACACAGAATTACTTTAAGACCCAGCAATTCCACTTCTGACAGTATGTCCCAAAGACTTGAAAACAAGGACTCAAACATATTCTTGAACACAAATATTCATACAGCGCTATTCACAACAGCCAAAAGGTGGAAATAGCCCAAAGGTCTTTCAGTGGATGCGTGGGTAAACGCATGCAGTGGAGTATTACTCCGCCATAAAAAGGAATGGAGTACCGATTCGTGCTATAGTGCGGCTGCGCCTCAAAACCAGTATGCTAAGTGAGAGACCCCAGACACCAAAGGTCACATGTTGCATGATTCCATCTGTGGGAAAGAGCTAGAAGAGGAAAGTCCGTAGAATGCAGATGGGTGGTTGTCAGAGGAATTGGAAAGAGGAAAGGCAGAGCAACTGCTTAATTGGTGTGGTGTTTCCTCTGGAGGTGATGAAGAAGTTTTCGAACGCGAGGTGGTGGCTGTCCAACATTGAATTGAATTGTTCACTCACGTTTAGAAAGTTAATTTTAGGTTATGGTCATTTCACTACAGTAAAATGGAAAAGCCCCAGAGAAGAGCTCTGGTTGGCCTAGCTCGGGTCACGTGCCCACCCCGGCCAATCCACAGGGATTGGGGGTGGGATCTACAAAGACATGGCAGCTCTCCTTGGAGTCACATGGTTGCAGTTGGGGGAGGTTACAGTGCCCGAGGAGGTGAGAGACAGGGCACTCCTCTGAGACAATGAAACTTTAATAAATAAAAGAATCGCCAAACGACAGGGCTAAAAGAGAATCTGGAACTACACCATCTGTTTGGTGGCTACTAGCTAAATATGGCCATTTATTTATTTTTAAAAATATTTTATTTATTCATTTGAAACAGAGAGAAGGAGCATGAGCGTGGTGGGGGGGAGGCAGAGGGAAAGGCAGAGGGAGAAGCAGACTCCCAGCTGAGCCAGGAGCCCATCCCGGAGCTCCATCCCAGGACCCTGGGATCATGACTGAGTCGAAGGCAGATGCTTAACCCACTGAGCCACCCAGGCACCCCAAGTGTGGCCATTTAGATTTAAATTAATTCAGTTTCTAAATGGCATGAGAACCTTTCAAGAGCTAGTGGCCACCATATTGGACAACGGAGATCTAGAACTTTTCCATCATTGCAGAAGGTTCTATTGGATAGCACTAATTTAGTGATTGGAGCGCCCAACCCCTTCATTTTGGACGTGAGGGAAATGAGACCTGGAGGAGGAGGAAACTTACATAAATACACACAGCATGACAGGGCCATAGCCAGAACCGGTACTTGGGCTCCTTGACTCCTCTATTCAGATGATGTGCTTTCCCCACAGTGCACACACGGTAGGGTGCCGTCCCTCCTCAGGGGGCTCCAGTTTCATGGGAGAGGAGACATGCCCACAAGAAACGACAGGGCAGCCCCTTCGATTCTGCTTACTGATAGTCTTGAGAGGCTGGGGGTGGGGGGCAAGCCCCCAGCCACGCCGGGAAAAGCAGCGTAAGCCGCGGAGAAGATGATTGGCGGAAGGCTACACGGACGTAGGGAAAGTGGAGATGAAGTTCTTAATTGGAAAGAGGCTCTAATGTTTTTCTGTTTATAAAAGCAACATGCTCGTTGCATGCAACTTAGAAAGCTTCGCAAAATATTAAGGAAAAATAAATATCACCATAATCTTCATGACTCAGAGATTGTCATGGTTAACGTTTTTATATATATCCTTCTAGGCCTTTTTTTTTTCTCTGCATTTCCAATTATAGACACATATATATGGATCGAAATGCATTTTATACACTTGATTCTGTCTCCTGCTTTTTTTGCTTAATATATTTTGTACATTTTTTAAAATGTAATCAAATGTAGATTCATGTCATCATTTTAACATCTGTGAGAATTGAATTTTGAATAGAAGGTTCTGCAAGGCTCCTTGGTGAAGAGGCATCTGACCAGGCCCTTGAAGGATCAGGGGGTGGACGGTGGCCAGGGCATCCTCAGAGGGGGCAGTGTAGACAAAAGTCAAGTCAGCGACAGTCCACTCTGTCCACCAAGCTGGCCATCGGTAGATGAGGGGATTGAGGGCCAGAGGCAGGAGGTAATTCTACGAGCTCACACGAGAGTTGGCGTTAAGGGTGAGACTTGAGCCCAGGACCCCAATCCTTCATCCAGGGCATCAGCCCCCACAAAGTCAAGCCCAGAGGCCCCCACAGGCACCTGAGGCCTGTACCACCTGGTTCTTGTTCCCTTTCATTGGCTTAATGGCAGATGACAGCCCATCGCAAATCATGCTGTGCTTCCGCTCCATGCAGCGACCGGGAAATCGAGGCCCGCGGAGGGAAGAGTTGTCTGGGTCACCCAGCTAGAGGCTAACCATCACTCTCATGGAGAGAGCCCTGACGCATGGCAGGCCATGAGCTGGGGCCTGGCTTGCATTCCACCTGGGGACCCTCTCCTCCCCTCCCGCGGGCCATGCCTGCACCACCGTGAGTCACAGTCGGCCAGCCTGCCTGCTGTGAGTCAGCAGCATTCTTGGGGGCTGACAGCGCTGCAGCGTAGCCGCAGGCCCTGCCTTGTACTTCTGTGAGCCTGGCACATTCTCCAGAGAGGCGAGATGTGAGAGAGTCAGCCAGATGAGTGGCCTCGGGTCATGGCCCGACAGCCTGGGAACTGACCTGTGGGGGCCTCGGGGATTCGGATGATTCAGAGAAACCCTGGCTGCCTCTGTGCAGCCCGGGAGCCGGACACGGACCCCACATGCTCTCTCGGAAGGAATCTGGGGTGGGAGGTACCAGCCGGGGTCCTGGCTGGGAGAGGTTGTGGGGAGGCAGGGAGAAGATTCTCTGATACCCTCTCTGCCCCGATTTGGGCAAGTCACTCCCCACTTCTGTGTGCGGGGGGGAGGGGGGGATGTTAAGAGCATAGGCTTTGCCATGAGACAAGCTTGGGTCGGGGATGGGAGCCCCAACTCGGCCTCCTATGACACGTGACCATGGCCATTTTCTAAACCCCACAAGGCCGCAGCAGGACAAAGTGAGAGGATGTATGTCATGCACTTAGCACAGGGCAGGACACAGAGAGGACGCTCAAGAATGGGGAGCTATCATTAAGGGGGTAAATATAATCCACGGTCTTTGCTGGCGTTCCCCTTACATGCATTCACCCAGTCACTCATTCATTCATTTAACCAGGATTTACTGAGCACCTCCAGCGGGGGACAGAGCTGGGAACGGGGCTTTCCGGGGAGCGGAGGTCACCCGCTCGCTGATGTTCACGGCCAAGGCCTCTGCTGAGCCGAGAAAACACAGATGTTGACCGTCACGGTCTCTGCATCATGGAACTTACATTCTAGTGGGGAGAAGAGAGACCGCACAAAGTTAAATAGCTAATAAGGAAGAAAACTACACATACGTGGTTGAGGGTGGCCGGGGGAGCCCACGTAGATGGAGTGGCCAGGCGGCCTCTCTGGGGAGGGCGATGTTTATGCTGAGACGTGAGGGCAGAACTGTGAGAAGAAGCCAGCCTTGTGAGGAGGCAGGAGGAGGGCCTCCAGGCCAGGGCGAGAGCAACGGTGAGGACCCGTGCCAGGAGACAGTCTGCTGGGGAAGGCACGGCAAGGAGGTGCGTGGCGCTGCCCTGAGAAGGGGAGCGGCTAGAGATGAGGACAGGGAGTGTCACGGCCTCAAGCCATGTAAAAACATGTTCATTTTCTCTGAAATGCGATTCCATGCCTCTTAGGCTGGGGTTCCCTGGAGGGCAAGATCCCCCCAATGCCTAAACCAGGACTAAAGCTGGCAAGAGTTTTGCCATTTTCCCCAGGGGGCAGCCTGTGTTCTGTCCCCGCTGCTGCTCCTCTCAGCCTTCCCAGCACCTGCGGGGCCCTTGGAGGGAAGCCCCTCCTCGAGCAGGGAGACCACACCTGGAGGCTACTTCTGGTGGGGGGCCGAGCCCTCCAGCTGCATTCCGGGAGCAAATCTGCCTCCATAGATGGTCCTGAGGAATGTAAAGTCCACCTCTACCCGAGACACAAGGAGCTTTTTCCCACCCAGGCCCCTGGGGTCACTCGACTTCTGCTGTTCATGGTGAAGGCCTATGCTGAGCAGAGAAAACACAGCTGTCAGCCAGAGGCCCAGCACAACACCTGCAGGGAAGGATCTGGACGGGAGAGGGGAGGGGGCTGCCAGGCTTGCTGGGTGCCTCCCCATCTCCCAAAGTTCACTCACACTGGCATTCAAGGACCGGCATCTTCCTTGCCTATTCTAAGCAAGGATGACAGCCTGCCATACCATAGATCACATCCTGAACCCACTTCAGAGACAGGGAAACTGAGGCCAGGAAGGGGAAGGGGCCACCCAGCTAGAAAATACCTGAACATTGAGAACTTGTCATGAGTCAGGAGTGTGGTAAGAGCTCGACCAACATTTCACGGCAATCCTGTGATGTGGCCACTCATGTTACTGCCATTTTCCAGTTGGGGAAACTGAGGCTCAGAGAGAAGTTCACTTACAGGCCCAAGATCAAGGAACTACTAAGAGGAAGAATCCTGATTTGAACCCAGGCCTTCTGGGTGACTCCAAAGCTCACTCTAATATTTTTTGTTGTGTTTTATTTATTTAAATAAATTTTGTTCTCAAAGGAAACCTGTTATTACTACTACTAATGAAAAACCCATGTTGGGCAAAGGTAAAAATAAATGCAACAAAAACCAAGTACTGTTAGTAAATTCTAACTAAAGTCTAAAAATACTGTTGCTGTTCAAAGACCTGAACCTGAGAGGCTCACTCAATCCATGAGAGAGACCAACACGTGTCAGCAAGGGGTCAGTGATAGGCTAGCACCGAAGGAGGGTTCCTCCTTGAAAGAATCTCAAAACTAAAATGGGATTGAAGGAGACAGCTCTCCACTGTGTGCTTCCCTGTCATTAGTCGTGTGGTCCTCACACGTGCCGTCCACCGTGCATTTCTGGGTTTCTGCCTCCCAGGCATGAGGAAGGATGATGCCACCCGGTTCCTTGGTGGCGGGGTGGGACCATATGACCAGTGCTGGTTCCGAATCGTACCATATTATGAGCTGGGGCATTGCACTGCTGGGGGGAGGCCCTCCAAAGCTCTCTTTTCCTGAGTGAGGGTCCCAGAGAGAAGGAGCTATAGTGGATATGTAACAGTATTCTGACTAACATGGCATACCACCCGGAATCATGCTGAAGATACAGCCCCCTTCGCAGAGCCCACAGCCTTATTCCCCTTTGCAGAGCCCACTCCTTATCCAGACAAGGAGAAGCCATGTCTCCTTCCCTGAGTTCACTACCTTGGAAAATGAGCCATTTCCCCAAAGTTGCCCTTGACTCGCCCCCTCCTGGGGCTTTGCTCATGCATTTCTCTCTGGCAGGAATGGCACTCACCTCCATATTGGTCAAAACCAACGTTGTGGTAGAGACCTATTGCCTGGATTTGGATCTGGACTCTGCTTATTACTAGCTGTGTGATCCAAGGTTAGTCACTTCGCCTCTCTGGAATGGACTTATAGGAGTATTAATGCACTCAAGTGGAGATAGCAACAGGACTCACAGAGCCCTTGGAAGATTCAATGGCTTACTATCTGTAAAGCAACAGAACAGTGTCTGGCATATAGTAAGATGTTTATAAGCATTTAACTATCAGCATGATCCTTGCTTCCTGAAATCCTGCCTTGGCCTTACTCCTGGCCTGAGCATTGAAGACCAGGGACCCTTCCCCTGATTCTGAGGGTCACTTTGCATACTGGCTGGAAAGATTGGAAACCAAGCATACTAGTTTGCCAGGGGCTCCATAACAAAGCACCAAAAACTGGGTGGGTTGAAACAACAGAAATTTATTCTCTCACAGTTCTGGAGGTCAGATGTCTAAAATCAGGTGTCGTCAGGGCCGTGCTCCTTCTGAGATACTGGGTAGAATCTTTCTTGCCTCTTCCTAGCTTCTGGTAGTGGCCATCCATCCTCGATGTTCCTTGGCGTGCAGACACAGGTGTCGAATCTCTGCCTCTCTCGCGTCGCATGGTCTTCTCCTTGCGGGTCGGTCATACCGGATTAGCAGCCCACCCCCAATCCGCAATAAGTTCATCTGCAAGACTCTATTTCCAAATAAGATCACATTCACAGGTATTGGTGTTAGGACTGCAACATACCTTTTGCAGGGAACGCAATTCAACCATAACACCAGGAGTCAGAAGGCATGGTCCTTTGGCCTCTGGTTTTCCCTGGTGGGTGGAAGGGGGCATAGAAACTGGGAGGGAGAAGATGGGCAGGAGCTCTGATCCAGGTACTGGGACCTCTGGACTCTGCCAGCAGCTTCCAGGGTGACTTCCGATACTCCCCTTTTCTAGGCCATATTATTCTTGGTAAGATGGGGAAAAGCAAGCCCCACTCCCAACTGGGTTCTCATGAGACCCAAATAAGGCAGAGGGTGGGAAGGGGCTTTGCAGCCTGGAAACCCATACACGGATGAGAAGACTAGCCCTCGGCCTTTGACTTCCCTCTCATCCTCTCACCTGAGCTGGGCAACGTTACTGAAATGGTAGTTTTTCCACCAGCCCTGCTAATTAGACATGCACGAGGCTGGGCCTGAGGCCCCCCACCCTCTCCTGTCCCAGTGTTTCTCATGAACCCATCCTTTCTCCTGTTCCTCAGTTCGGTTACTTGGCTCTGAAAGTCTGCTTCCTTCCCTCTAGAGTGGGGACAAGGTTGCCACCACATATGGTCGTTACAAGGATTAAATTTAGAGGCAATGCAGTTAAGTCAGCACAGTGCCTGACACACGGTAAACTTGAATAAACATTCATTAATATTGATTTGATCATCGCCATAAGGAAATAGCCCCCACAACATATAGATATACAATGCATTGCGGCCATTGTGTCTCCCCTTAGCTCGTGGGCCTTCATTCATGCCTTCATCCCGCAGCCTTAGATTCAGCCCTTCCTTCGTGCCCTGCCAGGCTTCAGAAAGCATGGGCCTGGTTTGTTGGGAGATCCCACTGGTTCTGCTCAGTGTGGCTTGGGAATGGCCCCTGTCTCTTGAGTCCTTAGTCTCCTCCTCTGTACAATGAGGGTATTAGCCCAGGCAATCTCTGGCGGGCCCCAGCAGCTTTCCTGCTGTATGATTCTAGCCTGCAGGGGCCCTTTAGGGCAGTTTGGGCCCCAGGCCTGGAGGAGCTGAGCAAGGCGCCAGGAGTTCAGACAAAGGCCAGGACTCCTGGTTCTCCTTCCTGCTCTGCTACTGACATGCCTGGGAAATTCCTTTCCCTCTTCCAGGCTCTTCTCTCCATCACAAAAGAGGCTGGCCGGGATGAAAGCTCTTCCGGTCTGCTTGTCTATAGTTCAACAACCAACACTCCTTTGGAACAAGTCAAAGTCATCCTCACCACCTGGCCTTACTGTCTACTGTGCCCTCCTCCAGAAGCATCGTCTCCCATGTCCCCGCTCCCCTGTCCACACAGTGCTCTTGTCTACCTCACTCTGTTCTTTAGCTTTCAGAGAAGCCTCCCCTTTCCAGCCTACCTGAAACCACACACATACATGCAGCCCTGGGACGGCTTCTCCTTAAAACATTTATTACCTGATATCATACTGCACACTTCTTTGTAGCTTACTTTTTCCCAGCCTCCCCCACTAGAATATAAGCCCTCTAATCAGAGGGCTTCTCTGTCTTGTTCAACACAGCACTCCGGTGCCCAAAATAGGACTGGGCACATAGTAGGTGCTTGAGATATATTGTGGAAGGGAGAGAAGGAGAAGAAAAGGAAGGAAGGAAGGAAGGAAGGAAGGAAGGAAGGAAGGAAGGAAGGAAAGAAGGAAGGAAGGAAGAGAAGGAAACATTACCTACATTTGTGAATTTAGCCAAGATCACCTAAAATGCCTTTTCTTTCTCACCACTGCTGTTGCTAAGTGATGTCTTTTTGTATTTATCTGCTCAACCAATATTTATTGCCAGCTGGCTCTGCCCCAGGCATGGAGCTGAGCCCAAGGGATAGGGAGGTCATCTCCTCTGGGTCTTATATCCTCCAAGGAAGAGACAATTTAACATTTGACCCAAACGGTAAACCAGGCTTGTGGTCAGTACAGTGAAGGAGAGCAGGACACTGTGTGACCCTGGAACAGGTCACAGGCTGGGGGGCGGGGAGGAGTTAGGGAAGGCTTCTCTGAGGAAGTGAGATGGGACCCGAGTGGTCAGTCTGGGGGCATGGTGGGAAGACTGGCTCCCTGGTGTGGACCGTGGCAGCCCCCAGGATCTGGCCTGCTTTTCCAAGAACCCAGCTGTACACCCTCCTCCAGCCAAGCCGGGACCTCCCTCCGCTCTCTGCACCCTGAAATGGCAGATGCTCGCTCTCCGAGCCGTCCCTGCCTTGTGGTGGGCTCAGCTGCCTGACCTCTCCACAGGGCACCCCCTTGCTGTCTCCCTTTGACAGGGGGCAGGCCCTGGACGTATTCCCTGATCTCTACCCTGCCGCAGCTTGCAGCGGCCTCCCTCTTCTCTCTCGCCTTACCCCTGCAGCTGTGGCTCTCTGACTCTCCTTCCCCTGTGGCTGGGGCGCAACCCCACGTTTCTCCGCTGAGTTAGGACCTGGCTGACCCCAGGTGGTGTTGGAAGACGTCCAAGAAGGCCAGTGTCAGGCAGGCTCCATTTAACAGCAACAACAACAACAACAATAATAGTAACAACAATAATAACCACAACAATAATAGCAGGAAGGACAGCAATCATAAAGTGCCTCCCTCTGACACTTGTCTCAGTAGGTGGTTGAGCAGGAGATCAGCCACAGGGCTGCAACACCGAAGCCCTCTGTGCCTTGCCGAACAGCAGGGCCTGTCCGATCTACACCCCCGTGGCCGGGCTAGCTGGGGCCGGCGAGTGAGCCAAGGGCCTGCTCTTTTTCCAGGAACTCCAGCGGTGTTCCCTCGTGAGTGGTGGTATAAGGTTGGGAGGCAGTCAGAATCATGGATCTTTTCAACGTTGGGCAGAACCTTGGAGAAGGGAATCAGATGGCCATCCTGCCCTCTGGGCACTTCCATAAATGATCATAATTACAATGGCTACCTTTAGCAAGCGCTTACCATCCCGCGCCGGGCGCTATTGTACACAAGCAAACATGCGTTCGTAGCCGAGCTTCACAAAAACTGTTATCCCCACTTTCCAGATGAGCACACCGAGGCAGGAAGTGACGCCCGCACAGCTACTGAGCGACCGTGCTTTGGTGGAAGCCAGTAGGCTCCGGAGTCAAGCCCTTAAGTTCAACTGATAAAGCAACTCAGGATTACTGACGTGGCCCTTGCACACAGACTCGCCCGGGCTCACCCCCACCCCCCCGTGGAACACACAAGGACAAAGGGACCCGTCATCACAGCCCACATCCTCCCCTGGCCCTTGCCCTCCAGACCAGAGGCCACGTGCACAGTGATGGGTCTGGATGCCTTTTAGAAGAAAAATACAATTTTCTTTTCCACTCAACAAGCCCATGTTTCTCTCCCCTACCTCTAGCCCCAGTGTTTATTTCGGCAAGGAAATGGCCTTTGAAGTCCTCACTTCTTGAAAGCTGAGAGGGAAGGGAGGCCCTACAAACATTTCAAAGCATGTCCACATTTTGGTCGGAACGTGGAATTTTTTTTAAGGATTAATAACACTTTTTGGAATCCACCGACCCTGCTGCTTTTTCAAGGTGAAAAAAATAACCCCCTGAAAATCACAGCTGTCGGGGTCTAGGGGGGAGAAGCCCGCGAGGGCGGGAAGGCGTGCCAAGGGCCTCCATAAGCAGAGCCAGGCAGAGACTTCTGAGGAACAGCCCCAAGTGTGCTCCGAGGGGGAGAGTCCATAGACTGTAGCAGTGAGAGTGAGAACAACCGAGTTGTTCCTAAAGCCCCATTCACTCAGTTTAAAGGACTGTCTTTCACTCAGAGGTTATGCCCTTCCTGGTTTGCTTGATGTCAAAAAGCACTCTCTTTAAGGCAATCATGGCTCTGTTCAACGATAGCCTTCTTCAAGTGTCTTTAGCAAAAGAATATAGTTGCCAATTCTGTTTTGGTTTCCCAGTTTTTAATTTTTCATTTTTTTGGAATGTATCTGGTCTACGAAATCTCAGGTCTGAGAGCACAGTTGGGGAGGAAGAGCTGGCTGGACCCAAGTTCTCATAATCCGAAGTAGAAACAGGGGCCTCCTAACACTCCGCCCGAGCGCCCAAGGGGTCAGGGAAGGTCTCTCCAGACACAGATCCTGGGAAAGGATTCTCGGAGGAAGGGGCGCTAGATTAGGCCAGGAAGGGCAGGGATCCCTGCTCCCCCCCAACCCCCGCCCCCGGGGCCAAGGTGGAGCTCCAGGGACAGGGAAGGAGATGGACAAAGCCACAGAGAAGAAGCAGGATGGCCCTAGGGGGACACTTGCCCACAGCTCCCCTCAAGCTGCTCTCATGTACTTCCCACGACAACCCTGCAAGGAAGCTACCCCAGTTATCCCCGTGACACACTAGGAAACAAAGCCACGGGCAGCGTCACACAGCAAGCAGAGGCGGAGCTAGGTTCTCACCTCGGCCACCTGGCTGACCAGCTACGGAATTTGCAAGCCCAGCACATAGTGAAAACATGGGGCCGCGAGTTCAAACATTGTTAAGAATTTCAAGATGGTGGCAGTAGGGCATTCACCCAAGCACAGGGCCCTCCTAGGTGCAGGGCCCGGTGTGACTGCATAGGTCATACACCCAGGACATGAGCCTGGCCAGCTGGCCCGGAAGTCTAGCTCTTTATATGCTGCTGTTTTCCATGAGATGGAAGAGTTAAGTTAAGTGGAACCCAAATCGACACTGTACCACATTGTTCCTCCACGGCTATGTGTGCGGGGTTAAGACAATAGGTGGATTTTTTTCTACTTTTCGATATAATTAATTTTGAAAAACCAGTATGAATTTCGTTACAATAGAAATGAAGAGGTGCCTTGCCTTGTCATGTTAGTGGTTTTACCTGTAGAACAGGAAGAAATACAGAGTTTCCTGGTCATCCTCTGAGCTTCCTTTTCAGGGTCACTTGGTTCTTCTCTGTGATCCCCTGTGATTCTAGACCCCTACCCAACCCCTGTCAGGATCCCAGCCTGGCCCTGGCCTATGGCTAGCTCTCAGGACCAGAGTATGCTGTGATAAACCAGAGCATGTGGAGAGACCATGGCCTGGAGAGAAACTAGGTCTACTTCCTGCTCTGCCACAAATGTACTGTGTGGCCTTAGATAAGCCACTTACCCTCTCTGGGCCTGACGTTATCGTAGAGCCCTTTCATACAGAGTTCAGTTACTGTCTTGGTCAAGGAGGCAACCCCAGCCACCAAGATCCTTTCTAAGTGTCCTCCTTTTCCACAAAGAGCAGAGAGGGGGTGAAGCAGGGCAGCCTGGGGAAGAGGCAGTATAGTATAGTGGGCAGAGCACTGAGCTGCCATCAGGAATTCTAAGTTGGACATACTCTAGGTGGGTAGTATCTGCCCCTCTTAGGACCTCTGTCTTCTCTGTTCCAAACTCTCCATGGCTTCCAACTGCCCCCAAAATAAATCCCAAACTCCTTAGCATGGCCCTACATGACCCATCTTGCCAGCCTCATCTGCTCCCATCTCTCCCTCTTGCTCACACTCCTCCTGCCATGCTAGCCTTCTGCCTTCCCTCCAAGCTCATTCGCCCTCAGGACCTTTGCACTGGCTGTTCCCGCTGCCTAGAACTCTCTTCCCCAAACCTTCACATAGCTGCCTCCTTCTTGCATTTGGAGCCCCAGCAACAATGTCACTCCTCAGAGAGGTTTCCCCAGCCCCAGAACCATCCGGTGAGCTCATGTCTGCATCTCCACGGTCTTCTCAATCACCTGAACATTTCCTGTTTGTGTGTTTTATTGTCTCTGTGTGTCTGCCCTGTCCCTCCCTGTGACAGTCAGCATTCATACCAGCAGGGACCTTCTGCCTGGTTCCCTACTGTGACCGCAATGCTTAGACATTCATATTTGATGAATGTGTGGATGAATGGCCAGCATGGACCTCAGTTTGCCTATCAATGCAGTGGGAGTGTAGGTGTTACTCAGCTCTGGTCATAGATGCCTTTTCAAATATAACACAGTTTAGGGATCCCCTCCCTGAGAAAGCACAGACACACGATATTTTTCTTAAAGATTGATTGATTGATTGATTGATTGGGGTGGGGGCAGAGGGAGAGAGGGGATCCCCAAGGACACTCCCCACTGAGCACAGAGCCTGATGCAGGGCTCTATCCCCGGGCCCTAGATCATGACCTGAGCCGAAATCAAGAGTTGGCTCCTCAAACAACTGAACCACCTAGGCGCCCCAGACACACAACATTGTATGTCAAGTTTGGAGAGGGCGTCCCCAGCCCCTTTGAAGCCTACCCCAGACTCCCTGATCTTGCTCTGAGGTTTTCAGATTTAGGAACAGAAAACAATGAGATCGAGGGGCTGTTCCTTTGGCTGCAAAATGTGCTCAGGATTTGACACTCCCCTTTCATGGACTTCACATTTCCTCATTTGGAGGCGAAGGTGCCTCTCGGTGCCCTCTCTTACTCCTGTCCCTAATTCCCCAGACCCTTTGCAGTCTGGGCCCATTATTCTTGCTCCTTGGTTGGCCACCCTGGTTCCTCCTGGCCCTGTCCCCTCCTCTTCCTGCCGCTGGGATCTTAAGATAGCAAACTCAGGCCCCCTGGAGAAATGGTCTCCCTTAACACCAACATAGTCCCCATCTATAAAACCTTTCAACTTCATAAACTCGTAACTGCAGAAATCTGTCCAAACATTCCGGGGCGGTTGTAACTATTGGTGTTGGCTCACAGACCTGAGCTGGGCTGCCAGGGCTTTAATGAGGAAATACTTAACAGTCCCAGCCCAGGGTAACGGCCAGGGAGGGCGGGAAGCCCGCAGATGGGCGCCAAGGAGCCATGAGCCGGCCTCCAGGGCACAGTGGATAAGACAGGCTCTGCAGCGTTTTCTCAGAAAAGTGAAATTGACTTAATCCTGTTACCCTTTGCGGGTGTGGGCAGAAGAGGCTGAGATGGGTCAGGACAGCTGTCAAGAGCAGGAGCTTAGCCAGGGCTGAACTTGTGAGTTGAGAGCCATGTAGCCAGACAGATGAGAAAGGCGCTTTCTCCCTCCCAGGCTCGGCGTGCTGGCTTTTCCATGATTAATGTGGAGAGAATGGCTTAGACGCTTTAGAGGGCCGGCGGTGAGGAGAAGTGGTCCTTTTTTCCCTCCTCCTCCGGCGTCGGTCTGGAGGGTGGTGGGCTGGGAAGGGTCAGCCGTGTTGGTGGGGTCTGCGGCGGGGTCTCCTGGAACTCGCTCAGGAATCTGCATCATTGAACACCCAGCCACCCCCCCAGCCCTGGCTCCCTCAGGAAGGGGGGGCTGCTGCGGCCCCCAGCCCGGCAACTACAGGGAAGCCCGTGGTATTTCCCCTCCCACAAGCTGCATGAAACATTTCCCCTGGGGAACGGGAGAGAACACACTTAAGAAGTGGGTGTGAAAATTTGAGCCTGGTAGATGAAGTACCATCCATGACAAGGGGGCAACTCGGTGGCCTTGGAGACTAGTCTGAAGGAGTCCCCTTCGGTCTGGTCACTGGGAGAAAGGGCACCCCGGCTGTGGGGCAGAAGGAAAGTGCTGCACCACCGCACCCCTGCCAGAGGTCCTCTCTCCCTACACTGTGCCGACAGGACCATGCTTTGCACCTGTGGCTAGTGGGCAATTCTAAAAGTCAATACGCAGAAGTACCAAGCAGAGCAGCATACCTGACCACCCCACTGGCCCAGCCTGTCACTGTACCTTGGAGCTTCAGTTTTCAGGGCAATTGGCCCTGGGCTATGGAGATCCTATAAATTCCAGGTTCATGGAGAAATGAAGGTCACTATCGTAGGAGCTGGGGGATAGGGTCTTTCCCAAGAGAGTGGTGGATTTCTTTTCCCTTCATCATAGGGAAGATCGATAGGTCTTAAGACTTAGCCCTGCCTAAGGCCCTGTGTTCCACTGATAGTCTCCAACACCCCCGTGGGATGGAGCCCTCCTCTACACAGATAAGACCCTGGAAATTAAGTGTGAAGCCCTGGGGGTCAGGAAAAGCGTTGCTTAGGTTTCTGACTAGGGAAGGAAGAACCTGAGGCCCCAGAAAAAAGCTGAATTGGAGTCATAAAGTGGATTTTCCTTTGGAGGTCATCTGACCCCTGCCACACCACCGTGCTGCATGATTCCTTCTGCCCAGGACCCCCGAACATGGCCTTACCTTCCCTTCCTCTGCTCCCATCTCTGGAGAGGGCCCGGCAGGCCATGCCTGTGCAGAGCCCCTCAGCTCCCAGCAGAGGCTGGGCTTGAGTCAGGGGAGTCTCAAGGACCTCATCAGAGCTCTGGGGTGGGGCTCACAAGTAGGAAAGCAAAAGATGCAGGGACAGGAGTCAAGAAAGCTGATTTCAGTCCCACTTCTTTGCTAGAAAGCTGTGTGACTTTGAGGGGGTGCTTTTTCAAATATCCCTAATATTTGAAGAACCCATTACGTGTGACAAGGCTCTTCCACGTATGTTACTTCATTCTACCCTGAATCCCTTGGGGCCTCAGTTTCCTCCCATCGAAATGAGAGGATTGGACCTTCAAAGCATTCTCCCCCCACCATGCTAATATTTTGTGAGAGACTATGTTTTCTGGTATCTGATATATTTTATTGTTTTTTTAGGATTTATGATGCTAAGAGTCTACATTCTGGGATCTAGACTCTTTGGCTTCTAAAATTCAATGGCCTTTGGTTCTGAGAATATATGACTTTTTTGTTCCATGATGGCATATGTCAGTGTTGCCCAAGTTTCTATCGTCCCCGCACCACCTTTACCACCTAGGCTATGTCTGCATACCACCTGTATTAGTATTCATTTAGTATTTTTCTTTAAATAGACTCTTTTTAACTTAAATAAATGTCTTTAAAATGGAAACTTTATATCACTACGGCAAATGGAAAACCAGTCTCACCTGCCATAAATAGGACCTAAAAGTAAAAATAAATACAATAAAAACAATGTTATTAAATTCTAACTAGATACTGTTGCCTGCCAAAGGCTCAGAGCCCAAGGCCTGCTCTTAAAAAAAAATCTTTTTTTTTTTAGCACACATGCACACACACACATACAGACACACACACACACTGGCAAGGCTTGGAGAGGTATTAAAGACATGTTAGCATCAAATTAAAAACAGGATAGTGAGAAGGGCTGAAAATATCACTGAACTTTTCATTTCCTTCTCCTTAGGTGTTGGTGTGTTTGGTGCTGTCCCTGGACACCACCTGTGTTCATTGCCAAGTACGTCCCTTCACCATGCAAATCACCTCGCTCTACTACGCGTAGGTAAAGGAACCTAGAGTTCTTGCCTTCCAGGCCACACACACATTGTCCAGAGACAATTGTCCACACTTTGTCCAATTGGTTTCTTCTCTTCTGAGCTTTGGGCCAGGTCCTCTTTGCATTATTGCAAAATCAGGCTCTGGAATTCAGGCCTGAGGCTTTCCTCTGCTCATCTCCCTCTGGCTAGAGTGACCCTTGAAGCCTCCCACTTGGAGAGTGTTGGAGACAGTGTCTCCAGAGCCACCAGCAGGACTCAGTGCCCATCTGGTGACAGTTGGGCCTGAGGTGATGCCTTTGCCTGCAGGTCAGAAAGAGCAGGCACGGCCCAGGCCATGCCGCACCCCCAGGGTTAGGGAGGGTGGGGGCAGTGGGAAGAATCTCGTGTGGCCCAGCACACCCCTGCAGGTTCAAGGCCATGCTCGCCCTCTTTGGGGCTGGCTACAGAGCTAGGGCGGCATCAGGATAGGCACTGACCCGTGGGCAGGAAGACCCAAGTCCTAATGCCCCTTCCCACTGCCGGCCCAGTGTGGGACCCTGAGCAAATCCCTTTTCCTCTGCACAGCCACTTCCTCACTGTGAGATGGGGATGGATACTTGGCTCTCTCACACCAGAGTACTTATTGGGTCACACTCTATCTCAAGCATGTGTTTGCACTCAAGTAAATGGCTGTTGTTATTAAAGTTAAAACAGTAATAATTATTATTTGAGCCTCCTGATTTTTCAGGGAAGGGTAGGGTGGGCAGTAATTTTCTCATTGACAGGGTCAATACATCTAAGCATTTTGGTCACAGAAATGCTTCATCAATTTGATAACAATTCTATTTCCCTCCCGCCGGGCCGCCGGGGGCCTAAGAGCAGCATCGGTCCCTAGACTGAAGTCACTTTCTGGAGCTGTCCACATGACGACTTCTCCATGATAGTGACCTTGACCCCACATCCAAGGCAGCCTCTGTCTGTCTGACTCCAGAGCAATTTATGAAAAGCCAGAGCCATCTCGCTCCGTGTTCCCTTCACCTTATGTGCGTTCTCACCTCTCGGCCTCTATCCTTGCTCTTGCCCTCCACTGGGATGCCCTTCTCTCCCTGCCTTGTCTGAGCCACCCCTGAGGACCAGCCTCTGAGACCCAGCTGACGGTCCAGGCCGGACCCCTGGTTCTCTTGTTACTTTGGGTAAGTCCCCTGGCTGCTCCAGGCCTTAGTTTCCATAGGAAATAAAGCATTGAACCGCATGTCCTCCAAGTTCCTTCCAGTCCTGGCATTGGAAATGGCAGATGCTGTGGTGCCCACGGCAAGAAGGATGTGATCCTGGCTACTCGGCCTCCCTTGGCGCATTGAAGACCTGTCAGACTTGCAGTCAGGAGAGCGGGGACAACTGGCTCTATGGCCTGTGAAGGTTTAAAGCCATCACCATAGAAACTGCAGGCAATCAGAGGACGGGGCTGGGCCTGCATTTCCTGGCCCTCACATCCTCAGCCCAGCACAGAGCTCAATGCCAAAGCTGCTCAATAAATAATTAGCAAATGGTTGCATGTATGTTTGAAAAGCAGTATGGTAAATATTATTAGTAAAGCTGAGGTTGGAGTCAGATACAATCAAGCTAGGGCTCCTTAACCTCAAGCTTCAAAGAGAGAGGCCCCCTGACCCCCCACCTTTGTGTTTTCCTTTAGGCTCTAACACCTGCATCAGCCTGGTCTGTTCACATCTATGGGGGTGGGGGTGGGGGGACAAAACAAGATCCCATCAACTTATTTTAACTAACTAGAGAAAACTTGACAACTATAGTCATCCTTACCCCACCCAATGTTCATTTGTTTATTTCAAAACATTTCTTGAGAACATGTGTGCTGCTGAGGCTGCAGAGAGGGCTGGGGGGCTAGGCATGGGATCTGGTTCCTCACCCCAGCTCAGACGGGCACTTTTTGTGTGACCTTAGGCAGGTCACTTTCTTCGTAGGAGCCTAGTCTCCTCATCTGTAAAGTGGGGGAGTGGGACTTGATAATATCTAAGGCTTCTTTCCTTCCTTACTACCTGCGATCGAGCCACAGACCCCTCTGCAAGGGGAGGAGCAGAGATTTCCTTAAAGATCTGGGAAGCTGTCTGTACCTCGAGCATTATCTGTAAACCAAATACATGAAATTATCACTCATCTCCTTTCACATGTGATGGAGTGAGATGGCTAATGCATTTCACAAGAGGGGCTCCAACTTTGAAAGGCAGGACCTCTACCAGGAATAGCACCGGTTTCTGTCCTGACTCGCATGGAGCTTACAGTTTTGCAAACAAGATAGAATCCAAGTAACTTGGGGCGCCTGGGTGGCACAGCGGTTAAGCGTCTGCCTTCGGCTCAGGGCGTGATCCTGGCATTATGGGATCGAGCCCCCACATCAGGCTCCTTTGCTATGAGCCTGTTTCTTCCTCTCCCACTCCCCCTGCTTGTGTTCCCTCTCTCGCTGGCTGTCTCTATCTCTGTCGAATAAATAAATAAAATCTTTAAAAAAAAAAAAAAAGAATCCAAGTAACTTGACCAAAGGGCGAGAAACAGACGTGGGGCCTGAAAGCTCAGAGGCAGACAAGACTAATGATCTTTGAGGGGTCCCACCCCACTGAGAATCTGAGAAAAGTACTAACTGTCCCCGGTCAGGATGGCTTCATGCACCAGATTTCATGTACAATTACCTGGGGGTCACAGTTCTCCTGATTCATCTCCCAGACCTCAGATTAACAACTCTTGATTTAGATAAACCCATAAACAGAAGTCAGGCAATTCTGGAGCAAATGCCTAACTTGAATTCTTAGACAAGGGCACCACATAACTTATTAGGAGAGGCTAGGGACATACAAGGTCCCTGGCCCCAGGGCCTGGGGGCAGGGGTGCTGATCAGGGAGAAAAGGGGGAAGGGGGAAGCTTAGGTAAAATAAGCCATGAGGCAGTCTCTGTGTTCCTTCTGCTAGACAAAGCAATTTTTTAAGCTGTTTTAAAAGACCGAACTCGTAAGCTTCAAAACATAAACAAGCAGAGCCTCTTAAATCATTGGGGAATTGTTTATGAATATAATTATTGGATTACATTGTCTGTTCACAATAAACAGAGCCTGGGCTGAGAACCCACAACCTCTATGATTGCGTGGAGGAGGGCCGAGGATCGGGAGGGTCCTTAGTGGGATGAGACCCCATCCAAAATGGTCCTGCTCACAAGCAAGACCACCAGCTAGAAAACTCTGCCTCCATTCTCATGAACATGTTCCTGGGGGTGCTAGAAACCTGATGGACAAGCAAGATTTTTAAAGTGAAATATGCTTTTGATCCTTCAGTGCTAATTTTGAAAGTCACAGCCCCAGCCACCAGTACTAATAATTACACCCAGCAGTCTCGTGGCAAAGGACAAAGGACCCAATGGCCAAGCGCAGTTTGATTGAGGCTGCCTGGCAGCCAAGGGCTCAGACCCCCTGAGTGAGGGTGGGAGTGGACTGGCTGGGGAGGAGGGAGGAAGTTCGAGCCGCTGCAAACAGGCGTCTTGTGCTTTGTTGTTTATCTGGATTTCCTAAGCTTCTTGTTGCAATGCAGGTTCCAATTCAATAGATCTGGGGTGCACCTGGCAATCTGCATTTCCATCAAGCTCCGAGGTAATGCTGATGACACTGGTTCTCAGGCCATACTTTTATAGCGAGCTTCAAGGTCGGGGCCAGGACAGCAGAGCGTGGCGAAGGCCATGAGCTTCGGAGTCAGATAGACTGAGTTCGAATCCAGACTTCCCCATCCCACTAGCTAACTAACATCAGTCACTTAGCCTCCTTGAGACTCAGCTCCTTACGGGAAAAATCAAACAGAGGCGGGATTATTTGTTCATTCAACAAATATGTATAGAGCGTCAACTCTGTGTCAGGCCTGTGGTAGGCCCCGGGGAAGCAGTGGTGAGCCAACACAGGCTGGGTTCCTGACAATCTTAGAAGTAATGGATGTGACGTCGTCAGCACAGTGCCTGGTACATGGTAAGAACTCAACAAATGATATCTATTTTTATTAGGAGGGGGAGGAGTACCATCCATTTTAAGCACCTAGGGGAAAGAATGCTTCTGTTAAATGCTGACTCCATAGAAGGATTTGGAATTCATTCTGCAAACCAGGGGGCCCAGATGTGACGAGTACATAGTCCCTCTCCTTGAGGAGCTCCAGGTCTTAGTGGAAAGATGGGTGTGGAGCCTGAGTGGCCCCAATAAGCCACCCGGATCTCGCCAGGGGCACACATCAACATTAGTTCACTCTGTTCACACGCCTGGCTGGTCCTGGCCACCAGCCTGGCTCACTGCTCCAGGCTGGCACTGCTTCTGGCCTGACTGTCCCACCCCACTTTACTTTTCTTACTCGGCCTCTCATTTATCTACCCTTCCCTTACCCCTTTGACTTGAAAATTGCCCTTCTCCCACCCCCCACCCTAGGGAAGATCCCATTCTTGCTCCTGCTACAGTGTCAGCCAGACAGCCTGGAGACCTCCCGCTCTGAGCCGGGCGCCACCCCGAGGGCCTCCCTACCCTCCTGACTGAACACGGGGCCATACCGGTCAATCAGTCCAGACACTGAGCAAACGACGTCGTGGCGGGTTCTGAGGGAAAAAATTACAAAGATTCGGCCTGCTCTGCAAATCCGCACACTATCCTCAGGCAAAGGCCTAGCTGGGCCCTGAGAGGCTTAATCCAGAGGTTGGAGCTCTCGGAAGAAAGAAAGACAGACAGCCTGCTTCCAGGTGGGGTTGTCCTGGACACCTGGGTCTGGGCCTCCCTGTGCCTTCTTCCTGGTACAGGCTTTGCTGCAGTGGGGTTCTGAGTCAAGGCCAGAGAGAAGGAGCAAGGGGACATGTCAAGGAACAGCCAATGACTAGAGACCCAGAGGCAGCCCCAACCTTCAGATAAACTGCAAGTGACAGGGGCTCCTTACAAAACCGTCATGGGCAACAATAGGCCTTGGGGACACAGGATCAGGACTGAGCCCCTGCCCTCATGGAGCTGACAGTCCAGCAAAGAGAGCCGATGTGCTGGCATTCTAGCACCGCCCAGTGGGCACTGTCAGGGGAGCAGGCGGACTCGAACTCGGCGTGAGACGTCAGCAGCACTTCTCCCAATGCAGAACCTCAGCAGAGACCTACAGGGGAAGGAAGTCTAGGCAGGGAAGAGGAAGCGCAAGCATGTTCCAAGATGGAGAAGCAGCTCATGCGAAAGAGGGGAAACTGAGGTATCGAGGAACAGTAGGTAACCGGCCTGAGGTCACACCACCAGAAAGCAGCAGGGCCAGGATTCCATCGCAGCAGTCTGAGGCCAGAGCCTACACCCTCTGCACATTGTTAAGTACATACACAGACACCGATACACATACCTTAAAATTAAAAAAAAAAAAAAGGCTGCACACGGGCCACCGGGCTCAGCCAGAGGCCGTCCAGGCAAACTCTATTTAAACCCATTTAACAAGGAGCCTCTTAATGATCTCATTAGCCCGGACAGGGCCCTTAGGAAACTTGAGGCAAGGCCCCGCTTTAAATGGGGCTCCTTTGAAGTGGCCACCACCTGAAGCAGCCACCTGAGGGGGCGGGAACAAAGCCAGCCTGTGAGGCCGGCACCCGCTCGGGCGCGCGGTAACACTTGGCCCCGGTGTGGCCCAGGGCGCCCGTTGGGTTTCCATTAGCTCCATCCCAGCCACCCTCTCCACAGGCTTGTACGGATGGGTGATTTGGCTGGCCACAAATGAGCTCAGGTGCCAAGATGGCGGCAGCCCCGAGCCTGTGGCCTTCCTCAGGCCTCACCCTCTCAGGATTGGACCTTGGTCTCCCTCAAGCCCTGATCTGGCGCGTGACCCTGCGTGGGTTCTCCCTGACCCCAGACTCAACCTCCACCCTCTGTATCCCCCATTTCCTTTCATCGGTCCTCTCATTTCTGGACTGACCAAATCTGATGTCTCTGTGACCCCCTTAAAGGAGAGTGCCTGATTGTCCATGAGAGCTGCTGTGGAGACCCCAACCAGACACTCCCCCATCCACATGGATGTCTGCTTCTCTGGCCAGCTCTGGGCCCAGCATGAAGGGGGAGGGTCAGCATGCTGGCAGGGCCATGCCTCCTTCCGAGCTGCCCCAGGAAGGCTCAGGGTGAGTGACCTTCTGAGAAATAAGCACCTGGCCAACTGTCCCACCACAGGGTGCAAACTCCAGACAGGCAGAAGGAACTGATTCACCTTTCCAGAACTACATGCTGAGGCCCTCCCAGCAGGCTGCGGCTGAGGCCCCTGCCTATTAATAGTCAAGCAGCTGTTCGCCTCCCTGAATGAAACTCTTTATTTGCAAGCTGCGTTGACAAAACAGATCCCGCTCCTTCCTGCCGGGAATATTTGGGGACGGAGGGGCCACAGGGAGATGTTCCTTCCTTCCAGGGAAGTTGAGAAGGTCAGCGCAGGAAGAGACCTTAGTGGTGACCCTCCTCAACACTGGGGAGGCCGAAGCTAAGCTCACGATCACCATCCCCTCTGCCCCCTCCCTCACTCCTCCTCCCACGTTCCCAGCACCAACCAACGGCCCCATTCCTCCCCAGTACTGCCTCCTTGACAGTCTCCCCTTCCTTTGTCCCAGCCTCAATCTAGAATCCTCGAGGTCGAGTCCTTGGGTGACTGCCCCCTGCTGACATCCAGGCCTCATCTCCTGTGCCCCCAGCCCTTCGATCCACTGTGTCTGTGCCTACATGCCTTCCCTGAGATCCTGGCCTTTGCACACACTATTCCCTCTGCCTGGGGCTCCTTTGCCCGCCCCCCACCCTGCCCTCTTCCCATGTTTAATGGTCCCTTATGTCTTAGCCTAAAGGAGACTAGGAAGCCTTGTCTCCCGTACCCACCTCAAAGTGCTTTCACACTGCTGAATTTACCCCCTCGCCTGAAGTTCTAGGAGGGTAAAGTGACGCCTTTTTTTCCCCATTGCATTTCTCCACTAGCCTATATGACATGGAACTAAATCCGAGAAAGGGCATATGAATTTTTTCCCCTTCCCCAGACCCCCGCGATCTGATCAATCACCAAGTCCTGTTCATTCAAACTGGTTAAGAACAGGAGATCTGGAAATGTCAGTTTGAATCATGGTGCTGCCACATATCAGTTGAGAGACCTTGGGTAAGTCACTTAACCTTGCGAAATCCTAGTTTCCTCACCTGTGAAACAGAGCCAACCATAGCCTCGTAACATGGTTCTAAGAAGTCAATGAGATAATGCTTATGAAATGCCTAGCCCAGTGCCTGACATATTCAGCGAACGCGAGCTGCAAAAATAACTTCCAACATTTTGATTTGAAAGAGAATCTCTCACCCGTCCCTGCCTCCCCATTAACTACCACCCATGATAGTTGTTGCTCCGCAGCACATGCTTCGAGAAATGCCTATCTGGGCTAACCGCCCTGCTGCTGAACAGGCAAGGCATGGAAGGCCAGAAGGAACAGAGGAAAAAGCCATGAACCTGAGGGTTAGCCCTGCCACGTCCCTGCATCTCTGCTTATGGCACCTGCTGGCCCTAGAGCCTGCAATGGCTGGCCTCTCAGGGAAAGACCGGGATCAAGGGGCTGTCTCTCTTCACATTGGAGCAGCCCAGGGTCCCCAAGCCCCTCAGGGTGCCTAAGGCATGTTTTTGTCAGGAGTTAATGGACTTTGTTCTTTGTCTGCCTGATGGGTGTAGACAGAGAGGGGCCTGGAGGGGGTTGGGGAGGAAGGAGACATTCCTTCAGGCCTTGGGGCTGGTGCTCTCTGCTTCCGGGAGGTTGGTTGGCTGTTCCTGCCCCTCTGAGCTTCAAAGCCTTCTTAAATTGTCTTCAAAGAGTGAGTATTAATCTCTGCCTCATACAGGACTTTTCAGTTCCCAAAGCACATTTACTTTCACGAGCTAACTTGGTCTCTTAGCTGCCCTCCCTGTGAGCAGAGCAAGGCTCTCCCCGACTTGGCTGATGGAGAATTTGAGGCTCACAAAAGGCAAATGTCTTACCCAAAAGGCCACAGAGTGAGGACATAACCATGCTGAAGCTGGAATCCGGGTCTCTTGGCTTCCCACCCAGCGCTCTTACCGGGCTGTCGTTCAAGGTAAGTAGCTAGCGGAACGTTCTCCGTGCTGTGAGAGGACCAGACCCTTTAAGCAAATAGCTCCAGGCCCAAAAACATATGAAAAGATGTTCAACCTCATGGGAATTCAGAGAAATGCAAATTAAGACCGTTGTGAGATACCATTTTACACCCACGAGATTGGCAAAAAGATAAGGAGCCTGACAATATCAAGTGTTGGCAAGGATATGGATACTGCTAACAGGAGTGTCTGCGGGGATAAGCGATTCAGAAAACCATCTGGTATTATCTTATAAAGTTGATCATTCACTTTCCCTACAACATGGCAATGCCGCTCCTGGGCACGTATAGTCCCAGGTAGGTATACGTGAGTCCTTACCCTTTGGACCATGCTGGTTATTAAAATGTTGATTTAATTTCAGGCCAGTTGCTAAATAGCTGCTACTCCACGTCTCTCTCCACCCAGCCCCTGCACCGTGCGACTCCCCCGCGCTCCGGCTGGCTGCTCCAGCTCCTCTCCTGGGGGCCTCACAACCTTCCCATGATCCAGCAACTCTAAGGTTAACACCTGGCCTCTCCTAATACCCCCGGGACTAGGTTCCAGCTGCACAACATTCATTCTGATCCATCGGCGCCCTCACCTTTCCGGTTGTTTGTTATTATTATATACACCCTAGAGAAACTCTCGTTCTCATGCACCAAGAAAAATGCCCAAGTTTATTCATAGCAGCAGTGTTCTTAGTAGACCCAAGAGCAACTGCAACAACCACAATAACAAATCAGCTATAAATAACTGGATGTGCGTGGATGGAAGATGCCCATCCGAGCTGCCCCCTTCTGTTGGGTCAGAGAAGCGGCTCTGGGCCTCTGGGCAGATGAAGGAGACAGGCCAGCCTTCCAGTGGGGCCCAAGCCCCATCAGATGTCATGCTGGATGGCGGGCACTAAGCCCTCCTTTCTGTGCTTGGTGCTACATTCGTTAGGGTGGTATCTTATTTCCCAGCTGAGGAGGCCGTTACAATGCTTCATCCCATTTCCCAGGGAAGGCAGCTGAAACGCAGAGAAGAAGTAAAATGGTTTGCCCAAGGTCACCCATTGCAGAGCTAGAGTTCGAGGTCACATCTGTCTGATTCCCGAGACCAAATTCTTCTTCACCGTTATGGGCTCATTGCCACAGAGTAGGGTTTTCTGGGGTGCAGGACCTTCTCTGCTCAGGATCCCCAGCATCTGGCACAGAGCTTGGCATATGGAAGATGCTCAGGAAACAGACTTGATACCACAAAGTCAGCCATCAGCCTGTTGTGTCTGACCTCAGCCTCTGGGCCGGCCTTACTCCTGCCTGGTCCCCGAAATCCAGGCCAGAAGGCCATTCCCCCCCCCCCCCNCCCCCCCCCCGCCCGCCCAGTTCCCTTGCTTCCTGATGGCCTGATTTTGAACCTGGACTTGTTAGACATGTCTCTGAAAGGCCCCTCCAAGTCTTTAAACACAAAGAACATGACTCTACTCACAAATTCCTTTGTTCTTTAAACAGGACCTACCACGTGAGGCACGGAGCTCCGCTCGGGAGAAACAGCACTGACCAGACAATGCCCTTGCTTTCTGAAGCTCTCAGCCTGCCCCGGGTGACCCCAACCCTGAAAACCACATCCTCCAGAGGAGTGGGTGCTGAAATGAAGCCCACGTGCTTGGCTCAGGGGCCCTTCAGCCGCTCAAAGTGGTAAATGCAATTGTCTGGCTTTGCAGCCCTTGCTTGGATGCTCTGTCCCCATGTGCCTCCTGTCTGACCTTCTGCCTGAGCAAGAATTTGTTTTTGTTCCGGCAAGAGAGGTATAGCTGTGGAAAGTTCAACATGCTCATTTGTTTGTTTGGTTTCCTTAATTTAATCTCTTTAACAAATAAAAATAAAGATAGTGTGTTTGCCCAAATAGTGACAGACTGCACCTGAGATGTTATTATGACACTTCAGGAATGAAAAGCACACCACTGCAGCCAATGGCCTCGGTGCCCAGGGCAGGGGGGAAGTGCCAGGTGGGGTTAGGCTCTCGAGCCCCCAGCACAGCTCTGCCAGGAACTGATGTTGGAAAAGTCATTTGGCCTCTTCAGGCCTGTTTCCCTCCTTTATGAAATGGGAGAGTTGAACATGTTTGTAAGGACCAAACCTTCACATTCACTACCTCGTTTTGGCGTCATGATATCCTGTGAGGAAGCCTCTTTGATCCCTAATTTATTGGTGGAGAAATGAAGGCAGAAGAGTCGGGAGAATCCAGGTGACTCAGCCCCTCAGCACCGGAGATGGGACCTCTGTCCAGGCTCCCAGCCCCCGTCTGGAATCCTCTTGTCTTCTCCGGGTTTCTCAAACTTGGGAAACAGACACACACCTTAAAAAATTCTCACTGACCTGGGGTCTTAGGGGTTTGCAGACACAAAATATACGAACCTGCTCATTTTGATCCTTGTGAAAACCCTGCTTTGTTCAGGAGGTACGTGTAGAGTCATTGCTGATCCCGGTGCCAGGGTGAGCATACGTACAAACACGGGCCTGGTCACGCGGCCATGCGGCATTATCAGGCAGACAGCCCGATGATCCAAGAATATTATCTTTAATTGTTGTAGATTATCACTGGAATGAACACCAAAAAATTAAAGCCTAAAACAACTTGTGGGGAACCCCACCCCCCAATCTGAGATTCTGTCGGGCTGCCTCCACATTGCCTGAAAATTCACCCCTCCCAGTTCTAACATTCTTTGAGTTTCCCTGGTAACCATCTGCTGGTGGAAATGACAATTAAGCTGTTCAGCTGCCTGGTTCACTTAGTTCCCCCATTATGGCTCTGTGCCAGGGTCAAAAAGGCCTGAATTTCCCCACCTGCAGTGACCGGCCAAAGGAAGAGGGAACCTCCCAAGGTCAGGGATGGGTCTCAAAATACAGGATCCGAAAGGTTTCAACCTGGATGAACATCACTCATTTATCCACCACCCCATCCACTAACCCATCCGTTCTTCAAATATTCACTCCTGCCCGTTATATTCTAGGTCCTAAATTTGGGACAGAGAAGATAGGGTGGGGAAAAAAATAAGCAAAGTTTACCAAAATGTGTATAATGTGCTACTCTCAATGTTACATAAATGCATATATGTATATACCCTCCAATAACATTGCTTCCTCCTGGGAAGCTGGGTAGAGGGTGGGAAGCTGGGAGACTTCTCTCCACGTCCTTTTTGTACCTTTCTAGTTTGCACATCATTCATGTGTATTGCCTACTCCAGAAATAAGTTTCAGTTGTAAACAACACTCTTGACCGCCACCCCAGTGCTCTGGTCACTTGAGCAGGCTGACCTCTCTGTGATGGTGGGAGGGGTGGTGGATTGAGTTAGGGTCAGCAGAGTGAAGAGTAAGCATCTTTTGGCCTTCCTGTCCCTGGGCTCCGTGGTCTTGTCCAAATGACTGCTCACCCCAGAGGGCTCTGCCCACCTCCGCCCCCCCCCCCGCTTGATCCTGCCCTAACAGGGTGCTGTGCCCAGGATGAATTGCTGGGAGGCAATGGGGTACCCCCCTGCTGTGGCCTCAAGAGACCTGTTTGTGTGGGCTGGCACGTGGTCACATATGAGTGAAAGTGACCAGCATGTGTGCCCTTTGCTTTCCCCAAATATTTTCCTTGGAGCCATCAGATGCTCTCCCAAGCCTGCTACCGTGGATAATTGGCTGTCAGCTGCATACTCCCACCTCTCCTGCAAGATCAGGAATGCAACTCCATGCCCGTCCCTACCTCCGGAGTCACCTAACATTGGCTCAGGACCCAGGGCCTGAGTAGGAAGGGAGGGGTGGTAAGGCCAGGTTCCACACATTCGGTTCCTCCAGACACCTAGCCATGTTCTGAGATGTAGTCAGATTTGAAGAGAATGTATCCACCCCTTTGGACCAGATAACATTGGGACCTCCATGCTAGATGGGCCTCAGATGACAGCCTCTCTGGAGACTCTTGTCAGTGAGTCCTCCCTGCCTTCTGCCACGGCCCTCCTCCTTCCAGCCTCGCAGCATCCCTGCAGCTCAAGACTGTCCCTATTCCCTGTTTCACAAAGGAGGAAGCTGACAGCCAGAGGTGAAATAATTTACTCCCAAGTTCATCTCGCTCGTAACTCTCTCAGGAACGCTTCAGTCCAAGCTGGCCCAGCCCAGGAGCCCATTCTCTTCCCAGTCCAGCACCAGGCCTCCTACGGAGGGCGCTATGCGGGCAAAATGGCCTCTGCTTACCACATACTGCAGAAGTCCAGGCTG
The DNA here is from genome assembly GCF_002007445.2 of Ailuropoda melanoleuca. Lineage (NCBI taxonomy): Eukaryota > Metazoa > Chordata > Mammalia > Carnivora > Ursidae > Ailuropoda > Ailuropoda melanoleuca. The sequence goes on along the minus strand of NC_048220.1, from coordinate 105,915,512 downwards.
TAGAGGGAGAGATTGCCACGGTAATTATATTAAAATGTAAAATCCTTGTGCATCAAAAGACTCCATAAATAAAGTGCAAAGACAGGCCACCGACTGGCAGGACGTAGCAGCACTGGGCCCAGGATTCAAGCTCCCACAAATCAGGAAGAACGACACAGACAGCCCACTGGAGACATGGGCCAGAGATACAAAGGCAATTCACAGGAGAGGAAACACAAGCGAGCAGACAAATGATGAAAATGTTTCAGCCCCACTGATCAGAGACATACAAATTAAAAACACCAATGAGAGGCATTTGGCCCCCATCAGAGCGGCATAAATTCCAAAGTCTGACAAGTGCCAGCATGAGTCTGGATGGGGAGCGACAGAAGCCATCCAGCCCTTCAGATGCAGGCAGGCGATGGTGGGCTGACCGGGAGAAGCTCACGCACCCGGCGACCCCTCCCCAGGCACACGCGGGAGACTTGTGCAAGGACCTTCGTGGCAGTGAGGCTCGGATCGTGAAAAACTGCAACTAGCTCGAATGCCCATCGGCGGGAGAATAGATGAAGAAATCGAAGCACACAGTTACAATGAAATGGATTGGGGTAGTGGTAACGTCTGCACTGAGCTCAGCACATAATGCAGATAAATTTCAAACAAAATGTTGAAAGGAAACAAACAAGTTGCAGAAGGCTATGTGCAATATTCTATCACTGACAAAAACTTTAAAAATCTGCAGCGCAATACTTTATATGTTTTATGGATGTATACATATATAGCATAAACAAAAATATGTACCAGAAAGATCCACGCCAACCTCAGGGAACACGGTGGTGACTGTCTCTGGGCAGGAGGGAGGAGAAGAGGCTGAGAGGCTGCTACATCATTTGTGATGTTTTATTTCACAACCTGGATCCTGGGAATATAGAAGCTGCATATGTGTGTCCCTCTATTTTTCATATGTCGAATGTTTAATTTTTTAAAAGGGAGCCAGACAACGGCTCCGAGGTCAATGGTCTCCCGGGTCACTGATCACTGTTAGAAAATTCCATCTGGAATTTATCCCCTAGCCATGGCTCCTAATTCTGTTCCTTGAGGATCCCGTGTGATTGTGCAGGCTGGCAAGTGCAGAGAGGAGGCTGCTTCTCCCAGCCACCCCCTCCATCGCCACCCCCTCCGCCCCTCGCCACCCCTTCCAGTCTTTAAAGCAGATGGCTGTTCACACAGCATGTTCTTTTCTGTGGAAAGTCCTTGAGAAGCCCAGACGCAAAGGAGGCTCAAAGAAATCCCACCACATTTGTCAGTGGAGTTCTCTCTGCTAACCACAGACTAGGCTCAACAAGGGATGCTCAGTGAGAAGCACCGAGCTGGGTGTCAGGACATCTGCTGTTGATATGCTGGGTGACTCTGGGTTACCGACAAACCTCTCTGAGCCTCGGTCTCAACACAGGTACACTGATTAAACGGTGTGGTCCAATGTGGTGGTTCCCGACCTAGAAGCATCAGAGTTGACTGGCAAGATTTTTGAAGTGTTGTTGCCAGGGCTCCCTAATCAGAACTGCCTGAGGTGGGGCCCTGGAATTGCATTTCTATTGAATTACCAGGTGATTTCAACAATGCACGGGCAAGTTTGGGGATCAGACGGTCATTCCAGGTTGGACATTCACGTATGTCAGAAAATTCTGTCCACGTCCTCTTATTTTCTCTCCCCACCCCCAGTGCCTTCCTGCATCTTTGTTAATCATCACCCTGAATAGTGGATGCCAAGCAGGGTGCTGGGTGAGAATGAGGGAGCAGATGAGCTTCCAGAATGCGGCCCCTCTCAGCCTCCCACTCCTTAGTAACCGCAGGGAAGCTGAGAAAGAAGGCGGGAGGAGGGGCAGGCACTTGCACCCCTCCACAGGTGGAGGAGGGTCTGGTGGTGGGGACATGGCCCATCTGCTGAATTCCTACCCCTCTGCTCCAAGGCCCAGTGCCCTAGCTCCTGGAGGCAGCACCTTCCTCCCTGCCCCCATCCTTGCCAAGGGTAGGAATCACCACAAATCACAGCATTCTAGAACATCAAAGGCAGACCGATGTTTTCTTGATGGAAGCCATTCACCACCGTCTTACCACCTGTACTATTATTTAATTGCTACTTTCTTTTACATTGACTCACTGTTTTTTTTACTTGAATGCCTACTTTAGCCCCATTCTAAGCAATAATATCTGTGAAATAACAGGTTTGATGTGCTAGTTATTTTTTGTCTAATACACATTAAAATAAATACATAATGATTTCCATTTGAAAATGTCCATCTATTTATCTCCTTAAGTCACTTTGTGCGTCACCACGCTTTCAGAAACACGGAGCTGGTCCAACCCTCTCCATTTACAGAGACGCAAACTGAGGCACAGACAGAGGGGGCCTGCCACAGGCAACGCCACCGGGGTGGAACCCTGTATTCCCACAGTGCGTCCACACTGGAGATGGGGGAGGCACACTAAAGGGCCTGTGGCCTGCCTCGTACCTGGTGACCTTGACCTTTAGGGAGACCTTTCCTTGGTGGTGCACTGCCCCCTCCTGGTGGGCCCTTCTGCAATGTGGCTCCTGCTGGAAGGAGCAGCCCGAGGAGAGGGCCTCCTTGCAGAGCAGAGGCGACCACGCTCAGGTGAGAAGCCGAGGCAGTCAGGGAAGGCGCCACTGAAGAGGTGCTATTTGCACTTGGATCTGAAGCGTGACCAGACAGGGCTGAGCTTGAATGAATGCCTGTAGGAAGCTGTGATTTGTTCTCCTGGTCGGTGGTTGACCTCTCCGAGAAGGTTTGATAAGCCCGGAACAGAAGTTGTGCCAGATGCAGTGTGGAGAACCGACAGGGGAGGAGAGAGTGGGGCAAGACACAGCCGGAGGGAAGGGAGGTCTGAAGCGCGGCAGGGCCTACCTCACCCTCGAACCGCCTGGGACCTCACCAGGCCGATTCCCGCCTCTCCTCTGGGCCCGGTTCCTTATCAGTGAGAAGAGAGAGCCAGGTTCCATGCTCACCAAGGACACTTCCAGCTCTGAGAAATAAAACCACGTAAATAGGAAATTATGCTGATGAAGTTGTGAATTGCTACACCCTTTTGGCAGTTAATCCGGCTTTAGCTATTAAAATAAACCAGAGCATCCCCTCTGGCCCACTTTCATTCCATTCTACAAAAATTAAAGCTCCAGTCCGTAAGGATGTTATTTGCCGGGCGATGAGAACATTGCATTAGCCGGAAAAGGAAAAGTAAATGACCTGTCCCATGCTATCTCCCACCTGTCTGTCAGTGGGAGTCCCCGCTCCCTGCCCCCCCTGCAGCTGGCCTCCATCCAAACTCTGCCCCTCACCCCCTAGCTCAAAGCTTACAGCCTGGGGCCTTACCTCGCTGAGCCTCAAATTCTCCTCTACAAACGGGGCAGAGAACCGGTGACATGCTCCATAGGGGGCTCGGAGGGCTAAGCCCGTAAGTGCTGGTTTGCGTCGCAGCACAGCGCAGGCTCAGGGTAGGTGAGCTGCCGCTCAGAAGGCTGCGGCAGATCCCAGCGTCTGCAGAAATGGCTCAGATCTGTCACTCGGTGAAAAAAGCGAGTTGCAGGGTTGTGTGTTTGAGTGATCCCCTTTTGTAGAAAAGAAAAGAGAGATGAAAATGGGAAATAGGGCAGGAGGATTAAAACCTTATAAAACCTTATGCAGGGTGTCTGTGTCTGTCTGAGCCCGGAGGCAGGATATGGAGGGACCTGACACCAGGCCCTTAGGGGTTGCTGGGGGTGGAGGTTGGGGGCAGGTGGCGCTGGAGGGTGGGGAAGTGAGCTGGGAGTGGATGACCTGGAGGGAAGGACTAGCTTTGTCTTTCGACATCCCTGAATTGTTTGACTGCTGACTTCAGTAATCACTTTTAAACCTTCTGTAAATCTTTAAAATCTCCAGTGAGATTGAAGAAAAAAGAAAGCAAGAAATTGTCATCCCAGGAGAGAGAAGGAGCCTGTGGGAAACCTACAGGCCCAAGTGACTTGGCCCCTGGAGAACCCATTGTTACAGTCGATGAAGGGGCCATCTTTGGGTTCTGGGGGCAAAGGCAGCCTTCCCAGATGGGCCCCTCTCTTGAAAGTTCCAATACCAAAAGGGCCTTTCCCCAACCTCTCCAACCAGTAGAAATGTTGTGGATCAGAGAGGTCAAGATGCTGGCCCAAGGTCACACAGCAGAGCCTGGCCAAAAAAGGCAGCTTCCTGACTCCTGGCTCAGTAACCTCTCCCCTGTATCATGCTACCTTCCAACGCTGCACAGGAGCCATCCTGCTGGGAAAAGAAGGGTATGGTGTTCCATCTGCTTAGCTTCTTTCCCCTCTGCTGACAGTCCCTCCTTCATTCATTTCCTGAGCGCCCTCACTGTGCCCTGCTTGAGAATTCAAGATGACTAAGGCGTGCGGCTTCCCCGAGAGGCACTCACAGTCGAGTGGTCTGGAAGCTTCTGGCTTCTACCACTAACAAAGACATCTTTTTCTCACTGGTAAAAAAAAAAAAAAATGCTCTGACGCTATTTTTTTTTTAATGCACTGTTTTGTTTGCTGCTGTCTTAATTGTTGCCATGTTATATTTTATCAGTTTAATGTTTTAATTTTGTGCTTGGGCCCTGAGACAATTCAGTGAAGGGCATGATTTAGAAAATCAAGGAAATAAAAAAATTGTCCACAGAAGAGGCAGCCTCCCAGGAGCCAAGGGCAAAGCATAAGTGCCTAAAATGAATTTTATTAGGAACAAAACAAAAACAACCTGTTGCCAGACAGAAGGTATTAGACCATCCTGGTTTTGTTTTTGTTTTTTAATTTAATATCAGCTTCTTCCTTTCTCCCAAGGTCGGCCAAAGACTCATGACCCAGTACCCTCTCCACTGACTTCTAGAAGCTTCCACACGTCTGCTTCCAAGTTTGTACCCACAACGTGTGCCCTGCCCGCTCTGCCCTCCTTTCTTCCTCAGGAGACAGGCTATAACCACCCTTGCATTTGCCAATATTTGTTGACGGGGGCTGGGGATAACACGGCCAACAAGACAACCCCAAATCTGCCCTCGGGATACATATCCTACTAAAGCGTTCATCTCAACAAGGGTGATAATACCCCACGGGGGGTGAAAATTAGTTCTTGGGGGGGGGTGAAAAGAAGCTTCGATTTACCCAAAGATTTGTATGCTCGTCAGACTTATCTCAGTCAGTGGCCCATCCAGCCCCACAATCAGGAACCTGGGCATTGCCATCAACTGGAGTCGCCAACTGTCTTCCAGCTCAGGCTGCTGGTTATCAAGTTCATGGTGGCCCAGTCCCGGAGGCTTCCACTCTCTCCCTGAAAATTGACTCCATCTGTCTCCACTTCCCTCCCTGCCCAGTTAGATCCCAGAGCCCAGACACTGAGCTTCTCTCTTGCCAACACTTTAGACCCTTGTGCCTCTTTTCCTCACCCCTCTGGCAAAACCTGAGGCCTCTAGATAAATCCCACTAAGGACTTTCCCTCTGGCCTGCATCTGGGTAGGTGAGCTACAAAGGGGGAAATCTCTCAGTGGGACGGGACAGGACACGTGTCCGTTAACGATCACCAGCCTCAACTGAATTGTCGACACTATCAGGCAATTGGGGATTTAGTGGGCAAGTTTGCTTCCCAAGTCGGAATGCTCATTCTCCTCCTTCCTCCAGACTCTTCACCACCTCTTCCTCGCTCTCAGCAGAGGACCTTGCCTCCCACTTTGCAGAAAAAATAGAAGCTCGAAATGAAATCTCCCTTAACATCCCACTACAAACCTACATCGACATCTGCACCCGTCCTCTCTTTGTTCCTTCTTTTGGTTCTAGAGAAGTCATCCCTCCTCCTCTCTGAGACCAACCCCTCCACCCACATGCCTGATCCCATTCCCTCCTGCATATGCTCCCGAACATCACTTGCTGATTATCTCCCCTGTTCCCTACACCCCTAATTAAGCTCTCTCCCCTTGATCTGCCTTTAAACAAACCCAGCTCTCTTGCACCTTATAACACACCTCCCCCAGCACACGCACCGACCCTGGCACACTGTCTCTCTCCTCCCCTTTGCACAGAAACTTCTCCAAAGACCCACTGCCTCCTTCATCCCTCCTTCACTCATCAGACCACTGCCACCTGACCTTCTCCATCACTCCACGGAAGTAGCACCCCTGAAGCCATAACAGTCGCCACAGCTGCCATTAAACCAAAGCTCACACTCCTGTCCTCATCCCATCTGACTTCTCAGAGCATTCCCCATGGGCTCGCCCCACTTTCCTGAAACTCGTCCCCTGCCTTCCTTCCCTACACCCACCCTCCTGGGTTTTCTCCTACCTCTCTGTTGGCTTGCAAGACACGTCCTCCTCTGCGCAGCCCAACCCTGTGGGTATGCCTCAGGGCTTCCTCCCGGGCCACCTTCTCTCCTCTGTCTGCATTCTGCTCCCTAGACAACCCGGCCCGCAGCCACAGCCTCAATTATCATCTCTCTTCTGACAACTTCCCATCTTCATGTGGGTCCAAACCCAGGCCCCCAACTGCCTACCCAACACCTATACTCTATGTCTCAAAGGCATTTCAAGCTTCACCTGGCTAAAGTGGAACTTAGGCTTTTCATGGCCCCCTCACCACCCTCCCCTCCCCCATCTGCCCCCATCCCTGTCCTCTCCAGGCTTCCCTTTTTCAGGGAAAGTCGCTGCCTGCCAGGCTGCAGAGAAACCTCACAATTCACCCTGATGCTCCCTCTGCCTTGCCCTGCATTCCAACACATCTCCAAGAATATTTTACTTCCTGACGACTCTGGAATCTTCCACCACTCTCCCCCTCCGCTGCCACCTGCATTGCCCCATTATATTCTCCCTGGATGCCTGCCTGCGCTCCTAACCCTCACTTGTTTTCTGGCATGGATGCATCCACACCCTACTCCACTCTCCACTGGGCATTCACATAGGTCACATTAAAATGAAAAATCATCCTGTCCTTCTTGGGCCTACACTGTCAGTGGCTTCCTATCATGCTTACGATGAAAAGAAAGATTCATTAATGTGAAATCTGCCTGTGCCCACCCTCCACATTCCCCAATCTCCCTGCTCTCCCCCTTAACCCTGCTACCAAGGCCTTTTCTGGCCTCTTCTCTCAGGTGCACCTTCTGCCTCAGGCCCTTTGCACGGGTTCTTCCTTATGCCCAGGAGTCCCCCCTCCCCATCCTCATCTCTACATAGTTCAGATTTCCTTACAAATATCACTTCCTCGGGATGCCTGGGTGGCTCAGTCCCTTAAGCGTCTGCCTTCGTTTGGCTCAGGACATGATCCCAGGGTCCTGGGATCCAGTCCCACATCGGGCTCCTTGCTCAGCAGGGAGCCTGCTTCTCCCTCTGCCTGCTGCTCCCCCTGCTTGTGCTCTCTCTCTCTCTCTCTGACAAATAAATAAAATCTTAAAAAAAAAAATCACTTCCTCAGGGAATCCTTCCCTAATCCCCAAGAAAGAATAGATCCCTCCTTCCTGTTAAATGCTTTCACAGTAATGGCTAACATACATCTAGCCACAGCACTATTGTTAGAAGCTCTTCTGAGCATTTCTGCTTAGAACTCAGTTACTCCTCATGACAACCCTATGAGGTAGATATTAAATTATATCTATTTTACAGATGAAGAAGCTGAGGCACAGAGAAGTTATGTCACTTACCCAAGGTTCCCTAGTTAACAAGAAGCAAAGCCAGAATTTGAACCTTAGCTGTGTGACTCCCGCACAGCGTTTACTGTTCCTTAAGAAAACTCTATTCTGGGGCGCCTGGGTGGCTCAGTCGTCAAGCGTCAGCCTTCGGCTCAGGGCGTGATCCCTGGCGTTCTGGGATCAAGCCCCGCATCAGGCTCCTCCACTGGGAGCCTGCCTCTTCCTTTCCCACTCCCCCTGCTTGTGTTCCCTCTCTCGCTGGCTGTCTCTATCTCTCTCAAATAAATAAATAAAATCTTTAAAAAAAGACCCAAAAAACTCTATTCTTTTCCTCTCTGCATGGACTCACTGTTTGTAACGAAGTGTTCAAGCATGTGTCTCCCCCTTTAGAATCTAGGCTCTGTTGGGGTGGAGATTACTTCATCCCAATAGTAGGTACTCAATAAATATTTTACTAAATGGCTGAATGCAGATTACTCTCTTCCTTCTTCCTCACTCACTACATTCAGTCACCTGGTCCTATCCCTGTTTCTTCCTGGAACAGTAGTTCCTAACTTTAGGAGTTTCAGTTGTGTGCTTACGCACGTCCCAAAATCGGTTTGAAAACGTTATGTGTCTGTACACATTCAACATTTTCTACAGCAAAGTCTAGGTGGTTCATGCTATCTTCAGTTTCTCAATGGGTCCATGAAGTTAAAAAGAGCTGATTCAAATATTCCCCAGCCTACCTCATCCTCTCCCTGCCAACCTCCCCTCAACAAGTACAACAGCCTCACAATCTAGTTTTGTTCTCTACAAATCCATCCTCCACATTTTGGTGATAGCAATCTCTTACAAACACAAACCCAGGTCACCCTCCTACAGAAAACCAGTCAGAGATTATCTATCACCCTTGGAACAAAGTGCAAGCTCTGCTCAGCGGGAGAGGCTGCTGTTGGGCCTGTTCCCTTCTCCATCCTCCTGTGGCCTTACTCATCCCCTCTTCCCCTCAACTACCGCCCATCAGCACAGACTGGGCTCTGTGTGTGGGCTTCCCAGCCTATACCAGGGTGGTTTCTCCTGACTGTATACAGGCAGTGCCCTCTGCCTGGAGTGCCAGTCCTCTCTTCTGCACCTAGAAATTCCTACTCCATCTTTAAGCCTCAAATTAGATGTCTCTTGGGAGTTAGGTGCCCCTCCTCCTGGCTCCCATAGGCTGTGCCTGTCCCAGACAATGCACTCAAGGCATTGACCCACAGTTGCTTGGTTACCGAATCTCTCTGTGAGTTTTGAGGGTAGCCACCATTTCTTATCCATCTTTTTATCCCTCCATTCTAGGCGAGCATGAGCCTAAAGTATGGTGCTCAAAAACGATTTATGCAATTAATGAATAATGACAAATACATGGGTCCTAAAAACTCTGTGAAGTGAATAAATGAGCGAGTAACTGGAAGTTCGGGACCAGAGAGATGCAGATTAAGATGTTCAGTGATGAGTAAAACCCTATCGCAGACGTCACAGCAAACATGGAAGACAAATGCCTGCAGTGGGGAAGTCTGGAGATTTTAAGAGGGAGTCGTTCAGCACAAGGCTAGGAGGCGGGTCTAGGTCTGACTACGCCCTCCCCCACCAATGGGAGGCCTCGTTATCCCCCAAGCCTCTGTCCCTTTCACCCTCCGGGGCGGGGCCGGCCGCTCCAGGAACTAAGACTACATTTCCCGGCGCGCTGCGCGTCGCGGGCGAAAAAGGAGCCGGAAGTGGGCCCGCGAGGTCTAAGGGCACGAGGGAAGTGGCGGGCGGGGACTGAGGGGGGCGTGCAGGTGAGCGGACGGGCCGGGTTTCGCCGGCATGGCCGAGGCCAGGAAGCGCCGGGAGTTGCTCCCCCTGATCTACCAGCATCTGTTGCAGGCGGGCTATGTGCGCGCGGCGCGGGAAGTGAAGGAGCAGAGTGGCCAGGTAAGCGTGTGCGGGCCGTGTGCTAGGGCCGCGTGCAGGATTTGGAGACCAACCGCCTGCGCCCCCTCCCCTAGCGGCCTGGCGGGCGCCCACGGCCGGACCCTGCGGTGCTCCGGGAGGCGGCCAGGGGTAGTGAAGGAGCCGCAGCCTCTGCCGCCCTGCGGCTTCCTGTCCTTCTGGGCCTCAGTTTCCTCAGCCGTGCAGTGGGCGGGCCGGGATGTGAGATCGGACGCGCACGGCTTTGTAATTCCTGCGGCCCTCACCACCCCCTTCCTGGTAGTGGCGGTTTAAAGTTTCCGAGTTTCCGAAGTCTCGGGCCACGTGGCTCAGCGCGGCCCCGAAGGGCGAGAGGGTTGTTAAGAGCCTGAGGGGTGAATTGCTACCAGACCCCGGGAAGGGTGAGGAGGCGAAAGAGACCGCCGCGGGAAGGGGCTTGTGGCCTCTTCCTTGTGGTGAATGAAGCTCAGGCCCTCGTCCCTCCCGTACTGAGTCAGACAGCTTAAAATGCGTGCTTGTGGTGGAGTCATTGCTTACTTCATTCATTTTCTTCAGCAACTCACTCCGGCGCTCAGGGTGCTGCTGATAAAATGTTGAGCACTGTCCCCCAGGCTTCCCAGGGTTTACATTCTAAATCTAGTAGGGGAGGTGGACGTAAATCAAAGAATCACAGAAGTAACTGTACGCTTAACACATTAGGCACAGGGTGATAAGACAGGAATGGCAAATTGCCCACGTGTCAGGGATATCCAGGACTACTGTCCCGGCAAAGTGGATGTTGATTTGAGACCTGGGAGAAGGGAGGTGGATATTCCATGCAGAGGTGCAAACGTCCTGTGGTGGGAGGGAACTTGTTGCATTTGTACTGGCCTCTGGAAAGTCCATTGTGGTTGAAGTGTGGAGTACAGGGTGACAGAGGGGGTAGGGAGCTGGCTAAAGCCTTCCTGTAATTAGTTTGGTCTTCATCTGAAGAACAGTGGTAAGCCACAAGAAGGTTTTAAGCTATTAAAGTGAATATTGACCTGATTAGTCATCCCTTTGGCTGTGGTGTAGGCTCTGGTCCTGATGCTTGCTCCCAGGATCTCCCTAGAGGGTGATGGGCCCTAAGACATTATCCGAGCTTTTCTCAACCCTCTCTAGACCTTGATTGCCTTCTTACTCCATTTAGATCACTTAACAGGTGAGTGGGATAAGAGACGGTACCCATCTTCATGGGGGCATTTGTCTAGGCCAAAGTATCCTGTCCTTGTGGAACATACATTGGAGCAGGAGCAGACAGATGACAAATACTTAAAAAAAAAAAAAAGTTAATGATATAGTGTGTTAGGTGATCATAGGTGTTAGCTATAAAAATAAGGCAGGCAAGGAGGATAAGGAATATCAGGGTTCAGCTATAAGTGGGGTGATCAGGAAGCCCCACTGAGAAGGTGACAATTCATCTGACATTTCACCTCTGAGACGGCAGAGACCTTAAGAAGTAAGGGCGTGAGCTACGTAGTTAGTGGGAGAGAGCATTCCAGGTAGAAAGAATAGCAACACATTTGAGGGCCAGTGAGGAAGCAAGTGTGCCTGGGGCAGAGCAGAGTGAAGTCGACAGTTGGAGTCTGTGTTATCAGCCCATGTGCTGGGCACAGACTAGAATATCTTGTTCAGGCCTGATAGCATCCTGCTAGGTGGGTGCTCTTAGCCCCGTGTTATAAAGAAGGAGCCTGAAGTTTGAAGAGATGAAGAGATTAGCTCAGCCAGTTAACAGAGGAGCTCTGCCTGACTCCAGATGCAGCCTCTTGGCCATTCTGCCCAGATCCCTGATGCTGCCCTCACCTCGCATTGCTCACTGTACCTCCCTGGAGCACTTGACACCCTGGGTTCTTGACATGTACAGAGTGGGCCATCCGGCCTTGGTTCCAAAGGGCTGGATTCCACCAGTTCCCTCTGCTTCTACCAAGGGACTGGCACTTGGTTCTAGTCTCTTCCTAGTGGATGAGTGGACCACGGTTATGCCACCTGGACACCTTGGATGTCTGGGCTGTGGTTCATATTGCCCTGGGGAGATTGACCCACGTGGCCTTTCAAAGACTCTTGAAAGGTCAGGGGTGGAAAAAACTCTGTCTTGTGGCCTCTAAGCATGGAGAGTGCAAGGGAGGTTGGGGACTGCTAGACAAATGCTGGAACATTCCGACTCCAGTTTCTCAAAGGTACCTCTGACTAACATGTTGTCTTAAAAGGTTTTAGCTGGAAGAACTTGCCCTGCTTGTCTCTGGAAGGTTTGAGTGGTACTGACAGGGCCAAGCAGACATACTTCCCAGAGCAAAAAGTCTCCCGTGAGGTCGTGGAGAGTTAGGCCCAAGGAGAACCCATATCGTGCTGGGGGATTAATTGCTGCTTTCTCTTTACTTCTCTGCAGAAAAGTTTCCTGGCTCAGCCTGTAACCCTTATGGACATCTATACTCACTGGCAACAGTAAGTCTGACGGGGCTGAAAGAGTGGAGTAGGGACACCCCAGGCCATCAGACTGGTCTGCGATCTGTCTGCATAGCCCACTGTGGACATAGGCATCGCTCCCAAGAAGCCAGGTCACAGGTGTGGGTGTCTGATAGTGAGAGAGGACATTGAGAGCTGTGATCAGTGCTTGCAAGGACCACAGCTTCTCAGCAGCTTGTTATTCAGTCAACAAACGTTTATTGAAACAAACGTTTAGCACCTACCTGCTAAATGCCAGCTCCTGTTCTAAGTATGGAGATAACTGTCGTGAGTGAGACAGACATGGTTCCTTCTTTCCCGGAGCTGACCTTGGAGTCGGGAGGTAGGCATGCCTCAAAGACTGAAACAAATAAATGTAAAATTAAAATGGTAGTAATGACTATGAAAAAAAAGACCTGGTATCAAAACCCCATAAACGGGTTAGCTGGGCCTCATTTGGGGGTTTAGGGGAGATTTCCCTGTGGTGACCTTTTGTAGGAGGGCTGCAGTGGGGGAGGGAACTAGGCAGTAGGTCTGGAGAGGTGGGTAGAGTGGGCCTGGCAGAAGGAACTGCTGGTGCTTGAGGCCTGTAGCTGCAGCCACAGGACAGAGGAGACTGGTCGGCTGGCAGGGTCCACCCCATGCAAGGCCTCATCATCCATGGTGAGAAGTTGTGTCTTTGCCCCAAGAGCAATGAAAGCTGTGAAAGGGTGAAGTAGAGAGTGGTGAGATCACTCTGCAGGATGGCGTGGCTGGCTGGGGCTTTGGACGCCATCATCCAGGCAAGAGCTGATGGGGCTTGAGACAGGAGTAATGGGGGGGGGTAGAGAGTCAGATAGTCAATTCCAGGAATATTAGGGGACGAGACCTGGAGCTGTGGATGGTCTGGAGGGGTGGGCTCGTTGACTTCCAGGTGCCTGGCTTGTGCTCTTGTGTGGACGGTGGGCCTGAGCATGGAGCAAGAAGCAAGCCCAATTTGTAGGGAGAGATGGAGGGAAGGTCGGTGAAACATGCAGAAACAAGGAAAGGGGGGATAATCCAAGGGCATATCAACAGAGGAATGGTTTGAGAGGGAGGGAGGGGATAATCATTCTCTCTGAGCTGGCCTGACCACAGTCATCCAGGGGAGTGAAGGACGTGCAGTCATGTTCCATGAGGAATGATTAGAAAACACTGAACTGTCCAGGATGGACAAGAGGTGGCAAAGGGGCGGGTGATGCGTCTGCACATCTCGGAGGACAAAGGGAGTGGGCCGTTCTCTAGGGCTCTGAGAGACTGAAGTGGGACCCAGATGTACCACTTTGGGGAGACAGGCTTCAGCTTCTGAATATAAGCACTTGGTCATCAGAGCTATCCAAAAATGAGGTAGACTGTAGTTCCCTGTCATCAGAGGGGTGTAAGCAAAGGCGAGAATGGTGTGGAAGCGATCCCAGCTTCCAGCGGAGAGCTAAGGTCTGTGAAGGCCCTGTCAGCTCTCAGTTCTCAGCTTTCCTCTGCTGTAAGGTAAGGTCAGAGTGCAGTGCACACCCCGCACTTCCTCTCCCTCACCCTCTTCAGCGTGCCCAGGTGTCTGGCACTTCGTTCCCTAGAGAACCACCTCAGTGAGCCCCTTCCTTGTCACTGGTCCCTTCTGTGGGTGAGGGGTACTGAATGGAACGTGGACCTCACCCGCACCAGAGGCAGCCTAGTCTAACGGTTCTCAGCAAAGTTCAAACCCAACAACTAGCTTTATGACCTTGGGCAAACCTGGTTTCCTTGAGTCTGCGTCTTCACCTGTAAAATGTAGTAATAGTAGATAAGGTGCTAAACCTGACCTTCGGAGGCGTCCCCCCTCTGCCCATAGTTATTCAGCAGCAGCTATTATGAGCCAGAACAGTTCTTGACGTACCTGGAACCAACCAGAGAAAAATCCCTGCCCTTGTGGAACTTAGATTCTGTTGAGGTGAGAGGAGCAAAATGAGTTGATAAGCGTAATAAAGGAAACCTGTTTTTCAGGGGAGTCCTAACAAGTGGCCTTCCTGGGAACAAGGGACCACAGACTGTGGCAGGGCACATCTAGCCCAGCTGGAGAACACAGGGCATAGATGATGACGCTGTCGGGGTGGGAGGGCGAGGTCAGAGGAGATGGTACTCGCACATTCCGGGGACTCAGCCATCTGGGTGCTTGTCCTGCCCGTGCCCCAAACTTCCAAACTTCCTCCTCTCTGACCCTGAGCAAGTCATTTAGTTGTTCATTTTTTGAGATGATTGCTACATGCGGAAGGTACTTAGTGAGCTAGCAGACGCCCCTGTCAGCCCCCCCACCCCTGGGTTTGACTACGTAGTTGGGGAGTCAGGCAGGAAGTAAGTAGAATGACAGGAGAGAGAAAATGCTCTGAAGAAAATGAAACAGGATGGCAGGGCCGAGCCCGGCGGGGGTGGGGCACGATCAGGCAGGGCCTTGAGGAGTCTGTGTTGGCGCTGGGGACTACAGCACGGGAAGAACCTGAGCGGGATCTTCCAGAGGGAGGATGGTGGCGGTGCTGCAAGTTCTGGGGGAGGAGCCCGGATGGTTCTATGAACGGCCTACAGATGCTGGCTCATCCCACTCAGTGATGGTTAGCCGTTGTTACGTGCTGTTCTTGACCCTTCCTGATTTTTTTGAAGACTAATAGTCGTAAAAATAGTTTATGAAATGTGTGAAAATGGGGAATACAAGTGTATTACGCCGTGTTCTCAAACTCGCTATGCACATTTCCTTGGGGGGCGGGGGGGCGTGTCTTTTCAAATCTGGAGGTGCCCTTGTCACCTGGTTGGTATAGCCAGTCACCCTCGTCCTGCAGAACCTCAGAGATTGGCCAGAAGCGGAAGGCGGAGGAGGATGCGGCGCTGCAGGCTAAGAAGACCCGAGTGTCAGACCCCATTAGCAGCTCAGAGAGCTCAGAAGAGGAGGACGACGCAGAAGCTGAAGCCGCTAAAGCCAGTAAGAGTCCTGCACTCTGGGGGAGCTTCTGTCGGCCGGAGGGGGGGGGCTCAGCCCAGGGCCCTGCAGCTTTGGGGAGCAGGCTTTTGGATATTGGGTTGTCCTGGGGGAGAGCCCACCTCTAGCTGCTCCTCCGGTGAGCCGTGGGAGGACCAGGACCTTTTAGAGAGAAGACTGGAAGCGTCCCACATACCTATTGCAGTATTTAGTTGAGCCCTCTCTCATGCCAGACATTGTGTCCTGGGTACTGGGAATCCAGTGGTGAACAAAAACCGAGCTGGGCCCTTACAGTCTAATTTGGGGTACAACAGCTGCGTTGTTACAAGCCCCCCGGGTGATTCTGATAAAGATGGAAAGAAGCCCGCATATGTAGAAGAACTGCTGGAAAGATCTCAGAGCACAGCCGGCAGGCACCTCTCTGTGTGGCCTGTGGGCTGCTGGGAGAGGGGCTGGGCTTCCTGTGCTGGAGGAGTACGAGGTAGCACGGGGGAGCTGTCCTGGGCACTCCGGTTTCAGAGCTTTCGCAGGGGTGAGCCTGTGAGGCCTTCCCAGCCCCTTCTCCCCAAGCCCTCAGGACAGTTTGCTTTAACCAACATAGCTATAACTCCACTGAGGAATCGTCCCTTTTCCTCTGCAAGAAGGTAATTTCTTGATTTTAAGTATATTTTCTGATTGTAAAAGAAATCTAGGATTTACTGTGGACTGTTCATTATAGGATATATGAAAATTACTGGTTAAAAAGACAGGAGAAAAAATTACCCGTATTCTTGCCTCCTACAAGTTGGGTCTTCCATTTACTTTTTCTGAGCACGTTTTTTAAAATATTCAAGATCATATTGAATATATATTTTATATCTTTCTTGATCTTTTAAAATTAAAAATGTAAAACAAGTTCGCTTTGAACCATATGAAAGCATGTGGAAGGAGAATGAGAGGTTTTCTCTTCTCCTCTCCTGGATCCCCCCCCCGAAATGTATCCTGGCGGGGAGCTCTACACTTGTGCCCTTTGCATCTAGTCCTGCAGACGGCCGTCCATACGTGCACACATCCATTTCAACACACTATGTAACACAAAAATGGGTGAATTTCGTACTGACTGTTTGGTATTAATGAATTTTTATTTAATGAATTTTATTGAGTGATAGTTTATGAATTTTTTCTGTGATAACAGAATCATAATTGAGTCCCCGTTGAGAGAAGCATATGGAAATATTTGTGGGCAGTGCGGTACAGTGTCTGGCATTCTCTTCAGAATCATACTTGATGGGGAAGGGTGCCAGAGAGGCTGGTTGACATCACGTTGGCCACAAGTTGGTAATGGTTGGGACTGTGTGGTTCGCTGTACTTCCTCTCCACTTACAGATGTGTCTAAAATTTAAAAGAGGGAGATGGAGTTCAATGCCAGGAAGGGAGTTAGTCCATGACGTTCATCTCCACAGTGTCCTCTCGAGTGCACAGCACGCCCTAGAAATCTTGTCCTGTCTGAGATCTGGGGAGACAGTCCCCTGGTGTAAGAGCACCAGGAATCTGTAAGTCTCCACATCTAACCAGTTCCCGGGCCCATGATTCAGCTGCCTTTCCACTAGAAACCCTTGAAATCCTAAGTAGCTTTCTCAGTGGCCCGGGGACAGGCTGGCTGACCACTGCCCTATCCTGCCTAGGGACTCTGGGGCTGCAGGGTGGTAGCCTGTGGGGCTGGCCCACCCTGAAGTTGGACCGTTTCGTCGAGGTAGTATGCAGCATGCCTGCGAGCCAGCCCTTTCCTCTAGGGGCTCCAGTGTCTCATGCCAGCAGGGAGTTGGGACTCCCTGGGGGACGCAGACCCGTGGCTTTCACGTTGCCTTGCTCTCTTGCTCCTTCTGGATGTGGCTCCTGCGCCCCGGAGCTCTTTTCCACAGGTCTGGGCTCGGCCTCAGGTCCTCGTGCCAGCACCGGGCAGCCACACCAATTGAACCGTCAAGTGAGCTGAGACCTGTTGGCTGTTCTGAATGAGAAAAAGCTCACCTGGCTCATCCCGCGGGTGTTTCTGTCTTGCAGCCCCAAGACTAGCGTCTACCAACTCCTTGGTGGCAGGGTCGGTTTTGCCATCAAGCGCAAAAGAGAAAGACAAGGTGAGTATGACCACCTTCCAAGCTGTGGCCTATCAGTGTACAGCGCCCTAGGGGGACAGTCCCCTGCATCAGAGAAGGATAGGGTTGTGGCTAACGGTCCGACTTGGATCAGATGTCAGCGTTTATCACCAGCTGTGTGACCCTGCTGCATCCCGTCACTTCTCTGGGCCTCAGTTTCCTTTTCTGTAAGGTGGGAACGATGCCCACTGCTCCAGGCCACTGGGCACAGGATGCACCTGCAACAGCTTTCCCCCATCATCCCTGCCTGCACCTGTTCAGCCAACAACTTGGGACCGATCTGGTTATTTTCCAGGCACTGTGGGAGGTGGTGGGGGCACCACAGTGAATAAGACACCTGTGGTTCTGAAAGCATGAAGCTCATTTTCTAGATGAACCACTCAGAGTCTACGACCATGTGCTGGTAGTCCCTGTAGCGGCGGTACTGACGCACGAGGATGCGTGCCTGAGCGGCCTGGCACGCTAGCCGCAGTGCGAGGTAGTGCTGGGAACCGCAGCACACCGCCCGTTACCACTTAGCAAGTAACTCTGTCCCAGGACTGTGATTTGGCGTTCTCCAAACCTGTGCGGGCAGGTGCCGCTGTCGCCCCCGCCTTAAAGATGAAGAAACAGACCGAGGGAGGGAATTTGCCCAAGTTGCGTGGCTGGATAGAGGCCTGTGCTCGTCACTCACCAGGCCAACCCAGCGTGTCCATCACCCCTGTCCTTTGTAGGCAAAGACCAAGAAAGCCGGCAAGACTGTGAACTCCACACCACATCCGGCCTCTGGAAAGGCAGTGGCCCACCTTTTGTCTGGGAGGTCACCCAGGAAGTCAGCCGGGCCCTCGGCAAATACCATCCTGGTCTCAGAAACTGAGGAGGAGGGCAGTGTCCCGGCCCTCGGAACCACGGCCAAGCCTGGTGAGCAGCGCAGACCTCTAGATGCCAAGCCCCCTGAGTTTGGGTTGGGGAGGCAGGCCCCAGGCACTGCTTTATCAAGCTCTGGGACATTCTGGAAATTAGAGGTTTATCTCCGTGGCAGTAAGGGCTCCACACCTCGATGAGGGAGGGTCTGCTGCAGGGACACGTCAGACTTTGCCAAGGGAGTCGGAGCAGCCTGGGTGGTGGCGGAGCATTTTCTGGCTTACTGCTCTCAGGTGGGTCCGGGGCCTACTGTAGAGGCTGAGACTAAAGTGAGAGGCCTGGGTTTGCCTCAGTTTCTCATGTCAAATAGGCATTTGCCTGCCTACTCAGTGTGATGATGATGGAAGGAGATCTTTGAGCCACCCGACACTGGCTTGTGTGTGTTAGGACCTAGTCTGACCCTTCCCAGGGCCACAGAGGTGTGGGGACGCAGGGATGCGAGGGGCACGCGCCTCAGCTGTGGGGCTTCAGGGTAGGTGGAGCTGAAGCTGTCACGCGAGAGGCCAGTGCAAGGCACCTGCCTCTCATTGGCTGGCGTGGCAGAGTGCTGGCGAGGGGAGAGGAGTCTGGAAGGGCAGGCTTCAGTCCTCTCCCTCATCCTCCCTCAGGAATGGCATCAGCCAACCAGGCCGACAGCTCCAGTGAGGAGACCTCGAGCTCGAGCGATGAGACATATGTGGAGGTAATTGCCGCCATCCTCGGGAGCCGCCCTCTGCAAACCTCCAACTCTCGCAGAGGCCTGGCCGGGGCTTCACACACCAATGGGGCCAAATCAGTTCAGCAAGTGTTTCGGGGACTGGGAGCTGGAAAGGCCGAGGCCTGGGGAGGAGAGCCAGGTGCCGCTCGTCGCACCTTGGGCATGAGAGAGGCCTCGGGGAGGAGAGACGCCATCCTGTCTGTGAGACAAGGGAAGGCTTCTTGGGAGGGGTGGCACTGGAGCAGGGCCTTGACGCACAGGGGACTCACCAGGAAGGGATGTGGGGGGGAAGACCAGCAGTAAGCAGGAAGAGCTGCACAAGGCAAGGCCCAGGGACAGGAGGGAAGCCGTCCCGTGGTGTGGTCAGGTGAGTTGGGTGAGGGGCTCTGGGCCTGATGGTGAATGCCGGGCCTAGGTGCGTGGTCAGGGATGGTCAGGTGTTGGTCTGTGGCCTTAGCCCTTCTCTGAACTGTGACCAGGGAGTCATTCTTATGGGGCACCCGGGCCTTGGGAATGTAGTGGCAGGCAGGACTGCATGATTCCCGCTGCCCTGGGGACGGGGAGGGATCCTCAGAAGTTTGGCGTGCCGCAGGTTGCTAGGGGAAACGTAGAGAGCCCCGAGGGACACCAACAAGAATGTGGGCATAGTCGAGGTGCAAGTTACCGAAGAGGGGTCAGAGTAGGCAGGGGCCATGTTCCCCTGCCAGACCATGAGGACCAACGAGGAGTTTTGGTTGTACTCTAGGTCTGTGAGAAGCCATCTCAAGGTTTTAGGCATGGAGGTGAGATGGCCTGATTTATGTTGGAGGAAGGTTGCTGGTTGTGGCCTGGGTTGGAGGACAGGGCAGAGGGAAAGTAGCGAGACCATTGAAGCAGCTGGCGGAGTGAGGCTGGTGGCAGGTGCCAGGGGGCCCACTAGAAAGGGCATGTGGAGGGAGAACCAGCAGGATTCAGGGGTGGTTGATCTGGTGTCCAGAGTACTTCTCCCTGCTTCCCGCCTCACCCAGTAACGTATGAAGGTGGAGACCTTCCTCCTGCCTACCTCCTGTCTGCCGCTCCCCACGTCCCACCCCCACCTGGATACAGCCCTCAGGGCGCCCAGGCTCCTGCCCCTCCCAGCCCTGCCACAGGAAAGGGGGCCACTCCTGGCCCCAGAAAGCCAGCAGTCAGACACACACTTGGGTGGGCCAGAGGCCAGCACAGGGCCCTAACAGCAGTGAGGAGTTTGTGATTGAGGACATGGCTACCCTGGGAACCCGGGGCCAGGTGGAATCTGATGATGGAGGTGGAGGTAGGGCGCTGCCTGCCTTGGAAATGTCAGAATTTTAGAAGTCTAAGAAAGAGCCCATAGAGGAAAGGAACGTGCCCAAACAAGCCAGTGGCTAGACTGGAGTTCAAATCCTGGCCTTGCGGCCCTTGGGATGGCTGCCACGATCAGATACTGAAGTCGGGGAGGGGGCGGATGGGGTGAGCCTCCCGGTGGAGCGAGACTGCCCCTGTGCTGGACGGGCTCTGTGCCAGGTGGTGGAGGAGCTTCGTGTTTGAGGGTGCTGCCCGCAGGGCCACACAGACATGGGTTCTGGTCGTGACTTTGCCCTTTGTATTGGGGTTAAATGACTTAACTTCCCTGAGCTGCTTGTCCTTTTCTGGAACATGAGTGTACAGACAGCATCTGTCTCAGGGAGTTGTTTGAGAATCGGATGGTACGAGGAAAGGACTTTATAAACCATGAAGCCTCTCCTACCCCTCAGAGGCAAAGATGATTAATTTTTCCCTAATCGCATTTTCTTGTTCCAGATGAAACCATCAGTAAAACCACCCCAGGTCAAAGCCTCACCAGCCCCTGCCAAGGACTCTCTTGGGAAAGGGGCAGCCCCAGCCCCTGGGAAGGCAGGGGACGTGACGCCCCAAGCCAGAGGAGGGGCCCTGACCCCAACCAGCAAGGCCAAGGAGGCAGAAGAGGACTCAGAGAGCAGTGAAGACGAGTCTGGGAGTGAGGACGGGGCACTTGCGGAGCCGCCCCGCCAGGTGAGGCCTGGGGGCGGACTAGCCCTCGGCGTCCCCAGATCCCCCTATCCCTCAGCAGCCAGGGACTCTTCGTGGCCCCCAGAGGCCGGCCGAATGGCTACATGATGAGCCCTTCCTCTGCCAAATAAGACTCACTTTGGGGTTTGGAGAGCAGGAGGTGAGGGTGTGAAAATTGAAGGGCAAGGACAGTTGGGCTTGCTTCAGCCACCTGTGGAAATTGCCCTTCTTGCCCAAGCAGCAGCCTAGAAGGGCTGCTTCCCACAAGGTGGTCCTGCACCCCACTCTGTCGGTAACTCCCCTTTACCTCAGTTCCCTTGTCTAGTGAATGGGATGTGGCCAGCTGGTCCTGTTGTGAAGGGACTTAAGTTTTCATTGCCTGGTCCTCTGGCTTCTCAGGCCAAATCATGGTTTGTTAGCTAACAGGAATCCTGTTAACTTCCATCTGCTGGCATCCCCTCCCACTGGGCAGGTGGCCAGGCCTCTGGGGACACCTGAAGGGAAAGCAGGGGGGCTGGGAGGCTGTTGGGGTCGGAGAGCCAGGGGGAGGAAGCATCAGACTGTGGTGGGAAAAGGCCCTGCAGCCCTGAGCTGGCCAGGTGAGGCCTGGGAGGGGAGGTCCCGGTACCGGCCCAGGCCTGGATGCCCAGGGGCAGGTGCAGTCAATAGGGTTCACTGTGCTGGGTGTTAAAGAGGAAGGTAAGGCGGGCTGGGCTATGGGAATGGCAGTTAGAGTAGAGCGCTCAGGGAAGGCCTTACGGAGATATTGAGGACGTGAAGGAGCGGGGGGCACGTGCCACGTGGACATTTGGAGGAAGGTCCTTCCGACGGGGAGCCCCCAAGTGCCAAGGCCCTGATGTGGCAGTGGCAGTGAGAATTGTCACACACGGTACAGCGGTGGGCCAAGCCAGACTTGGAGCCTGTGCTCACAGAGCTCTCCCGCTGGCAGGGGAGCACCGCCGAGGGAGGCTCTGACCCCTGTGTATGGGCGACTTTGGGAGCAGTGCTGGGGCGTCAGAGTGGACTGCCAAAGGAACTGGTGCCTGTCTTGGACCCAGAAGAGGAGGCAGTGTGGTGGCCAAGTGAGATGGGCAGGGCTGTGAAGGCCCCAGGAGTGAGAGAGTGAAGCTGATAGGCCAGGCCTGAGCACCAGTCAAGGTAGAGAGTGAGGAGAGAAGCGGGGGCGTCTTGTGAGCCCCAGCTGAGGCCTCCGCTTTGTCCTGAAGGCACCAGAGATTAGGAGGAGAGGAGCAAACCACCCTTCCTCTCTTACTAGGCGAAGGGCTCAGAGAAGATAGTCCAGGTCAGAGCTGCCTCGGGTCCTGTCAAGGGGACCCCTGGGAAAGGGGCCACCCCAGCACCCCCTGGGAAGGCAGGGCCTGCAGCTGCCCAGGCCAAGGCAGGGAAACCAGAGGAGGACTCCGAGAGCAGCAGTGAGGAGGAGTCCGACAGCGAGGAGGAAGCGCCAGCTGCTAAGACGCCACTTCAGGTGAGGCCTGGGGAGGGAGAGTCCGTGCAGCCCGAGCCCCTCCCCTGAAGGCCTTCTGAGGACTTGTTCTGCCCTCTGCAAGAGCCCTAGACATGCTCTGAGCCCCGCTCCTTCTCACTTGGGGTACGTGTGGTGTCCTTTGCCCTGTCCGGTCTCTTGCGTCTCCTCCTCATGTCCACTCTGTGGGCTCCCTTCCCTGATTCCATTTGTCTCCCTCCAGACGAAGCCTTCAGGGAAGACCCCCCAAGTCAAAGCTGCCTCAGTTTCTGTCAAGGAGTCCCCTAGGAAAGGGGCCCCTCCAGTGCCCGCTGGCAAGGCAGGGCCTGTAGCCGCCCAGGTGCGGAAGGGGGAAGAAGACCCGGAGAGTAGCACTGAGGAGTCCGGCAGTGAGGAGGAGGCCCCAGCAACTGTGCCCCCAGCCAAGAGCCCTGCTCAGGTGAGGCTGCGGGTGCCCCTGCCTAGAGAGCCCGTCTGCGGGCTTGTCCTCCCTCTCCGCACCTGGGGCCCTGCGCCCTGCACTTGCCTTCCTCTCCTTTTGTCTCCCCTCGCACTCAGTCCCCTGTGGGCCCCTGCCCTGATCCTGTCTTTTGTTACTCCCAGGCAAAGCCCTTGGGGCAAAATGCCCAGGTCAGAGCTGCCTCGGGTTCTGTCAAGGGGCCCCCTCCGAAGGTGGGACTGGCAGCCATCCCGGTAGGGAAACAGGAGGAGGACTCAGAGAGCAGCAGCGAAGAGGAATCAGACAGCAAACGGGAGGCACCGGCCCAGGCCCAGGTGAGGCCCCTGACTGTAAGGCTCCTTCTCTCTTAGAGCACCAGCCCTACACACACACACACACACACACACACCCCGGTTTGTGTCTCTGCACACAGCCATGCTCTTCACTCCCTCCCCTGATCTCACACACACACCCCTCTCGGTTTGTGTCTGTGCACACAGCCATGCTCTCCACTCCCTCCCCTGATGACACACACACATACACACACATCCCTCTCGGTTTGTGTTTCTGCACACAGCCATGCTCTCCACTCCCTCCCCTGATCCTGTGTGTCTCACTGCAGGCGAAGTCCTCTGGGAAAGTCCTTCAGGTCAGAGCTGCCTCAGGTCCTGCCAAGGGGCCCCCTCAGAAGGCAGGGCCTGTGGCCACCCAGGGCAAGGCCGAGGTGTCCAAGGATGACTCGGACAGCAGTGAGGAGGAGTCAGACAGTGAAGAAGAGGCGCCTGCAGCTCTGGCTGCAGCCCAGGTGGGGCCCAGGAGGGACTGCTCTGCAGTCTGACCTGACCACCCCCACCAGTCAGCTCCCCGGAGAGCAGTGGGGAAGGATGGCAGCAGGGCTCCACCCCAGAGCAGATGGGGGTTCTGAAATCAGTCTCCTTCTCTAGCTTCTGACTTCTGCTTCCTCTCAGGCAAAACCAGCTATGAGAACACCCCAGACCAAGGCCTCCCCAAAGAAGGGCACCCCCATTACCCCAGCACCTGCCAAGGTCCCCCCGGTGCGAGTGGACACGCCAGCCCCTTGGAAGGCGGGAGCAGCAACTTCTCCAGCCTGCACCTCATCCCCAGCTATGGCCAGGGGCACCCAGAGGCCGGAGGACTCATCAAGCAGCGAGGAGTCTGAGAGTGAGGAGGATCCCGCTCCGGCCCCAGCCGTGGGACAGGTGAGGCCAAGTTTATTCACCAGACTCAGGGCCAGTGTTCACGTGGCCTCTGGGGCATCTGTGACCCGCTTCTCTTCCCTGTCATTCCAGGCAAAGCCTGTGGGGAAGGGTGTCACCGTGAAAGCTGCCCCCACACCCACCAAGGGGCCCTCAGGCCAAGGGACTGCCCCAGCACCCCCTGGGAAGGCAGGGCCTGCAATGGCTCTGGTCAAAGCCGAGGTGCAGGCAGACTCCTCAGAGAGCAGTGAAGATGACTCCGACAGTGAGGAGGCAGCCAGAGCTCCAGCCCAGGTGAGGCCGAAGAAGAGCCAGCCCATCCCACCCACACCAGAGCCTGGGGCAGGGCTGAGGAGAGGCTTTTCTGGGCTGCCCCGCGTGTGCAGAAGGCTCAGGGGCAGCCTCAGCTCAGCCTCCTTCCCTACTTTTCACTGTCTCCTCCACCTGTCAGAGACGGCAGGGTCTCCCCCATGGCCTTTTGAGCTCCTGTTGAGATTCCTTATGCCTTCCACACACTCTGTAGAGCACCCCATCTGCCAGGTGCTGTCCCGGCTCCCTCAGGGAGTCCCCAGTCTAGGCGGGGGCCGTGGCCGTGTGCCCAGGTTATTCCGGCATGGTGTGCTGAGGTTGAGAATAGAGCACGTGCCCAGGCTAACAGCATGGCAGTTGATAGCATCTAGGGGTTTCCAGGAATGAAGGCCTCCTGGAAAGTGGCATTGGGAACTGTGGGCTGAAAGAGCTGGCCAGGTGAAGTGGAGTGTTCCAGGCAAAGAAACTAGCGTGTGTGAAGGCCCAGAGGGTGGGAGAGCGCCTAGCCTGAGTGAACCGCCCCAAGTCGAGCATTTTGGTGGGATCACTGAGGGAGATGGTGTGGCAGGGGCCGACTGCCTGAGTTCAAGTCCCAGCTCCATGTTCTAACAGGTGACGGAATCCATCCAGGGCCTTTGTTTTACTCTTTGTAAATTGGAAATCAGCCTTCACAGGATTGGGAGTATAACGAGATCTCACCTGCCACACCCAGCAACCGGCCTGCACATTGCCGGCTCCCTCATCTGCCTCCCTGAGGGTGGGCCAGGCTGATGGGGAACAGAATCAGGAGTACCCTCCCAGTCTGGAAGAGATAAGTGGGGGAAAGTGAAGATCACTCGTGCCCTGTGCTCACTCTCCATTTTATTATTTGTAATTGTCACTCTTTTTCCCCCCCAGTAACCATTCAGAGGTTAGTCATTTCTTTTTTTTTCCCCTATACCAAAGCACACATTTTCTATGGATTTTTTTTGGGGGGGGGGTCCCCTTCTCCGTGTTGCCTTGTGGGACCCAGATTCCTGTGATTCCCCTAAAGAGGTTTTGACCTGTGTGTGGGCCCTGCTGGAGTCCCAGCCCAACAGCTCCTATCCCGTAAGCTATAGACCCATCCCAGACCAATGCCTGAGAAGTTTCATTGTGCTCATTGCTTAAGTATTTGTCTTCCCACTTGAGCCTCCCACCAGTACCATTTGCTTTGGTTTCTGGAGGAGGAAATTAGAGTTTGGGAGAGTTGTTTGCTGACCTGCTTCGGCCCAGCCAGCCAGTGAGGGTCCAAGCTGGGCCCGGGCCGCAGTGTGCCTACCTCAAAAGCATTTGGCTTGCACACATCCTTCTGCTTCATCTTGGCCCAAACTTTTCCAACCACAGACATGATTATGCTCTGGGGCCTTACTTTCTTCCAAGGTGCAAAATAAAGCAGCTAATCTCTCTCTAGGGGCCCAGCTTTGTAGCTGGATGCCCTGTCAGAAGATGGTGCCTTGCCTAGCTTCAGGAGGCCTGAACTGCCTCCACTGAGACAGGCTGATCTGATAGGAGTCTTATCTGTAGGATAAGGATAATCCTCTGTCGGGGTGTTCTGGTGAGGATGAAATGAGAGAATCCTTGTATGGCCTCGCTCTCAAAATGCCCTCTGTACACACTCAGTCGGTTCCACACTGCTCAGTATCGCTGGGGTCAGGTGAGTCAGATAGTCTTTGGGCCAGCTCAGAGGAAACTGTCCATGTGAGAGCTGACGTTCAAAACAAAGTGACAAAGACAGGACTGGTTCTGGAAAACCAGGTGTGCCAGAGACTGAGGAAGGTTCTCCGTTGAAATGCCATAGGAAGAGAGCCCTTGTGTGAAAAGGGTGGGAGAGATGGCCAGTCAGCATGTGATGATTGGCTGAATGAGTGGTAGGGTGCCTTCAAGGGCCCGACCTCGTGTTATATGTTGATCGTACATCTTCTGTTAAGATTTTGTCAGAGAGCACAAACAGGGGGAGCAGCAGGCAGAGGAAGACGCAGACTTCCCACTGAGCAAGGAGCCTGATGTGGGACTCAATCCCAGGACCCTGGGATCATGACTTGAGCTGAAGGCAGGCACTTAACCAACTGAGCCACCCAGGCGTCCCTGTTGATCTGGTATCTTGCTCACCTGTTTTCCTGGCTTTTGTAGATTCCTTGGGATTTTCTATATACAAACCATGTTGTCTGTGAATAAGGACAGTTTTACCTTTTCCTCTTCAATTTAGATGGCATTTATTTCTTTTTCTTGCCTTACTGCAGTGGCTAGACCCTCCAGTACAGTGTTGAATGGCAGTGGTGAGAACAGACACCCTTGCCTTGTTTCTCATTTAGGTTATAGCATTCAGTCTTTCACTGTTGAGTATGATTTTAGCTCTAAATATTTCAAAGATGCCCTTTATCAGGATGAAGAAGTTCTTTTTTTTAAAGATTTTATTTTTAAGTAAGCTCTACACCCAGCATAGGGCTTGAACTCACAACCCCAAGATCAAGAGTCACATGCTCTACCTACTGAGCCAGTCAGCGCCCCAAAGAAGTTCTTTTCTGTTCTTAGTTCGTTGAGTTTTTGTTATGAATTGAAGTTGAATTTTTGTCAAATGCTTTTTTCTATTGAAGCGATCTTACTGTTTTTTTCCTGTTCTATTAATGCAATATATTGCACTTAGTTGATTTTCAGGTGTTAAATCAACCTTTCATTCTTGCCATAAATCCCACTTGGTCATGCTGTATATTCCTTTTTCTTTGTTGCTGGATTTGGTTCGCTAAGGTTTTTGTGTCTGTATCCATCAGGAATGTTAGTCTATGGTTTTTGTGTAATGTCTTGGCCTGGATTTGGTATCCAGGTCATACTGGCCTCATGAAATGGATTTGGTAGTGTTCTCCCCTTTGTTTTCTGACAGTTTATGTTGGATTGGTGTTATTTCTTCTTCCTTAATGGAATTCACCAATAAAGACACTTGGGCCTGGATTTTTCATGTGTGGAAGATTTTTAATTACTAAATCAGTTTTGAAAATTACTATTGGTCTATTCAGGGTTTTTTACTTCTTGAGTCAGTTATATTTTATACCTTCTGGTAATTTTGTGCACACTTAATAATTTGTGCCTTTTGGGGTGCACAGTCAGTTGAGCTTCCGACTTGGTTTTGGCTCAGGTCATGATCTCAGGGTTGTGGGATCAAGCCCCACATAGGGCTCTGCGCTCAGCAGGGAGTCTGCTTGATACTCTCTCCCTCCCACTGGTGTGCTCTTGCTCTCTCTCTAAAATAAATCTTTAAAAATAATAATAATTTGTGCTTCTCTAGAAACTTGTATGTTTTCATCTCCATTATCTAATTTGTTGGCATAAATTTGTTCATAATATTCCCTTATAATCTTTCTTAATTTCCTTTGGGCCTATAAGTGATGTCCTGCTTTCGTCCTAATTTTCAATAATTTGTGTCTTCTGTCCTGTTTCTTGGTCAGCCTAGCAAAAGACTTAACCTATTTTGTTGTTCTTTTCAAAGAAATAACTTGTAGTCCCATTGATTTTTCTGTGTCATTTTCTGTTTTTTATTTCGTTAATGTCCACTCTGATCGTCATTATTCCTTCCTTCAGGACTGATTTGCTCTTCTCTTTCTAGCTTCTTAAGATGGAATCTTAAATTATTTATTGTAGCTCTTTTTTTCCTCTAATATAAGTATTTAAAACAATGAATTTCCCTATAAGGACTGCAGTAGCTTCATCCCATGAATTTTGAAATGTTGGGTTCTTTTATTCTTATTCTTTGAACCATGGGTTATTTAGAAGTGGGTTAGTTTCCAAATGTCTGGGACTGTGCGGATTGCTTTCTTTTTTTCTTTTTAAGATTTTATTTATTTATTGAGAGAGAGAGCACAAGCATGGGAGGGACAGAGGGAGAAGCGGATTCCCCACTGAGCAGGGAGCCAGACCTGGGGCTTGATCCCAGGGTACCGAGATAATGACCTGAGCCGAAGGCAGGCGCTTAACTGTCTGAGCCACCCAGGTGCCCCCTTGTGATCGATTTCTAATTTAATCCCTCTATACCGGAGAATATGTTTGGTGTGATTTCAGTCTTTTTAAATGTATTGAGACTTGTGAGGTCAACTTAGTCCTGGTGTCTTTTCTGTTTTCTTAAGTGAATGTCAAAGACATGGCTCCCCTCTGGGTGACTTTTCTGTGCTGATGAGCGCCTGACTTCAGCCAGGCATAGTCGTTGCTTTAGAGGGCTTTCTTTCTTGAAGTACGGTTCTTAGTTTCACTTGGTGTCGTGTGGATGGGGGAGGTCACTGTTCAGATGACATGAGGCAGGGGCCTCTGAATGAGGCAGGGGCCTAGAGACACTGCCTGATTCCTCATTCTACCTCCCATTAGCCCGGTTTGCTTTCACACTACTGTCAGCGATCTCACTGCCAAAGATTTTACTCTTCGTGCCCTCATCTCTCTCGGTCTGTGTTTGCTTGGATACCCCAAGAGGGTTTTTTATACCCCAAGGGATACCCCTTGGATATCAGTTAAGATTAGGTTAAACTGAAGAAAACTTCAAACAGCCATGGTTTTCTGTCTTGTTATGCCATTCTGAGTACCTGGCTTCTGCCTCATAGGCTAAGATGGCTGCTAGAGCTCCAGCTGTTACCTCAGCATTTCTTCCAGCTGGGAGGAAGAAGACCCATGTTTTCTACCTGTGTAAGAAAGTTGAATGGTATCTTCGACTTCCACTTTGTTAGCCAGAAGTTAAACTCATGGCTGCCTAGCTGAAAAGGGAGCCTGGAAAATACCTCTGCCCTGGGTAGGCGCATGCTTAGCTAACATGAAGAAAAGTGTTCACGATAACGAGTTTATGTGCCGGGTACCATGCTAAACACTGTGACTCTCCCATTTAATCCTTGTGAAAACCCCGTGGGTGGGCCTTGTTGTTAGCCTCATTTTACAGAGAAGGAAACTGAGGCCCAGAGAGGTCAGTGATTTGCCCAGATTTGCACAACAGCTAACTGGAGGAGCAAGAATCCAGACTCAGGCATCTGACTCCAGAATCGATGTTCTTGGCTTAACCACTCTGCTGCATCTCACCTTTTCCCTTCTGTAATTCCTGCTTCTTCCAGGTGAAGGCCTCAGTGAAAACCCCGCAGAGCAAAACCAACCCAGCTCCCCCCAGAGCAGCTTCAGCCAAAGCGGCAGCATCCGCTCCGGGAAAAGTGGTCCCTGCAGCTGCTCAAGCCAAGCAGCAGTCCCCGGCCAAGGCAAGTGAGCCCAGGAGGCGGCGGAGGTGGGGTGGAGAGGAGGGCCACGCAGTTGGCTCAGCCCAGCCAGGGCCCTGCACAGGCGGGAGAGACTTCTGCACAGTCACACCGTGGGAGGGCGTAACCTAAATGGAACTGTCCTGTCTGCCTCCTTCCCTAATACCGTTACCTTCTCACAATTCAGGTAAAGCCACCAGCAAGAACCCCCCAGAGCAACGCCGTCTCCGCGAGGGGCCAGGGGTCCGTGCCAGCCGTGGGGAAGGCAGTGGCCACAGCAGCCCAGGCCCAGCCGGGGCCAGTCAGGAGCCCACAGGAAGACTCGGAGAGCAGCGAGGAGGAGTCGGACAGTGACGGGGAGGCCCTCACCCAGGTGAGGCCCGGGGAGAGTGGAGAACAGCTCTTCGGTCCCTTTGGCGCTCTCCCCTAATTCTGTGTCTCATGCCAGGCGAAGCCCTCAGGGCACACCCCCCAGGTCAGAACTGCCTCAGCCCCCAACAAGGGGTTCTCCAGGAAAGGGGCTGCAGCAGCCGCTCCCAGGAAGACAGGAGCCACAGCCAGCCAGGCCGGGAAGCTGGAGGAGGACTCGGAGAGCAGCAGTGAGGAGGAGTCAGACAGCGAGGAGGAGGCGCCGGCCCAGGTGAGGCCTAATGAGGAAGCCGCTGCAACACCAGGCCTCTGAGCCGCCACCACCCACTCCTCGCTCATGACTTGGGTTCAGGGCCAGGTGAGGAAAGAAGACCAGATGAAAGCCGTGACTCCTGGACCCTTACCCCAGCTGCTGTCCTCTGTGTCTCTTCAGGGGAAACCTGCCGTGAAGCCCCCCCAGACCAAGGCCTCCCTGATGAAATGTGTCCCGGGCACTCCCGCACCTACCGAGGCCTCCACAGCACGAGCAGACACACCAGCCCCACAGAAGGCTAAACCAGCAATTCCTGCCAAGGTAAATGAGGCCAGGAGTCCCAGGATGTCATAGGGAGTCTCGAGGAGGCTTGGGCTGTGATGCAGGTACCAGGGAGGCACTGGGGAGCTAGAGGAAGCCCCCTCCCTCACCTGGGCCTGGGACCCCAGGTAGGCACGTGCATCTGCCCAGGGACAGCTCAGCTGGGTAAAGCCTGGGGAGAGGGAGGGAGGAGCCGACTTCTATCTGGATGGTTTCCCTTCTGTCTGTGTGCAGAAAGCAGCAGGGGTGGCTTTGTCCTGCAGTTCAGGGAGACAGACTCCAGGACGTAGAGGGCTCACAGGTGTGATGGCCTGGCAGCTGACATTGAGCCTGGCTGTCAGGAGAGGCAGTAGAAGGTGGTGGTGGCAGCCAGGGCAAACTGGAGAGCTCTGGTCCCGACTAGAGAGATGGTCCCCATCAGCTCCAGCAGTCAATTGTGACCTCGTGGAAACGTACCTCTGTGTGTGGCCACCTCTTCGTTTCTTAAGGGAAGCTGGAAATCCCTGTGCCAGGCCGAACTCCATCCCCTCTTAGATTGCTGTTTTCTTCAGGAGTTAAACAAGCACCAAGAAGTCTCTTACATGCTCCTAGCACTGCCGTCCGCACATTAGACCAGCCCCGGGTGCTCTTTCTCAC
Organism: Ailuropoda melanoleuca; assembly: GCF_002007445.2. Lineage (NCBI taxonomy): Eukaryota > Metazoa > Chordata > Mammalia > Carnivora > Ursidae > Ailuropoda > Ailuropoda melanoleuca. The sequence continues at coordinate 105,884,476 of NC_048220.1, read as the reverse complement.
TGGTGGAGACTAAGGGGTGAAAGATGTTGGCTCTGCCCTCATAGGACCTGTAGTCAGTAGGGCAAGATGAAGTAGCTGATTATTGGAGAAGATTCTGGTAGTGTTCTGTCTGATGGAGCTGGGAGAACAGGTCTCTAAGAGGCCAGAAGACGGTTGAGCAGAGCTTGAAGGAAGACCAGGGGTTCACCAGACAAAAGTGGAGCCAGGCAGTCTGGGGCGGGGGGTTGCCAAGGGAGGGAGTGTGAAGTCAGGCGGGTTCCACAAAGGCCAGCCACGCTGTGGGCAGTAGTCACTTCCAGTTGTTCGTTACCAGGCACATTTATGGGGGCCTAGATGCCAGGCTAAGACACAGGGCTCCCAGCCATGTTTAGACATAGCAGTATTTTGGTTAGTTTTTTAAGTTTGAAGTGGGTCCTGGATCAGGACAGCCTAATCTGCGGGAGAGAACATAATTCCAAGAGCTTCAAGTGGGGCCGGTTACCTCGTAGCGCACGAAGCTTTGGGGTAAAGCTGCTCTAGAGGTGGTTCCTTCAGCCTGGCTTCGTGGGGGACCCAGATTTCTTCTGTCTTACGCTCATCGTCATGACGGGGTACAGCATCTCCGGAAGAGCTAGGAAGTCCCCCAGCTGACCTCCCTTCCCCTCGCCTCGTTGCGCAGATCTAAGGCATGTGCTTCCCCCGCCAGAAAAAAAAACCAAGGCCGCTCACTGATAAGGGGCCTGTGGTTCTGTGATTGGCTGGGAGAGGGGCCCACCCTCCCCAGAGCGTGGTGAGGAGTGGGGGGCTAGCAGACCAGAGTCGGGGTTCTGTTAGCAAGGGAGAGATGGGGGCACAGCCATGGCGCTGTGCATTGTAGCTGACCCATTTAAAAAGTAGGAAACAGCACAAATCAGGATCTTCATACTGCTCTTGAGAAATTGGACTCGGGCTACATGGGTGGCTCTGCCACTTTCCTTGGCCGGACTGAGTCGTGAAGGGGGGCCTCTGCCCCTGCCCTGGGCTCCCCTGAGCTGGTCACCACCAGTGCCTCTCCTCCTCTGCCCCCGCCCCGACCGCAGCTCCTGCCCAGCCAGCCCCCCTCATTTAGGCCTGGTCTGGCAGGAGGGGGTAGCAGACTTGGGGCACTTCCGGCTGGCTCGTGCTTTTACCTGGGGGTGTTACAGCCAGATGTGAGCACGCTGGGACTACTGGCTCACCTCTGCAACCTGTCCCAGGCTGCTGTTTCCTCTCATCCCGGGGCCTGGCCAACAGCACTGCAGCCCTCAGGTTTTAGTGGGGTCTGACTCCTACGTCCCTTTCAAGTTCAGAGTCAGCTCTGGAGGGAGCATTAGCAGAGTGGAAGCCTGTGTTCAGTGGCCGTGGGGCATGCCAGACCAGTAGCTGTCCTCCCGTGCGTGTAGTAACGGGCCAGTAGCTGTCCTTGCTCACTGTCCGTGGTTTCCCCACCCCAGTCCCTCAGTCGTGTTCCCCCTCAGCTAACACCCCTGTCCCTTACCCGTGTGCTTGTTCCCTCAGAAGGAGGCTAACTCCAAAGCTGCCAGAAGCAAGCCCCTGGCCCCAGCACCCCCAGAGAAGAATGCAGAGGGGTCCTCGGAGAGCAGTGACGAGGAGCTGCCGGCCAGCCAGGTAGGCCCTTCTTTCTCTTTGGGACACTGCGGACTCGGGGCAGCAGGCCCCTGGGAAGGGGGCAGTGAGGGCAGACCTTTGCCATTTAAACAACACTTCACGGTCTCCCGGTTGATCATTCCTCTGCCCCGGGAGGTAGGCAGCGGAGCATCATTGAACATCCAGGCTTTGGAGCCAAACCGTGGAGGGTCAGTGCTGGCTCTCCCAGCCTCCAGTTCTGTGACCCCGGGCACACACTAACCATCCTGAGGTCCGGACATCTGCACCGGAAGCAGGCAGGGTAGCGGACCTCCCCCCCACGCCTGTGCGCGACATGCTGCCTGATGGGGAGTGCTTGTTTCTCCGGGAGGGCGTGCGCTGTGGCCCATTTGATGCATCAGGAATCAAAGCCCAGTGAGTCGAAGTCCATTTCCCAAATTCTCATGACCCATAAGAAGCCAAGGTAGGGGCGGATGCTGGCCCCCGGCTCCCTGTACATCCCCGCTTGCCGTTTGGGACCGGGACCTTCTCCGCAGGGCTTGTCCCAATCCAGGGGGCATGTCCAGGACCTCAGTCCGATGCCCGTGGCGCACATTCACATGCTCTGCTGCACCCGAAGGTTGGGACCAGGCCCACCTTGTCTCCCCAGCTTGCTAAGTCCAGGCCTCTATGTGAGCCCCAGCCTTTCCGGCAGATGGCAGTGCCCTTTGTCCTGTAGCCCCAGGTACCTGGACGCCTCTGCCAGGTCCCCTCAGGGTCGCTGGAGTCCTGCAATTGCCAGACCCTCTCCTTCACCACCTCTTTCGTGTGCCTACGGTACTGTGTGCTGATCGGTCCAGCGGTGACGTCTGATGTTGCGTGCCACCCCCAGTGACGGGGTGGGGTGCTCGCTGCCGTTCTCTGCTCCGTAGCCCCGGTGGTAAAAGTCCTGATGAACGGCTACGACTAATGTTACCAGTCACTTTCTGTGTGCCAAACCCCGTACTTCATTATTCTGCTCGGTCCCCACAACAGCCCTGAGGGTAGGTCCTTCTTTATTCCCATTTGAAGGAGGAAGGAGTGAGGCTCAGAGAAGTTGAGTGACCTGCCCTGGCGTCCCATGGCCAGGAACAAGCAGACAGACCTGGCGTTTGAACCCAGGCCATCCGTACTGTGTCCGTGGCCCAGCCCTTTCCTGCGCTGTCCTCTCTCCAGGGCAAAAGGAGGGTGGCCCGGGCTTTGCCCTCTGGTGGTCCGGGCGCCCTGAGAAGGCTGCCTCCCTCCCTGAGCAGGATCGGGACAGCTGGGAGGGAGGGGGCCGACTCGCCCTGCTTGCGGGGGCAGACTAACACAATTAAAATGAGCGTCAGGCTTAAACTGAACCATTTAATTGGTACGTTAGTCCTGAAGATTCTGGAGTCCTTATTAAAAAAGAAGCAGGAAAAAAGTTGGCATTTTGTGCATTTCCCTAGGAGGATTTAGGGGAGACAGAGCAGCCTGAGGAAGCCACAGCCTCTGCTCACCGCTGGAGGGGTTTCAGCTCCTTCCCCCCCAGCTCCCTCATTATGATTAGTGTCACTGCTTCGCATCTGTCAAGTACTCCTTCATGGACGAGCTTCACTCTGTTTTTATTAGCCTGTAAGCGGAGAAAAGGGATCAATGCCAGAGTGGTGGGCAGAGCCTCAGGCTGAGAGGCAGGGGCGACTGTGGCTCCATTCCTAGGCTCCCTCTCTCTGCCTCAGTCCCCCCACCTGCAAGGATGGACCCCAGCCTCTGTCTCTGAGATACAGTGGGGGGAGGGGGGTGGTCTGTGGCACAGCCCTGTTGTGCTGGCATTATCAACCCCAGGCCAGGGTCTGCTGGCGTAGGTACCGTATTAAAAAGACCTAAGGCCTGCCCTCAATATTTCAGGGAGAGTTGGAGAGAAAGACCCGGAAAGAACTGAATTAGGATATTAAGTTGGAGCCCTGGCATGGTTGGTCCTGGAAAGAGCTCCTGTGTGGTGCCGAGAGAGCTGACTTCCCGTTCCGCTCTGGCACAGTGTGCTGGTCACCCTGGGGGAGGCCACTTGCCCTCTCTTGAGCCTCCGCCTTCTCAACCCATGGGATGACATTCCCTAGGGGCTGGTGAGCCTCGAGGCTGCAGGCCCACCCCTGGAGAGAGGGATTTCCCAGCCCTATCAGGTGGGGCTGGCCCAGGACCTGTTCACTAGCCCCCAGGCAGCTCTGCGAGGGGCTCTGGGGTGCCTTCTCAGCTCTGTCCCTTACCCCCAGAGTTAACAGCCTGGGCCGGTCAGCCCCCTGCCCCCTTTCGGCCCCAGCCTGGAACGAGGGCACAGTTGGTGAGCTCAGCTGTGACAGTGGGCCCCCAGGTTTGTTCTGCAGTTGGAAGGGGATCCCTGCATTCCTCTGGGCCCTGGCTGCGTGGCAGCTGCAGGGAGGCCCAGCCGAATGTCCAGGCAAGGCCTCGCCAGCTTCCCGTGAATCTTTGTCACCCCGTGTGCTGTGCTTTGCAGTTGTCAAAGCGCATCAGAGCCCCTCCAGTGAGCGAGCCAGGGCTGGGATTACTAAGAGCCCTTTCAACAGGTGGGAAACGGAGGCCCTCACCACATGGTGAGGTCTGGCGGAGGTGGGATCAGAGGCGGGTTTCCCCATGTCCCTGGGTCGCATGGCCCACCTTCTGAACGATGCGCTGCCACCACTGCACTGCGTCGTGTCCAGGGCTCAGCGCCGGGCCCCTCGTGTCCCTGCCCTCCCGCACCAGGCCCCCTGCACCGCCCCCGGTGCCAAGGCTGTGTGGGCAGGTGGAACAGGGAGGGGGAGGCTTTCGCTGCTGAGCTGCTTTTAACATCCCAGACGCTATTGTTTGCCTCGGTGGGTTCGGTGCCTCTCTTCGTCCCCGACAATCTGTTCTTCTGTCTTCTCACATATATATAGATCCCCCCTCCCTCAACTGTAAGCCTTCTCCCACTTTCCATCCTTCTCTCTTTCATCATGTGGGAAGGCAGGCTCTGGAAGTGGCAGATCAGAGCAGCCGCGGGGGAGGCTGTTTGGCAAGGGTGGGAAGCGCCCTAGCCCAGCAGAACTCCCACCCTTGGGCGGGCACCTCTCTGCTTGACTTTTCATGATGTCTCAACCCCCCACCCCATGCTCGGGGCCCTGGAGGTGGGTGGGGTGGGGTGATGGGCAAGACTGGGTCCCAGACCTTGGCTTTGGGCAGCTTCCTCCTGCTGCCCTGTGTTTTTCTCCAGCCCAGAGACGGCGTGGCCCTCAGACGGAGTCTGACCTCTGGGGATGGAAAGCGCAGGCTCGCCGGGCTCGCAGGCTCTGTGTGTGCGAGGTGGGCATATCCACCGGAGCCGTGACCCTGGCCTGGTCCGCAGGATCCCAGGGAGCTGCCGCTTTCTCTTTCTTTTACTCCTCACTGGAAGCTGTAAAGCCTCCCCAGAGATAGACAAGGCATGAAAAACCCCCACGTGCCCTCCCCAGCCTCAGTGGGTCTGCAGTCGTGCCCAGGCTTGCTTCATGCAAACCCTCTGCCCCTTCCCCAGCACCCCTGGCTTCTTTTCTTTGAGAGGACAGCCACCATACAGTATCACCCCTAAGAAACTGGCCTGCACCCTAGGCATTTCGCTTCCCGGATTGTCTCATGAACGATAGTCTTTATATCTGGTGTGTTGGGATAAGAGCTCACACAGGACCACACACTGCATTGGGTCCCTTACGTTTTCACCTTGGCTTTTCCCCTGTGCGGTTTGTTTGCTGAAGACATGGGGTCAGTGGAGCCGGGTCGTCGCACCCTGGGCCACAGCTCAGGAGGCTGTGCCAGTGTCTCTGGGGCAGGGGCCGCTCAGTTATACGCCGCTCCCCAGGAGAACCATGGGTGACGACCAGGCAGCTGAGGGCCATGCAGCTTGAGCACCTGGCTCGGCCACCGTCTGTCCCTGAAGTCAGCCAGAGGAAGGCAGCTGAGTTGGCTCTTCTGGCCCTGGCTCTACTTCAGTGAAGCTGTGCAGCCTTGGGCAACCCTTGTCCCCTCTCTGGACTTCTAGTGTTGCCAGCCATACAGTGGAGCTAGTAGTGCTGACCTCGGGTGCTCCTGTGGGCTCTGAGGTGCTGTGCGGGTCTTAGCAGGTGCATGGGCCGGGGGCGCGCTGAGAGTGCTGGGGGCGGCCGGAATGGCCTCTGCCTGGCCAAGCCTTTAATCACTAGGGGGGTATGTTTTGTTTTTGTTTTTCAAGGTGATTAAACCCCCTCTGATTTTTGTCGACCCTAATCGTAGTCCAGCTGGCCCAGCTGCTACCGCCACACAAGCCCCAGCTGCAAACACCCCGAGGAAGGCCCGGGCCTCGGAGAGCACAGCCAGGAGCTCCTCCTCTGAGAGTGAGGACGAGGATGTGATCCCCGCTACGCAGTGCTCCACTCCTGGTGAGCACAGGCCCGCCACGCACGGCTGGCTGTTGTGCCCGAGCCGCCAGGCTCACCTGGGAGGGGCCGCCGGCGCGCGCGTGTGCACACACACACACACACACACACACGCACACCCCATTGCAGCCCCAAGGGGAGAGGCTGCTGGCTGAGTCACACAGCACACAGTTGTTGTTCCAGAGGGGCTTGGGGCCAGGTCTCATTGTTTCATCCCGACAAGGATTTCCGGAGATAGTATTGCCGGGACTTCTCTGCCAGCTCCAAGGGGTAGGACCCACGCCAGTGGCTAGAAGCTGCTGGCAGCAGGTTTCCGCATAATCTAAGGAAGGCGTAACAACGGACCGCCTGAATGGGGAGAGGGCGGGGAGGTAGTGAGCCTCCTGGTCCTGCTCACCCGTAAAGAGGTCTGGGTAATCCCTAACCAGACATCGTAGGCCGGGATTCCATCTGTCAATGGGAGACCGACCCTCTCTGGGGTTTCTTTGACTTCTGAGAATCTGTGATACTCCCAGTGCCATCAGAAAAATGGCTAATGTTGTTGTTATGACACTCTGTAAGGATAATAATAAGACCTGGTTTTGGTAGGCTCATTAAATTACAGAATAGCACAGAAGGAAAGATGTCACTGTAATCCCCGTCTGGAATAATTACTGACGTTTTGGAACTGTTAACTTCCCAGACACTGCAGCTGTGTCTGTGTTTTTAGTGAGGCCGTATTGGGCACGTTGCTCTGTAATTTTTACCTGACGGACGGTGACATGATGTATTTACCATGTGATTCCTGCTGGCCCCGGAGCTGTCCTTTGGGTGGCCTTAGCATAGTGTATGTGGGCAGTGCCGAGCCAGAGGAAGCTAAGGGCTTTGCGTGGGGGCTGTGGGGATATCACGAACACAGCGCTACAGCGAACACACGTAACAGCCTTTGCAAGCGACCGTGATATTCTTACGAAGACTCTTCTAAATGCACAGTGAGTCCCATTTGGTGACAGTGCCCCCCACCATTGCCCAGGTAGTGGCGTGGCCAGCTGAGGGGCAGCGTCATCGGACTGAAGTGTGGGGAGGGGCCAGGGAGAAATCCTGGGGTCACTGCCACAGCAGTCCTGTGATTCCCTTGAGCTCGTGACACGGAGCTAGTGACAGCTCCTGGCTGCGAGGCTCAGGGAGGGCTGCCTTTTTTAATTTATTTTTGTGAGAGAGAGCATGAGCCGGGGAATGAGGGACAGAGGAAGAAGCAGACTCCCCACCAAGCAGGGAGCCCTGGGGTCATGTCCTGAGCTGAAGGCAGAGGCTTCACCGACTGAGCCCCCCAGGCACCCTCTTAAAAAGGCTTCTGCTGCAAATGCCGTGAGCACTGGGCCTCGTCCCCAGGAAGGGCTGATAATGGGGGATTGCTCCTTGTGTGCCCTGACTTGCACCCGGTCCCGCTCCGTTTCAGCCAGCAGACCCAACGCGACCGTGCTCTCGGCGCACGCAAGGCCAGCCGTCCGAGCCAGCGCTGTCGGGGCCAGTGGCAGTGAGGCGTCCGGTCGGGCGTCAGAAGGCAAGAAACAGGAGGCACCCGTCGCTCAGGTACCTGGCAGGCGAGGGGGGGGGAGGCCGTGCGGGCCTGCAGGGGCGAGGGGGCCCCCCCGTTCTGCCCTCACACACACAAGCTGCTGGGTGGGACTGCCGTTGCTCTCCTCCACCGCCCCCAGAAGGAGCTGCCCCCTCGCAGCCAGCGCCTTCCCTGGCTGGGCTGCAGCCCCGACCGGGCTCCCGGATGCCTCTGAGCGGTGAGGAACAGCAGCCTGGGAGCGTGGCCCTGGCAGAGCCAGGTGTGGCCCCGCGCACCCTCGGCAGCCGGTCCGGTGTGGTTGTGCCTGTGGCTTGTGTTCTCTTTCCCTCCCGGTCTGGAAACGCTGTGAACAAACCTTGCCCTTTCTTAGTGTGGATAACGGTGACTTCCTGGCCTTCGCCGTTCGCGGCGTGTGTCTGTTGGTGTCTTTGCCTAAATCTGCAGCCTGAGCAGGGTAGCGTTAGCGGCTCGTGGTGCAAACGACAGAGCCGAGCGCTGCCCCTTGACAAGACCGCTGAGGCCTGTCCGGGATTAGGCAGGCCTAGACCCCGGTTCTCCTCACTCCTCACCCAGCTCCTGGGCCATGTGGGTTAGTTTTCCCGTCCCATTGCACCCCGCCCCTCTCTTCTAAGAGGGCAGGAGGGAGCTGGGCACCCCTAGCCCAGAGGGGCTCATCGCGAGCTACGGCCCAAGAGAAGCTTCCTGGGAGCATGGGTGCTGGCTAGCTGTGCTGTGGTCGCTGCGCCCAGCAGCCCGCCTCCATTCGGCCACTCGGCCAGCAGCCGGTGCTGGGCGTCTGTCCGCGCCAGGCTCTGGAGGTGCCGCGGGAGGACAGCAGGGAGAGTGCCTTCCCTCACGGGCCGTGGAACAAGCAAGCCAAAGAGTGAAGGACTCGTTGGTGCTTTGAAAGAAACTGAGTATAAGCCGGAGAATAAGGGGGTGAGCTGCTTCGGGAAGGATGGGCAGGAGCGGCCTCCCCAAGCAGGTGACACGGAGGTTAGAGAAGCGGCCAGGCCAGGGCGAGCCAGGGGGTACTCCATGCAGGGACACACAGGGTGGGACCCTCTGGGGAAGCACTTGGGCGGGAGAACTGGACGAAGCAGAAGGCGAGAGGGCCCGGACAGGCCGTGGTGAGGCTGCCCAGCAGCAGAGAGGCAGTGGGGGCGCCTGGAGGTTTTCGGGGAGGCCCTGCCCAGCTCCTTTCCAGCGCCGTCTCCCTGACTGGTGGCGGACGTGGGGAGCAGGAGTGGCGCCGGGGAGACTTTGAGAGGCTGTTGTAGCCGCAAGGCTAGAGACTCGTCCCAGGTGCAAGCTCAGATTGAGTTGGGGGGCCTCGGGGGGGACCCGAGCAACTTCCCTCCCCTGGCTAGAAGCTGTCTTTGGATCCTCTGAGAATGATGTAATCAGCTGATAACCCGAAGCCTGGCCCCGTTTTCTGCCCTGATGGTGGCACTTCGCCCTTGACAATCCGTCAGTCCCTTACTCCAGCCCCGTGACTCCTTGTGCAGATACAGGTCCCCTCCTACCCCAGCCAGGATCTGACCAGGGTCTAGCACAGATGGCATCCCGAGGACCTGCGAGTCTCAGGGCTGCCTGTGGCTGTCCACAGGTGACAAAGAGGAGCCCTGCTCGCCTCCCGCTGACCCAGGCTGCCCTGAAGGTCCTTGCCCAGAAAGCCAGTGAGGCCCAGCCCCCTGCTGCCAGGACCCCGTCTTCCAGTGGGGTGAGCTGGGGAGCCTGGTGGTGGTGGTGGAGCCAGGCCCCACCCTGGAGGGGATAGTGAGTGAGGATGGCAGAGCAGAGAAGGGAGGGCCCAGGCAGGGGCCCAGGTCCCAGCGCCAGCACTTAGCCGCCCTGTGACTGGAGCATGCACGTGTCTCTGACCCACACCCCCAGCCTGTGCTGCCCGGCCGAGCGTTTGTGGGAGGGCCAAGTGAGGCCCGGGTGTGAAGCAGCAAGCAGGCGCCCAGCCCTGAGGTAACTGGGGTGTTCGGTAGGCACCAAGTCCAAGTTTATTTCCCTTCATTTTTTTCTTCTATTCTCTCTCTCTCTTTCTTTTTAACGAAATTAGGTTGACGGTGCTCTGGGAACACTCCCTGCGATGAGTCCCCAGAGCGCCCCCGTGCAGGCCAAGGGGACCAACAAGCTCAGAAAGCCTGTGGTTCCTGCAGTCCAGCGGGCCACGGACACTCCTGCCGGACACGCCAAAGCTAAGGCCTCTGACACCTCCAATGACAGTGCCGACGGCAGCGGCAGCTCTTCAGGGAGTGAGGAGGTTGCTGACGGGCCCCGGATGGCTCCCTCGGCCCACAGGCCAGGTGAGGGTCCCAGGAGAAGGCTAGGTGGGCCCAGAGCGGGGCCGGGGCTGCCTGGTGGAGCACGAGGCTCTGGCCTGGGCCTAGTCATCCCGTGCTGGGCCTCAGTTTCCCCACCTGTACAATCCCATGAGGAGGTTGATCCGAATGATACCAAAGACCTCCTAGCTCTGCTGTTTGACCACTGCTGGCTTTTTACTGTCAGGCTCCCATAACTGACCCCCCAGAATCCCAGGGTCGTGCTTCCCGCACAGAAAAGCTGGGAAGTACAAGTCAGGCCTCAGGAATTAGAACGGAAGGTTTTGGCATTCAGGTGTCTTGCTTAAAAGGCTGCGAACGGCCATTGATCTTGGAGGGAGTCATAGGAGCGGGTAAAACCTTGGGCAGGAGGGCGAGGGTCCAGCGGAAGGCTCAGGCCATCCCAGGGCCTCCCGACAGCTGGCCTGTGCTCCCCAGTAGGTCCGGCACCCTCCACGACGGAGACCTTGGTGGAGGAGACGACAGCAGAGTCCAGCGAGGACGAGGCGGTGGCTCCCTCTCAGGTAACCGCGAGGGAGGGGACTGGCCCCTCAGGGGCCTTGGGGCGGGCACTCGAGGCCACCTGCTGCAGTGTTAGGCCGAGGCCATCCCCCGCGGCAGGGCCCTGTCTCTCCCCCCGAGGTTCTGTTTCAGCATAAAGCCATACGTAGTGGACTCCTAGAGCCTGTAGAGAAGGCTCGCCTTGACTTTAGATGAGTCCCAGAAAAAAAGACATTTTGTAACAGATGAGATTTCTTTAAGGTTATCTTCTGTACATGGCAGGCGCTAGTGATTTTCCATTCGTGTTCGTACTAAGAGACTGTCTTCTTAGATGTGCCTGATGAGAATTTCTATCATTTAACATAGTGCAGGAGGTACATCAAAAGGGCTGACGTGCTCCCCGCCTTGCCCAGCAGGGTTGGCCCCGTCTTAGGGGCTCCTGGGACGGCTTCCTCACAGCAGGCCCAGCACTCAAGGGTGGGGCAGGGTTCCAGCCTCATTCACACTGGGTTTCTTCAGTCTCTCCTCTCAGGTTATGTGACCCCTGGGCCGACTCTGGCCAATTCCCAGGCTTCAAAGGCCACTCCTAGACCAGACCACAACCCCTCGGCCTGCTCTACTTCCGCCACCACAGATGCCCCCGACGGCAAGCAGGAACTGGAGCCCCGACATGTAGCAGGCACCGTGTCCCCTAAAACAAGTGAGTCAAGGGCCACAGGAGACACGGTGGGACATGGAGGGACAAGGCAGTGGGCCCCTTCTTTCTCTCCCTTTCTCTCCCTCAGGCACAGTCCTAACCAGTATGGTGCCCCACGCCCACGTGTCTGGCTCTTAGGATCTGGGACAGCCGGGAAGTCGGGTTATCCAGCTCTGTGGGATGCTGGTGTGCCTAGTAGGGCAGCCTCTGCCTCAGAGCAGCCTTGGCTCTCCTCTGACTATGCCCGTTGACTTTGCTTTCTAACAAACGGACTCATGGTATGGGGGGTAGGAACTCAGGGCAGCTCAGCCAGAAGGCAGGAACCACTTTTGGAGAAGTCTCTAGCACATGGCAGAGACCCCCGGTGATGGACTGACTTGTTGTAAAGCCTCAGAAAGGACCCTGGCCACGCTGGGCCTCTGTGTCTGAACAACATAGAGCAGGGTAGAGCCATCCAGTGAGTGTCCAGGCGTGGCACACACAGAAAACTGTCACGTGGTGTTTGGAGGGTGGACTGGAATTGCTGAGATCACCCAGCCCGGGGCATCAGCCAGCCAGCGCTGACTTTGCCGGCGCTGAGGGACAGGTGTCTCTGTTGGGCCCGTCTGGGACAGCTTTGGGCGTTCGACAGCTTTGGCGTTCTAGGCTGTTTGTAGGCAAGAGCAGAGAAGTGGGCTGCGCAGAGGGAGGCTGCTAGTGCAAACTGCCCTCCTCAGCGTCCCTCTCCAAGCAACCCCTGCCCTTGCCAAGAAGCACCAAGGGACTGAATTGGGCCTTGGTCCTGCTGGGAACACCCCCCGCTCCGCCGGCCGTCTGCGCCTCCCCTAGCCCACCCCAGCCCCGGAGCCAGAGCTGCTTGAGCCCCCACCCGAGGCGCACTGCCTGCTGCACGCAACAGCCCCCAGCCCCATGACGGGGAGCAGGGCCGAGCCACTGGGCGCCTTCAGAGCCAGCGCGTAGGCACTCTTGTGTCTGTGAGGCCCAGAATGAGTGGAAACCTGCTGAGTCACCTGGGAAGTTAGGGGCAGCATCGGGACAGTGCTGATGTCCCCCCGCACCCCCCATACCTCGTCCTTGGCTTCAGCTGCAGCTCGCCGGTGCTGGGTCAGCAGAAGAGTCATTGCTCACTTTCTTCCCCAGTGTTCTCTGTGAGAGGCGGGTGCGACAGGGAGACATTTTAGAGGGGGCTGTGGACGGTTTTTTTCACACGTGTAGTCAGCACACAATTATCAAAGGAGAGCAGAGGCGTGGAAAATTCTAAACAAAGGCTGCAGAAGTCACTCTGGCAGGCAGCAGACCTGCTTAGTCAGCCGCCACGTGCATATACACCATGCCCGTCACCCCCTAGGCTGCCTTGTCCCCTGACCAGCTTTTATCATAGTCTGTGACTTAGAATAGAGGCCTCACTATTCACCTAAGCCCTTATTTTAACAAATGGAGAGACTGAGGCTGTGAGAGGAGCACGGTCCCACAGCACGCTGTTGGTAGGCGAACCTGGAATTCAAGTCCCTTGCCTCCCAGCTCTGGACTTCTGACTGGACAACACCGTCTCCCTCCTGTCTGACCTTCGTTTTGTTGATGGAGTTCACGCCTCTTCCTTAAGATTCTGGAGTCCTTTTTCATCTCCAACCTGACTTGAGATTTTAGTGCAAGGAGACGAAAGAGCTAAGTTAAAGGAAAAAGCTAAGTTAGAAGCTGCTAGAAAGCTGAGGCAGGAGACCAGATGGGGCAGAGTGACTAATGGGCCACCCTTTCCCTGTCTGTACCATTGTCAGAGGAGGTTAGCTGTGTCCCTAGACCCCCCTTGGCTTTTACATGGTGAGCCTGTTTCTCTCCCCAATGCATGACCCCATGTGCTCTCTCCACAGGCAGAAGAGAGGCTAATCCCACACCTCAGAAGCCCCGGAAGGCCAAGAAGGAGGCCGGGAGCCCCCAGGCCTCCATGCTGGCACTGCAGAACGACATCAGCCGGCGCCTCCTGAGCGAGCCCTGGCCCCTGAACGAGGCACAGGTCCAGGCCTCCGTGGTGAAGGTCCTGACGGAGCTGCTGCAGGAGAGGAAGAAGGCCGCAGATGCCACCAAGGAGAGCGGCAGGAAGGGCCAGCTGGGCCGCAAGCGGAAGCTGTCGGGGGACCAGACGGCTGCCAGAGCCCCCAAGAGCAAGAAGAAGAAGCAGCTGGTGGCCGGGGGAGGCGGGGAGGGTGGTGGCTCGCCAGAAAAGGCCCTCAGGACTCCCAAGGCCAAAGCCAAGAGAGACGGAGCAAGTGGTGACATCAAGGAGAAGAAGGAGAAAGAGTCTCCTGGCTCCCAAGGGGCCAAGGAAAAGCCTGAAGGGGAGCCAGGGACACTGAAGGTTGAGGGCGGAGACCAAGGCAACCCAAAGAGCAAGAAGGAGAAGAAGAAATCCGACAAGAGTAAGTGGCCGGCCGGCCACAGCCTGGAGCAGGCTTCTGGGCGCAGGCCGAGAGCCCCGGTCAGCACACCGTGGGCACAGAAGGGAAAGACCGCGAGCTGGTTTGTCTGGGGCGGGGGCATGGTGGTGGCAGAGCCAGAGCTGTGTCCCGGAGCTCCTGGGCTGACCTGCTGGGGACATGGGGACATGGGGTTGCAGGGTGTGGCCTACACACAGGCCACTGGAGCTCGCCCACGGCAGGCAGCCAGTTTCACGCGCACTTCAGCCTCCCGCTTTTGCGGCCCGGGCCCCTAGATGGCAGGTTCCCCTCAGAGCTCACGGTAGCTGGCCCTTCTTGAGCTCTGCACTAGACACCGCAGGCCCTGAGCCTCCTTTCATCCAGCCCTGTCTGTACCTTAGGCGATAGTCCTGTTTACAGGTAGAATGTAACTTTGTAAAATACATGTGTGTAAGTTTTAAACGGAGTTAAAAATAGTAGTAGTCCAGGTCGCCCGTGGATGGGGCAGAAATCATGAGGCAAGCCCCATGGGCTCTCAGGCCAGGACAGGTGGTCACAGAGGCCTGGGGCCTGTGTTTTGATGGCTCCCCACAGAGTGGAGAGAACTGGGGACCTGGCATTGGGAGGAGTGGTTCTAGGATCCCTTGAGACCAGCCCTGTCTCTTGACATTAACACCAATCCCACCATGCTTCTGTTACTAAGGGGGTTTACGTTCTTTCCTTAGAGAAAAAAGACAAAGAAAAAAAGGAAAAGAAGAAGAAAGTAAAAAAGGCCTCAACCAAAGACCCTGACTCACCATTCCAGAAGAAAAAAAAGAAAAAGGTAGCATGAGTTCCTGAGGGGTCTCCAGCCAGAAGAACCCAGACGCAGTCCCCAGGGTGAATGTGATGAGCTCCGTCCTGTGTGTGTCAGCGTCCTGGTGGGGTGGGCCAGACCCGGTCCCTGCCCCCTATCCATTCTCAGGGTCCAGGGCTTGGGGGCTTTGAACTGTGACACACTGGAGAAGATGGGTGGAAGGCGGGTACCACCTGCGGGAGGGACATGGTCTGTGTGTGTAGAAGCCATGGGAGTGACCCCGTGTTTATCTGTGAGGTGGAAGGATGTTCTTGGGATGGGTGAAGAAAGGAGAGCCCCGAGGTGGGGGGCAGGGAGGCCAGCCGGGCAGGCTGAGGTGAGAGGAGACATTCCCTGGGATGTGTGTACCCCAGCTGGCGGGGTGTCCCCGGCACAGAAACACACCCCTCCGCTTTTTGGCTTCCAAAGGCCGATCACCGGAATAGGGGGGCCTCCACACCTTACGTGGTGCAGTTCTCACGTGGCCAGCGGGGCCTCAGCTGTGTTCAGAAAAGCTGAGCATCTGTTGGCTTCCGTGTCCTGGGCTCCTTCCTGGACAAACGGGGCCCCATCCCTGCCCTTGGGGATCCCTTTATACCCAATATCTGTTCTGGGCGGGCTGCGAGTCGTCAGTAGAGAACCGTCACATCGCTCCTGGGTGTGGGGGGCGGGCAGCATGGGGGGCAGAGCTGCTTCGGGTATAAGAGCCTCTCGTACTTCTCTCCTCACAGAAGAAGACAGCAGAGCAGACTGTCTGAGGGGCACACGGCGACAGGTATGGTGCCTGGCCCGGGGATCCCCGCTGAACCTCCCCTCTCTGGTGAGGGTGGGAGGGTAACCAGCATCCGGCCTGGCAGGGGGCCAGGCGGGGGGCCAGGCAGCGGGAAGGAGCGGGGGCTGAAGAAAGTGGTTCAAGGTCAGTGGGGCCAGTGAGGCGATGCCAGAAGTCAGAGCTGCAGAGTTAGAAGGATCCAGAACAGTGATGGCAGTGACCAACACTGCACTCCCTGGGTGCGGGTACTGGAACCATGCCTCTTTGTAGAGGAGGATGAGGCTCGAGGTCAAGTACAGCTCGGTCTCTCCCCACCACTGTCTGCTTTCTCTTCCTTGTGATTCTGTATTTGAGGGCGTTCCTCGTGGGGACGAAGATGGTTTCCGCAGGATAAGCCATCCTGATGGAGCTGTGCTGTCCGGGTGTTGGTGTAGGGGCTGATGGGGCCCCAGCAGCCACCAGCTTCCTGGAGTTGGGGGGCACAGAGCCTGCCTGGCTGGCGGCAAGGATCGAGTGAAGTGGAGCGCTGAGACGCTCAGCCCCGTTCCTGGGACCCGTCCGTGTGGACGTGCCCGCGGTGGCCCGTGCTCCTCCCCTGCGTCGGGACAGCACGTTTTGATTTTCTTCTCTTCTCTTTGGAGGAAAGGGTTGGGAAGTCTTATGTCTGGATGTGTTTCCTTCACCCAGGGATTTCTTAGCCAAGTGGTGACCAGCCCCATGCCTCTGCCCTCTGCCCGCCATGGGTTGGAATTGAACCTTTAACTTCCCTCCCTCCACAGAAGAAGCCAGCCAGCCGCAGTGCCCGTGCTGGCCGAGCTAGTGAGCCCTGCAGAGAGGCTGGTCCGAGGAGGAGGAGGAAAAGCATCCGGCTCCAGTGACTTGCACTCACCGACTCCGCGTCTGACTTCTGTCCTGACACAGAATGCTTCGTAGAGATGTGTACAGTAAATATATATTTTTTTAAGTGACTTGCCCCTCCCCCTTCAAACCCTACGTGCCCAGAGGCCTCAGGACTTTCCACCTCTTGGCCCTGCAGACCTAGCAAGGCCCAGCCTGCAGCTCCTTCCACATCTCTGGTCTCTGGCTGATGCTGAGGCTTTGTCCTCTGTCAGTTTTTCCCTGTTCTGATTGTGGTTTTTTGTAACAACTTCGGAAAATAAAAGGCTTGAAGGAAAGGTGCAAGTTCCCAGCACATCCGGGACAAGCATTTTGCAGTTGACTTATTCTGGGAGGGGAGAGTCTGGCTAACACCTGGATGTGAACAGACCACCTTTCAGCATTTGTTCTTGACCACACATCAAGGCTCTGGGACGCTGTGGTGAGTGGAACGGACAGGTTGCCAGAGAACGAGACTCTGCGAAGGTGCCACAGGTGCTGAGTCAGCGTGGGGAAGGCTTCCTGGAGGAGATGGTATCTCCGCTCGGGGGGACCTCGTGCGTCGTCGCAGGTGGTTTGTTAGGGACGGCCAGGGAAATATCCAGAGGCAGGAAATGGAAGAGGGGTGGTGGGGGATGACTTTCCGAGCCACCGTTTGAAGTTAGGGTGTGAGCTGGACTCAGGCCCTGTTGAGGAACCTGGTAGAGAATAGGTACCGCGGGCAGAGTGGGAGGGGGAAAACCAGTTAGGATGGAGGCGCCTCGTGGCCGGGTAGTGTAGGTTCTCGGACGATGAAGGCAACAAATGTATGAACTCCAGAGATAAATCAGGGTGACGTATCTCCAGGACGCAGTGAGGGCAGCAGCGCCGTTGCCCAGAGCAGCGTGAACGCTAGAGGACGTGGCGCTTTCTCGCCAAGGCCTTGAGCCTTCTGCCAGTGAGAGTAAGAGGCCAGGTGGAAAAGGAGCGCGCTGGGCTGGGGGTCTTGGAGACTCGGGTTGGCATCCGGCTGCACCCTGCACTCAGGGCCCTGCCCCATATTAGCTTCTCTCCCCTCCTGAGTGTGTTGGTCTGGAACGGGTACGGTCTACGTAGGGCCTTCCTGGTAGTGCCCCCTTCTTGGTAGTCCCGACGCTGGGGCCTTGTGCCCCTGCCGCCTGTCCTCACACGCCCGCTGTTCTTAGTATAGAAATAAGAATGGGGATCTGGGAAAGTGGAAGTTGAATCAAGAGGAACTTACACTGAGGTTCTTGCCCATAGTTGTTTATTTCTTTTGGGAAGCAGAGTATGCCTCTGCGTTACCATGGGAACCAAGCATGGCTGTGTCCAAAGAGTGCCTCCCCACAGCTGAGCCGGGCCCCACGGGCATCTGGGGTTGGGCTCCCTGGGCTGTGCCCTCCCACCCAGACTGCTGGATTCAAGGTCTCGGTCACCTCCTTGGGGTCCATGAGCCAGATCCCAGCAACAGTCAGGAGCCAGATGTGTTCTATTACTACCTTTTATTCTCACAGAGCAGCGGCCCTGAGGGCCAGTGATAAGCTTGGCTGCACAGAGGGGAGGGGGTTTGGCAGAAAGTGAGGGCGTTGTGGAGAGGCTGGTCCTGGGTGGGTGCTGCTGGAGAGGGGAGCTAAATAGGCTAGAAAGGCAAGGCCCAAAGGGCAGGAACAGCTAACATGTTGGGGGTGGGGAGCACTGTCCCCTCTCCCTGCACCTTCCATCTCATCTGTGGGCCTGGATCTTGGGGCTCCATGTTGGAGGCTGAAATGGGGATCAGCCGAGCTCCTGGGCTTCCTCCTTGGGCCATTCGTTCCTCAGATGGATGGGGCGTGGGGCAGCAGGGCCCTCCTGCGTCGTTAAATCTGCGCTGCTCTGACGTGACTTGGGTCTAAGGATGATGGAGAGCCAGGTGCCAGGGTGTCGTGGAAGGAGGCGCAGAGTGGGAGACAGTGGGGGAGCAGTGTGAAAGGGAAGGAGATGGGGGGCTAGGGTTGGGGGTAGAGGGGAGCAAGGAGGCAGTGGCCATGCGGGGCGGGCTGCGTGCTGGCATCTGCATCTGCTCTTCTCAAATGCCCGCTATGGAGAAGAGAAGCAGCAGGTTAGGGTTGGGGTCATCTGTTGTCCCTGCCCCTTCCCAGCATCCTGGGATCTCAGAGCAGTTGAGGACTCTCCACTCCCACAGCCCCCAGTTGTGGTCCTTGGGTGTGAAGTGGATGTCCCGGGGACGTTGGAGGACGGCCCAGGGTCACGCTACGCCGGCCCTCTGTCCGTGAGGGATCCGGCCCCTCGGGGGATAAGCTGCTGGGGCCCGATGACCCCTGCAGGGGCCCTTACCTTGGCCCAGGTCCGGCTTGGTCATGCCCAGCCCGGATGACAGGTCTTCCAGGTCCAGCGGCTCTGCAAGGGAGCAGCAAAGCCATGCGTCACTTGGCAGTCCAGCCGCCCACACCCACGGGCAAGGGGCCGGGGTCATTCTGGCCGCCAGCCTCGTGCCCGCGGGAGCAGGATGCTTGTTGGATGGCAGCGACAAGGCGTGCTCGGGGCAGGCCGAGGGAGGGAGTGCTGTGCGAGACGGGAGGGCCTGTAGGAGCCCTGGCTGTCCCGCGGGTGGTGCCCAGCTGCGTGAGCATCACAGAGGAAGGACGAAGGACAGGTGAGTGAGGAAGTGAGTGGATGTAAGGAGAGAAAGGACCGCGGGACAAACTGACGAGTGCACAGGTAGTTGGAGGACGTGCATGGACAAGGGCGGCTGAGTGGCTGCCCCCACGGAGCCGAGTGGCTCGGCCCCATGTGTGCCGGGAGGGCCTTCGCAGTCCTGCTCCTTCGGCGCTCCCTGGCCGCATAGGCAGTGCTTACCACTGCAGTTGTGGTGCCCGCGGCTCCTGGTGTGAGGGACCTCGGTGCCGTTGGGGAAGACGCACCAGCAGTAGCCGGTGCTCCCAAAGCACTGCAGCGGCTTATAGTCGCCGTTCTCGTCGCACTGGGGCCTGAACGTGCCAGGGTGGACGGCGGGGACGCGGCTGACCTCCTCCTGGCACTTGGTCAGTACTGAAGCGACAGGCATGGTGAAGACAGTGAGTGAGCAGACCCTGGGCCGGAAGCTCCGCAGAACCAGAGATCTGCATACGACGGCTGGGGCCTGATGCCTTCGGCCCCGTGGCTGTGCTCACTATCCCTGCCACAGATGGGGAAACTTAAGGCCTGGACCAGCAAGCTGTGAGATCGAAGAGGAAGTGCGTGGCCACACTAACTTCTCCCAGAGCTTGATGGTTTCTTCTGACACTCCGTGCCTATTAAAGTGTGGAATTGTGCCTGTGATTCTTATTTCTAGGGAAAAGCAATGGGCATCTTGGGAAGTCTGAGCCTCTGTTACTGGAATTATCCAAGTACAAATGGGGCTTCGAGCATGTTGTAGAGGGATTCAGACAACAGCTGGGAGTTGGTCACGATGGCGTCGCAGGTGGCTTTTACAAATCTACGTTTAGAAAACCGGAGGCCTCGGGTGGGGTGGGCCGTTGATCTTCCATGTCCCAAACCGAAGCCCAGAGGGAAGACCGCTGCCCGAGCTGCACGACGGATGAGCGCCAGGATGAAGACAGGGCGCTCTGAGGCTCTCAGGCTGAAAATCCTAGCGTACATGTCCCCAAGACGGAAGAACCCCAAGGCCCTCTCGTCTGGCACGTACTGGCTGTGTGAGCTCGAGGGGCCCTTTGCAGCTGGGGTCGTGAGCCTGCCCGGCCCCCTCACTAGAACCTGCGCAGGGTTGCGTGGAGAAGGTCACTGTGATGACCCATGGGATGTGTTGGGCCGTTTTGCTCCAGGCCCACGTGTGCAGTGCGTCCCTCCGCGAGGGAGGGCAGCCTGTAAAGGGAGTCTGAGGAGGAGCCGCCAAGCCCAGAAGGAACAGGCAGGAGAGACAGGAGTGAGAGTCGAGAGAGACTGGGAGAGTCCCAGTGCTGGGATCTGGGAGGGCTCTAGGTCCTAACTTCTTGCAGCTCCCAGAGAGCCCCGAGGGAGCTTCCAGAAGCCCTGGCATCCCAAGGCTCCCCATACCTTTTAGTGGAACCTCGGGCTTATCCTCCAGGGAGTTCTTGCTCATTTCAAACAGGAGCCACTGATACATCCAGTTCTCGAAGACCTAACGGGGTAGAGGCAAGCGGTCAGGCTCCACAGCGCCCTCCGACCCTGTCTAACTTCGCCCCTGGGCATGGACGTGGAGGGTCCGACGGACCCAAAACCCCAGAGTCCAGCGGCAGCCAGGTTCCCTCTTAGAGACCTGTAGGGTCTGGTCGAGGCGGTTCCTCCACTCCGAGCCGCCTTCACGTCTGCGGCTCTGTTGGCGCTGGCGCCCTGCATCTCGCTTCCCAAGCCCGGCTTCCCAGCCCACCCCTTACACTCCTCCCAGCCCTGTGCGAGGTGTCAGAGGAGAGGGAGCGCGCGGGAAAGCTGCTGACCTTCCAATCCAGGGTCTCCATGGTTCTCTTAAGGTGTTTCAGGTTCTCTGGGAAGCTCCCCTTCAGCTTCGGGTACACCTTCAGGGGGTCAGCCTCCTGTGGGGGAGCAAGGCAGGAAGGAAGGTCTAAAAAGAGCTCTCTGGCAGGCAAGGTGGAATGTGCCACCCGCGCTCCCCTGGATCTCTGCTGTAATGGAGCCAAGGACGGGGGAGGCAGCGAGGGCCTTCCAGCTGCACGGCTGTAGGGTCCCAGGGCTGGGAGCTCTGCGACCCAGGTTCCAGGCCCGGTTCTACCCGTAACCCCCAGTCTTCTACTTGCAGACTCCTACTCATCCTCCAGGTCTCCCCTCCTCACCACCCCCTCCCCTCTCCCCACTCAGTTGGGTCCCCTGCTGCTTTCCTCTGCATGTCCCTTATCCCCTGGTCCCTTGTCTATCTCCCCTGTTAGCCTGGGACCCCCGTGGGGTTGGAAGCAGAGTCTGATTGCTTCCCAGTGGGAGCCCAGAGCCGTGCACGGTGCCGGCTGCAGAGTAGACCTGCAGCAGAAACTTGGGGAGGAAAAATGGGCATCTTGAGCAAGTCACTTCTGGGCTTTGGGCCTCAGATGCTCCACCTCAGACACTCAAAAAAGCGGATGGCAGGGCTAGACTACATCAGACAGTTAAGGGGCACACCGGCATTCTCTGGCTAATCCGGTGCAGGCCTTGGCGCACAGTGTCGCAGGAACCCTGGGTGGGCAGGCAGGGCCACTGTGGGGTCCCACTCACCAGAAGCATGTGCATCACGTGGTCCTGTGTCATGTTGCCATACTTGGTGGCGTTCTTAACGGGCTGTGGAAGGAAAGAAACGGGGGTTACCAGTACCCACAGAGGAGGGGCCCTGGGACAGAGCCAGCAGCTCCGGGTCTGGGTAAGAGTTCGGGCCTCCAGGTGCTCCACAGGAACAGGCCTGCCTCTGCCCCCTCGGAGTAGGAGCCCAAGGGGAGCTCAGGCACATCACTTTACTGGGCCAACGTCCTCAGTGGTCACAGCTGCATAAGCCTCCCTGCCCAGGGCTTTGTGGGCAGCGGACTGTTTTATGACAGAAACGTCACCCTATAGGACATCAGGGGCTTTGAGAAGGGAGGGGGCCGTGAGATGCTCTGGGAAACCTGAAGCATTTTGTAAACGTCCCAGGGATGGCCCCAAGAGGCTCGCTCCTCCCCCAGCCCGGGAACCCTCTTCTTCCTAAGGTAGGCCCTCTCCTCCCCCCGGAGCTCCCCCACCCTCCCCAGCTGGGCTTCTCCTGGCTCAGCTGCCCTCCCCTGGCCCTCGGCCCCTGCCCTCCATCCAGGCCCCCCCCCCCCCGTCCCACGCCCTGGGGTTGTCCTTACCCCCTGGAGCAGGCCTGACATGGGCAGCGCCTGCATCAGCATGGGAGTGGCGACCCTCATCTTGTTCAAAGGCTTGGAAGCTGTGGGAACAGGAGGTACAGTATGAGGGTGGCCCCAGTGCCCACGGAAGAGAGTACGCAGATTGGGGACCAAGATCTCAAACCCAGCGAGGAGGGGCTGGAATTCCAGACCCAAGGGAGAAGACAGGGGGCCCAGCTGGGTGCAGGAATAGGGTCTCGAGGGAAGGATGGTGGGCGGGGGACGTCAGGAGGGAGGTGGGGCACGCACGCTTGGGAAGCTTCATGCGCAGGTTCTCCAGCTGCAGGTTCTGTGAGGTGACCGTGAGCTTGTCCAGCCGGCCCTGCTGCTGGTACAGGAAGTAGGCAGTGGTGGCCTGGCCGGCCAAGAGCAGAGCCACCAGGACAGAAAAGCCTGTGTACAGAGCTCCTCGGCTGCACTTGCTGTTGGGGGGAAGGAGATAGGTCAGAGGAGGGGCCACAGAGGCGGCTGCCCCAAGGACTGACTGAAAGCGGGGATATGCCCCCCATTTCCGTCAGCCCCTCCCCCACCTCAGCTACCCCTTACAAACACACAGCACAGACAGCAAGTGCCTGTGGACACACAGCTCGAGACCTCCCCCCGCCCCACAGTTCCAACCACTGCTGCTCCTACAGCCCCCCTAAGCAGGAGTCATCCTGCTTTAGTCCTCCTAAATCCACCGCTGCTCCTGGACCTGGGATGAGTGGGGAGGAGCCAGGGACAAGTGCCTCGTCCTTTCTGGGCCTCGGTCCCACCTGTGCAACAAGGGCTTGACATGGAGGGTCTCCCCAGTTCTTTCTGCCGGGGGGTCTCCCGAGGATCTCACAGCCCCCTCCCCTTACCCTCAAAGGGAAGGGGGTTTTCACCCCCCTACCTACCCAATCCCTTCAGTGAAATCAGAGAAAAGGGAAGGAAGTGGGCCCTGGACGGCAGTGCGTGTGGCCCACCTGAAAACGAGAAGTGAGGCCTTGACATTTCAGGAGCAGGCTGGGGGCAGTGGACAATGTCAGACGAGCAGAGTCAGGCACCACCCCCTCTGGGGACACATCCTCAATCCACACTCTGTGTCTTTGAGCAAGTCTCTGCCATTCTCTGGGCCTGTCACGTGGGTGCCTCTCACCTCAGCAATTCTAGGATTTGGTGGTTTTCTTCTCTGAGGTAAGATCTGACTGTGACTAACTACAGGGGTATTTCAGATGGTACTATTCACCTGGGGGATTTCAGTAGGAGTGTGGTGCCTGAGCCTGTGTGACTGGGAGAATGTCTCACATTCTTTAAATGAGTTGACTGCACAGGGAGGGGTGGTCAGACCTCAGACAGTCCTTGGAGCTGTTGGCCTTGGATACAGTTTTGGAAGCACATGAACATGTCACAGCTTAGGGAATATAAGGATCCTGTCCCAGGACCCTGAGAGTTCCTGGCCTGTTTTCTACCACCTCACCCCAGGGGTGGGACTACCAGAACCCCACTGGACACTGTCAGCATGAGACTGCACCCTGCTTACTCCAGGAACCAAACCACAGTTTAGGAAACTCCAGGAGACCCTTCTGCCTAGTAACTCATGACATCACATATATAGCTCATTCTCATTGGCTCTCTGCTTGCCAATCCTCTACATGTTCTGGGCCAAGGTCCAGCCCAAAAGATTGTTGTTCTGTTAGGAGAAAGCAAAAATCCTGTGTGGGGAAAAGGAGGAGACCAGACAGGAGGGGAAAACAAGTACCACTTCTTGGCCTTCTCCAGGAACAGGGGTGGCCCGGCTTCTGTGAACGTCCAACCCAGCCTGGGTCATGCCTGGGTTCAAGCTCTCCAGCTCGTTATCTACACGCTCACCCCTTCTGCAACCCCACACCCAACCTCGTCCCAGCTCTACCTTCCACTATACCCTCTCTGAACCTCAGTTTCTCATAAAGCCCAGGAATCTACAGAGTCATAGTGGAGATGAGACCTGGAGTGGAATCCTGGCTCTGCCACCCCCTTAGTTCAGGGAGCAGCGGCAAGTCAACCCCCTCTGAGTAACTTGAGGTAGGAACAGCTACTCAAAGGGTTGTTAAATAAAATAAGATCACGAGAGTAAAGCTCTTGGCCCCACACCTAGGTACACAGCACTGAGTACTGTTCTCAGGGGATAATAGCTAACTTTAGCGTCTGGCTTCCTTCCTCTTTCTGCCTCTTGAATGCAGGTCCCCTGGTTCTGGATGACTGCCAAATCTTGCCACCACTCTCTTCATTTCCTCCTTTCCACCGCCTCCTTCTTGAATAAATAATAATAATAATAATTGGCTGAAGTCAGGAGCCAACCAGAACTAGCAGGAAGCATGATACAAATGTTGTGAGGCAGAAGTGTTCACAAAGGGGTCTGAGGAACAGGCTCAAGGCTGGAATGGACTGGGCACACAGGGCCAGGGTCAGTTTTAGAAGCAGTCAGTGAACTAAATGGAGAGCCAGGCAAGGATTTGAGGAGGGGGCACCCTCTCTGTACCCTGAACTCGTGCGAGGTCTGCAATTCACGGGGTGACCCTCCCTCCCCTCTCTGCAAACCCTGCCTCTAGAAGGGGGCCAGCGGTAGAGTGAGTTCACACTTTGAAATCAGGCTAGTCCTGGATTCAAATTCTGACTCCAATACTCACTAGCTATGATAACTTCGGTAAGCTGCTAACTAACAAAGCCTCAATTTTCTCTTATGGGGATAATAAAAGTGCCGGACTTAAAGGGTTACTGTGAGAGTTAGGGTTGGGTCTAGCACATAACTAATCATAGAATTACTAACCCTGGCTGAGGACTGGTGACAGGTAGTCAGTGAAAGGGAACTATTATCATGACTAGTGTCATCATTGTTTTTATTATTACTGAGACCCAGAGAGAAGTAGCAATTTGTCCAAGTCACATGTGACGGCAGCAGAACCTGGACCAGAATCTAGCCCTCACAGGAGAGTCAGCCCTCCTAGGCCTGGGATTCCTTGGAATTTTCACTGGAATGTTCTAATGGTCTCTATCTGGTCACACCTGTCCCCCAGAATGCAGTTCCTCATGACATCTCTGAGTGTCTCTCCCAAACTCCTTTCTGCCTGGCAACAGCTGACATCATAGCTCTGAGTCCCCATAATTTGCAAATTACTTTTTTTTCAAAGATTTTTAAGTCTTCTCTACGTCCAACATGGGGCTCAAACCCACAACCCTGAGATCAAGAGTCCCATGCTCTACTGACTGAGCCAGCCAATCACCCCAATTTACAAATTACTTTTTGAAGACTGGGGAGAGAAGGGCCATGGGGTAGCTGCATTCTAACTTTCTTTCTTTCTTTCTTTTCTTTCTTTCTTTCTTTCTTTCTTTCTTTCTTTCTTTCTTTCTTCCTTCCTTCCTTCCTTTCTTTCTTTCTTTCTTTCTTTCTTTCTTTCTTTCTTTCTTTCTTTCGTTCTTTTTTTCAGGACAACACCTGGATGAGACAATCCTGGGGCTGGGAAAGGGGTCCCAGGGTTCTCTGGATGGCTGCACTGGCCCCTTGCAGCAAGGGAGAGGGACAGAGGCAGGGCATGACCCACGTCAATCTTCAGTCCCTTCTAAAAATTTAGCTAGAGCCCCTGTTTGCCTTTTTCTGACTCCTCCCGTCATCTCTCAATCCCTCCCGCAATGGCGGACGTGTCCATCCACTCTACAAACACCTGCGACCACACTCCCCGGTACAAACGCATACACCTATCCATGGGGATGAGAGAGAAACTCCACTGTGAAGAGCAGCTGCTACCAACCTCTCTGAGAAACTCTGCTTCTCCATCTAGGATCCATAACATTTTCCAAATCCAGTCCAAGCTTTCTAACCCAGGATTCGCGGTCCAGCTTCAGGGGGTCTGTGAAGTCCCTGATAGAGTGTGAACGTCTAGGGGGAGAATCCAGGGCTCTCTTGTGATTTTGAGAACAGAAGTGTATCATGCAAAGAAATTTAAAACTCCTGCCATAGAGAAGCTCCCTCATTTTACTGGCGGGAGAAGCCCAGAGCAGGCCAGAGACTTGCTCAAAATCCCCCAGGGTCAGGGCCTGAATCCATCTGTCTTGTGACTCCCTGTCCAGTGCTCCTCCCGCGGCACCCAGGCACCTCTGTGTGGTCCAGGATTTGTGTGTTCCCTCTGCAGCTCACACATACCTCTCTGGGGCACCAGGGCGCTGGCCCAGCATGGGCAGCTGCTCATGGCTGGAGATAAGGTCGCGCTGGTCTTCCATGGTTCTGGCCTCTGGTCTTCCCCACACTTTCTGCTGCTGCTGCTGCTGCTGCTGCCGCCACCGCCGCCGCCTGGGTGTCTGGGACCCTGCACCCTGGTTTACCTCTGAAGTTGGAGCTGAGGAGGAATCTGATTTGTCCACCGGAGGCCCCTCCGCCCACCTGGTAAAAGTGGAAGTGAAAATCACAAAGCTGGAAATACCCCCACTTGGGCAAAGCTGCCTTTAACAGGGCAGGATGGGGAGGCGGGGGCTCCCCAAACAGGTAGAAAGGCCGGCATACTTTCATTGGCTGCTCAGGGCCCTCATCACTTGTTTCCGGGCAGACCTTTGGATTCATAAGGCACTTTGGATATTTCAAGAAACAGGCAAACATTCACTCCCTAGATAGGAAATCACTTTGAAACAGAAAATATCTTTGTCTCCCCTGCTCCCCCACTGATGAGTGGGTGCAGAAGGTGGGGGGGGGTGATGGGCTCAGTGTTCCCCATGGCTCCCTTCTAACTTGACCCTTTTATGAACCTGAGTCCAGAGTTCTAAGGGTCTGGTACTAACATTTGCTGCCACTTACTAAGCTTTCCTTTGTGCCAGGCGCCATGCTAATTGTTTTACATGCTTTGTTTCATTGAATCTTTAAAGTGACCCTTTGAGTACTGTTTTATTTTATTATGTCCATTTATAGGTAGGGACACTGAGGCTTTGAGAGGCTATGAGCTTGCTCGGGATCATGCATCCCAGAAGTGGGGACTCCATGGTTTTAAACACTCTGCTTTTGGGCATGCTGATGTCCAAACCATGTGGTTCAAATTCAGGACAGTGGGGGCCTCTGTGGAGGGCCTGGTAAGGGTACCCAAGGGAGATTTAACTATGTTGGCAAGGTTTTATTTCTCACTATCTTGTGGCTTACCTACCATATTTGTTTTATCAATCTTTATGTCTTTTGTGTATTTCAAAATTTACATTAATTTTTTTTTCGTAATTTTAGTAATTTTTAATTTAAAAACTTTGTGGTCTGGGCACCTAGGTGGCTCAGTCGGTTGGGCATCTGCCTTCAGGTAGTGATCCCAGGGTCCTGGGACTGAGTCCTACATCGGGCTCCCTGCTCCAAGGGGAGTCTGCTTCTCCCTCTGCCTCTGCCTCTCTCTCACTCTCATGAATGAATAAATAAAATCTTAAAAAAAATAAATAAAAACTTTGTGGTTTGAAGATTCAATGAGTCTTAGATGTCAAGAATCAAGGGAAATAGTATACGTATTTTGAGGGGAGGGAAAAAAGCAGACACGCCCTTCGATGCACCAGACCTGAGTTCAAATCCCAAGTCAGAAAGACCCTACCTAGCCCCATGGCCTGAGCCAGCCCTTTGACCTTTCTGAATTGGTTTTCTCCTTTGGAAAGGAAGGACAATAATACTAACCTTGCAGAGATATAAGATTAAATAAGCATTTAGCATAGGTCCTAAATAGGCATTTAGGAGATGCTCAAGAAATGAAACTGTTACTCAAATATTTACCAGATATTTTCTGGATAATCAAGACAAATGAGATCATGTATCCATACAAACTTGAGCACAAATATTCATAACAGTCCCAAACTGGAAACAACCCAAATGTCCATCAATAGTGACTAGAAAAACAAACTGTGGTTCATCCATACAATGGAATAAAAAGGAATGAACTATTGATACTCATACCACCTGGATGAATCTCAAAATAATTATGCTATATGAAAAAAGCCAGAACAAAAGAATATATACTGTATGATTCCATTTAGATAAAATTCTAGGAAATGCAAACTAATTTACAGTGATAGAAAAGAGATGAGGGGCGCCTGGGTGGCACAGCAGTTAAGCATCTGCCTTCGGCTCAGGGCGTGATCCCAGCGTTCTGGGATCGAGCCCCATATCAGGCTCCTCCGCTAGGAGCCTGCTTCTTCCTCTCCCACTCCCTGCTTTTGTTCCCTCTCTTGCTGGCTGTCTCTGTCTCTGTCAAATAAATAAATAAAATCTTTAAAAAAAAAAAAAAAGAAAAGAGATGAGTAGTTGGGGGTGGAGGGCAGTGCAGGAAGGGACAAAAAGGAAGGATGACAAAGGGGCACAAAGAAACTGTGGGGGCATTATCTTGATTGTAGAGCTATTTTCATGATGTATGCATACGTCAAAGCTTGCCAAATTGTGCACTTTAAATACGTAAAGTTTCTTATGTGTCAATTATACCTCAATAAAGCTATTTTTAAAATAAGACTTTTGAAAGACATTTCTTAAAAAACAAGTGACAAAGAAAAATAGTGTGTGTACTTCAAAGGTCACTATTCAGAAAGTGAAGTCAGCCCATAAAATAGGAGAAAATATTTACAAATTATATATCTAATAAGGATCTAATGTCCAGAATATATAAAGAGGTATTAGAACTCAATAGTCACAAGACAACCTGATTCCAAATGGGTGTAGGATTTCAGTAGATTTTTCTCCAAAGTTGGGCAAACGGTCAATACGCACATGAAAAGACTCTCCATATCACGAGTCCTTAGGGGAATGCACATCAAAGGCACAAGGAGGTGCCACTCACACCCACTCTGAGGGCTCTCATCAAAAAGACAGACAATAGCAAGTATTGCCAAGATGTGGAAAAAGTAAAACCATCATTCTCTCATTCTCGCTGGTGGGAATGTGAAATGGTGCAGCTGGACCGCCTGGCTGTCTTGGCCGGTAGAGCATGCGACGCTTGATCTTAGGGTCGCGAGTTCGAGCACCGCCTTGGGGAGAGAGCGTACTTTAAAAAAATAAAATGGTACAGCTACTTTGAAAAACAATTTGGTAATTCCTCAAAATATTAAACACAGAGTTATCATGTGACGCAGTAATTCTGCTCCTAGATATCTGCGCAAGAGAAATGAAAGCATACCCCCACACAAAACTTGTACACAAATATTCAGAGTGCCATTATTCCTAGCAGCCCCAAAATGAAAACACCCCAAATAGCCATCAACTGATGAGTGAGTGAATAAAACGTGGCATATCCATACAATAGAATATTATTTAGCCATAAAGAGGAGTTAAAATCTCAACAGAACTGTTGTTTTTAAGAAACAATGAAGTACTGATTCATGCCACGAAATGTTTGAATTTGGAAAACATTATGCTAAATGAAATAAGCCAGACATAAAAGGCTACATATTGTATGCTTCTATTTCTGTGAAATGTCTGGAATAGGCAAATCCATAGAGACAGAAAGTAGATTAGTGGCTGCCAGAGGCTGGGGGTGGGGAGGGGGCAGAGGAGGGGGTATAGAGGATGATTGCTAACGGGTACAGGGTTTCCTTTTGGGGTGATGAAAATATTCTGGAATTAGATAGTGTTGATGGTTACACAACTTTGTGGATATATGGAAAACCACTGAATTGTACAATTTTAAAAGCTTGAATATTGTGGTATGTGAATTATAGCTCCATTTTAAAAAAAGATTTCTTGGTAAGGATGGCTAGAACACACATACAGCTTTGCTTCCTCTCTCAAGACTCTTTTTTTTTTTATGTAAACTATAGGACAAAGAGGACAGAAGAGAAAACAGCAGCAGAATTTTGGAAGTTGGGGAGCATATGGACCAGTGGTATATCTTGTAGCAGACCCCAGAAAACTGAATCCTAACCCTGCAGCTAGAAAATCTGAGAAGCTACCTATTTACATGGCAGAACAGGCTCGGGAATTGGGATATTAGGCGACTGGGTGGGAGTAAATGTGGGGTTAAGAAGAGGATTGGTTTAAGTCTTTTTATGAAACAGTTGGATACTCACTTCCTCTCCCTCCCCAAGTACCCTCCCCCTCTCTGAGAGAAGGCTGGAAGTTTATCCCCAGGCATAGTAAAGGGCATGGCCCAGCACTAAAGCTGAGAGTTCCCAGAATGCTAGAAGGCAGGCCTCTCCCTCAGGTAATACATGGAAAGATCCTTCTTTGGGGAACATGACCATACCAGGAGGAATGATCTAAATATTCTGACACTGGGGATTCTCCAATCAACAGATAATGCTATAGGGAAGCCCTCAGCAGATAAGCCCTACTCATGGATCACAGCTTCCATTTGGTTGTTTAGACAATCAAGGATCATGGAACATCTGAAGAAAGCCTCCAACATAAAAGAGAATGAACAAATAACCAAACCCCAAAAAAGCACCATGGAGGAAAACAAATGGCCATGAATAGCCTTAGGGACATAAAAGATGATACTGTACCCATGACACAAGAATAGGATGCTATAAAGATACAGGTACTATTAGCAGAAAAACACAGCTATTGAAGATTAAAAGTACAAGGGCAGATATTAAACAATTGGTAGATAGAAGATAAAGTTTTTTTTAATGTCTCAGAAAGATAAATTTCCCACAAGGATAAAAAGAAAAATCAGAAAGAAAAGAGAATTAGGGGTGCCTGGGTGGCGCAGTTGTTAAGCGTCTGCCTTCGGCTCAGGGCGTGATCCCAGCGTTCTGGGATCGAGCCCCACATCAGGCTCCTCCACTGAGAGCCTACTTCTTCCTCTCCCACTCCCCCTGCTTGTGTTCCCTCTCTCGCTGGCTGTCTCTCTGTTAAATAAATAAATAAAATCTTTAAAAAAAAAAAAGGAAGAAAGAAAGAAAAGAGAATTAAAACCAATCTGGGAAGCCCAACAGCCAAATATCAGAATTTAAGAAACAGAGAACAGAGAAAATCTGGGGGAAGAAATCATCAGTGAAATAGCTCAGTACCATTTCCAGAACTCAAGGGCATACATTTCCAAACTAAAAGGGCCCAGTGAGTACCAAGGAAAAGGCATAAAATAGTTTCAAACCAATGGACATCATCATTGAGTTTTCAGAAAAATAAAGACAAAGAAAAGATTCCACAAATTCCAAATTTCCAAAAAGGGGGAAAAAACAACAACAATATATACAAAAACCCAGAAATCACAATGACTTTGGACTTCTTAACAGCAACCCTGGAAACCAGAAGATTGGAGCAATGCCCTCAAAAGTCTATGGGAAAATAATTTCCACCCTAGAATCTTTACTAAGCCAAATTATCAAATAGTGAGGGTGTCGTTAATATATTCTCATTCAATATCTCAAAAATTTTCCTTTCTCAGAAAGCTTCAGGAAGTTATGCTCTATCAAAATGACGTTCACTAAAAATAAGAGAAGACCTGGGACACAGGAAACTGAAATTGAATTTGTGAGAAGGAATTGGGATCCCCAGGAGGGTGGCACACAGAAATTCTAGGAGTAAAACAAAACATCTACATTGGATCAGGCCCAAAGGCTCTGAAAGACATCTCCTCAACATGACAAACTTGATAGATATCTGATATGCCCGGATGTACTGAGAGGCAATTTAGATAATTGTTGGAGAGTATGAGGTTAAATTATGATAATTTCATAAAAAATTAAGTAAATAAAGGAACACTCATGCACTGTTGGTGGAAATGTGAACTGTACAGCCATTCTGGAAAACTGTATGGAGGTTCCTCAAAAAGCTAAAAATGGAACTACCCTACAATCCAGCAATCACACTACTAGGTATTTACCCCCAAAATGCAAAAACACGAACTCAAAGGGATACACGCTTCCCTATGTTTATTGCTCCATTATTTACAATAACCAAGCTATTGAAGCAGCCCCAGTGTCCATCAAAAGATGATGGATAAGATGGAAAGGAACACACTTGAATATTATTCAGCCATAATAAATTGAAGTCTTGCCATTTGCAACAACATGAATGAAGCTAGAGAGTATAATACTAAGCAACTAAGTCAGAGAAAGACAAATATATGATTTCGCTCTTACGTAGAATTTAAGAAACAAAAGAAAATCAGCAAAGGAAAAGAAAAAAGAGAGAGACAAACCAAGAAACAGACTCTTAACTACAGAGAACAAACTGATGGTTACTAGAGGGGAGGTGGGTGGGGGATGGGTGAAAGAGGTAACGGGGACTAAAGAGTACACTTACCATGATGAGCCCTGAGTAATGTACAGAATTGTTGAATCACTCTTTTTACCACTGGAACTAATATAACACCGTATGTTAACTATACTGGAACTAAAATAAAAAACTTAACTTTAAAAAAAAGAAAGAAAATTAAATAAATGAAAAACCAAGACAACTATTAAGTCTTGGGAAAACAAAAGTTATTTAGGAAATGTATAATAATCCTAGTATACTGTGTAGCTCAAATTGAATGGTGTACACGCTGTCATAATATGGTGAACATTGAATGCTGATCATACATAACCAAACATACAATATTACGGTAATTAGAGGGGTAGAAGAACAAGTTAAATGACACCATGAGGAAACAAACAAATCCAAGGACAGTTTGCAAGACAGTGACTGTTACCATCAAAGGATCAATGCCATGAAAAAGGTGTGTGTGGAGAGGGTTTTATATTTTAAAAGATTAAAGAAATGTAGAGGTATAAGGGAGTTTGAGAGGACAGAAAGAGTAACATAGAGGGACAGAGGAGGAAAGAGGGCTAAATCTTCATCTTCCACTGTGAAAAACCAACCAGATAATGTTTAAAATTAAAAAACCAGGAAGTAATACCAGAAGCTATTCAGAGGTACAGAGATAAATACCAAAAGAATCGGCTAAAAAAGTTTGAAATAGTATAAAGAGGAAGGTGAGGAAATGTTATTTTCACAGCAAGCCTTATAGAAGTATTTGATTCTTTAAATATGTAAATTTGTAACTTGGTACAAAGTAAAACTAAATTTAAAAATAAAGAAAAAAATGCATCAAAGTCAATTGATTCTAGGCTGATTGTGAAAACAAAAGGGTAGCCCAAACCCTTTCCCTTGTGAAGCAACTTCAGGTCAAGGCTGAGGATGACCCCAAAGATCAACCTGGCCTTGCCCAGAGGAGGCTGTGGACCAATTCCAGCCAGGAGGGTGGACCCCAAGACTGGGCTTCCCCAGGATTGGCTCCATCCATCTTTTCTAAAAAGGTAAAAGGTCCCAGTTGTCACATAGGCCCCACTGTCCAGTGTAGGAGTTTTGTGCCACCCCTCTCCTTCCATGGGAAAGGAGACAAAGTGATAGAAAGTAGGAAGGCTTGGTATGTGACACATCCTTAGGGGGATACAGGGTTAAGGCAGGATTCAGCTCTCCCATTATTCAGATGGAGAAAGTCTGGCTCAGAAAGGGGAAAGGAACTGGCCCAATGTCACACAGAGCTGAGACTGGCCCCTGAAGTTAAACAAAAGAGCTCTGGGTCAGACTTCCTGTATTTACATCCAAGTTCCAATAGCTGGATCACAGGGCAGAGGAAAAGAAAATACAGATAGGTGTGTTGGAGACATCTTTTTTTTTTTTTTTCCAGAAAGCAAGGAAATTCTCAGACTACTGGAATTTGTCATAAGGATCCAGGATCTGGGGTGACTGGGTGGCTCAGTCTGTTGAGAGTCTCTTGATTTCAGCTCAGGTCATGATCTCAGGGTCATAAGATCGAGCCCTGGGATGCCTAGGTTGTGCAGTCATTAAGCATCTGCCTTCAGCTCAGGGCGTGATCCTGGCATTCTGGGATCAAGACCCACATCAGGCTCCTCTGCTGGGAGCCTGCTTCTTCCTCTCCCACTCCCCCAGCTTGTGTTCCCTCTCTTGCTGGCTGTCTCTCTGTCAAATAAATAAAATCTTAAAAAAAAAAAAAAAAAAGATGAAGCCCTGAGTCAGCTCCACATTCAGTGCAGAATCTGCTTGAGATTCTCTCTTTCCCTCCCCCTCTGCCCCTCCCTGATGCTCATGCTCTCTCTCTAAATAAATAATATCTTTTAAATGGGACTCCTTTAAAAAAGAAGGATCCAGGATCCGACTTGAATGGGCACCTGCCAGCCAGATATGGGACAATTCCAAAATCAATTAG
Organism: Ailuropoda melanoleuca; assembly: GCF_002007445.2. Classification (NCBI taxonomy): domain Eukaryota; kingdom Metazoa; phylum Chordata; class Mammalia; order Carnivora; family Ursidae; genus Ailuropoda; species Ailuropoda melanoleuca. The sequence continues at coordinate 105,850,529 of NC_048220.1, read as the reverse complement.
AATAATTTACCTTGCCTCCTTGGAAGAAACTATTGTTCAATCCCAGTTGATAAAGGAAAAAAACAGAAGAATGCAGGAAAACTAATGTAAAAGACAGAATTAGAAAATCACCTTTATATAACCCCAGTATAATAGCTGGTTCAGGCAAGGGCCACCAACAGATGCCAAAACCATGAGATGAATGGAGGGCAACAGGTTATCCACACACTGCAGTATCATCCCAAAAGTTCCTGTTGGTGGCAAAGAGGGAAAGGCACTTTACTGCTATCACTACCAAGTGATCAATCTTTTAGCATCACCAACAGTGGGACAAACTGACATTATGCCAGGAAATATCTTTTCTAAAAAATCATTAAGCTGAATCTACCTTTAGACCTAAGTTCCAGTTTACAGTAATTAGAGGAGTAAAGGAACAAGTTAAATGACACCATGAGGAAACAAATCCAGGGACAATCTGCAAGACCGTGACTGTTACCATCAAAGGGTCAATGCCATGAAAAAGATGTGTGTGTGGAGAAGGTTTTATATTTTAAAAGATTAAAGAAATGTAGGGGAGGGGCACCTGAATGGCTCAGTTGGTTAAGCAGCTGCCTTAGCTCAGGTCATGATCCCAGGGTCCTGGGATCAAGCCCCATATCGGGCTCCCTGCTCAGCGAGAGGGGGGCGGTCTGCATCTCCCTCTACCTCTTTCCCCCTACTCATGTTCTTGCTCGTTCTGCTTTCTCTCAAATAAATAATTTTTAAAAAAGAAAAGAAAGAAATGTAGGGGCACCTTGCTGGCTCAGTGGAAAGTACGACTCTTGATCTCAGAGTTATGAGTTCGAGCGCCATGTTTGGTGTAGAGATTACAAAAAAATAACATCTTAAAAACAAGATTAAACAAATGTAATAACCAGATGCAATGTGTGAATCTTTTTTAAAAGATTTAATTTGTCAGAGAGAGAGTGAGAGAGAGAGCACAAGCAGGGGGAGTGGCAGGCAGAAGGAGAAGCAGGCTTGCCACTGAGCAAGGAGCCCGATGTAGGGGGCACCTGGGTGGCTCAGTCGTTGATCGTCTGCCTTCAGCTCAGGGCGTGGTCCCGGCATTCTGGGATTCGAGCCCCACATCAGGCTCCTCCGCTGGGAGCCTGCTTCTTCCTCTCCCACTCCCCCTGCTTGTGTTCCCTCTCTCGCTGTCTGTTTCTCTGTCAAATAAATAAATAAAATCTTAAAAAAAAAAAAAAAAAAAGGAGCCCGATGTGGGACTCGATCCCAGGACCCTGGGATCATGACCTGAGCCAAAGGCACACGCTTAACTGACTGAGCCACCCAGGCGTCCCTGCAATTTGCAAATCTTTTTTTTTTTTTTTTAAAGATTTTATTTATTTATTCGACAGAGATAGAGACAGCCAGCGAGAGAGGGAACACAAGCAGGGGGAGTGGGAGAGGAAGAAGCAGGCTCCCAGTGGAGGAGCCTGATGTGGGGCTCGATCCCAGAACGCTGGGATCACGCCCTGAGCCCAAGGCAGAGACTTAACCGCTGTGCCACCCAGGCGCCCCTGCAATTTGCAAATCTTGACAAGATTCTGGTTTAAAAAAAAAAAAGCTACAAAAGATAATTTTTGAGAAATTGAGGAAATGTGAGTCTGGATAGAATATTAGAGGACATTTGGGAATTATTGTTTTTCTTAGGTGTAATAATGGAATTTTTGGCTATTAAGTGAGTATTTCTTTTTAGGGGCTGAAGGCTGAATGAAATACTTGGAGGTGACATGACATGATGTTTCCTACTTATTTTCAAATGGTTCAGAAAAAAGATACAGATAGACAATAGATAAAATTAACAAGAGTTGACTATAGATGGTGGGTATAGGAACGATCGCTTTTCTGTGTTTGAAATTCATCATAATAAATGGTTGGGAAAAAGGCAATTGTATACAAATTCTATGCAGGAACTGTGCTGGCTCCTAAGACACTACATTCCATCACTGTTACGATGCTTGAAGGGACATTGGGCTCTTTCACAGCATAGGCACATACTGTGTGTTGTAATCTGTGTTGGACTTTCTCAGTAACTATCAAAAGTTGTTTTGTTTTGCTTTGTTTTTTGATAGGAAAAAATTCCAGCTCTACCACTTACTAGATGTGTGATTTTTTTTTTAAGATTTTATTTATTTATTTGACAGAGACAGCCAGCGAGAGAAGGAACACAAGCAGGGGGAGTGGGAGAGAAAGAAGCAGGCTCATAGCGGAGGAGCCTGATGTGGGGCTCGATCCCACAACGCCGGGATCGCACCCTGAGCCGAAGGCAGATGCTTAACCGCTGTGCCACCCAGGCGCCCCTAGATGTGTGATTTTGAGCAGATCATTTAACTCCCTTTTGCCTCCGTTTCCTCATCTGTAAAGTAGGCATACAATAGAACCTAATAGGCATACAATAGAACCTATCTTACTGGGTTGCTGGGAGAACTGAAAGAGTGCATACACACAGGCCTGACACAGAGGCTAAGTGCGCAATAAAACTGTGGGAGCTCATTATGATTTTTCCTGCAAACTGGCTAACTCTGAATCAGGAACCCTGCCTGTGTAGAGATTCGGAGCTGCTCAACAGAAGGGAGCAGCGAGCGTGTTTGTTCAAGCATGTGTATCCTCCCACCAGGGACCCTCCTGGGAGTCTCATGCTGTACCTGTCGAGCTGGTCAGTTGAAACGCCTACCCTCCTTTGCTCTGGGTCCTCCAGGCTCCAGAGTTGTGAGTTCCTGCCAGTTCACTTGGGTGAGCCAGGAGGTGGAGTCTCCCAGGACCTCAAGCCCATCCTGTTCTCCTTAGTCCCTAAGTCCCTGAGAGGGAAGAGCCGCGCCAGGTGGCAGGCAGGCTGTGCATGTCCAGCCCTGTCCACACCCCACATGGCCTGGCCATCCTTTCAGGGTGGGACCTCCGTGGATCCTAGTACACTTGGGCCATGAACGCAGAGCCAGAAAAGGGGCTCTTTGTGGGGGAAGCAGCAAGTCTGGTTTCCAGTCTCGTATCTGCTTTACCCGCCCCAGGCAAATTACTTAATTCACTTCATTCATTCATTCCACAATTACTTATTGCACATCTACTTTGTGCCAGGCACTGTCCTGGGTACTTGGGCTACATCAATGAACAAAACTGAGAACTATCTCTGCCCTTATGGAACTGACATTCTACGGGGAGGCAAACAAACAAACGTTTCCGTTAGAGATGAGCAAGCTGGGAAAGAGGGAAGGCACTGCTGGGGCAGGTGGATGGGGGCAGGTTGCAGCACTTTATAGGGTGTTGGGATGGTCCTCACTGGCAAGGCCAGATTTGAGGACAGGTCTGAAGGAGGTGAGGTGGTTTACCAAGCCCAAGGCTGGGGAAATGTCCTCGGCAGAAGGAACAGCCAGAGCAAAGTCCCCACGGTGGGGATGTGCTTGGCATGGTTGAGGAAGAGCAAGGAGGCTAGTGTGGCTGGAGTGGAGCCACTGAGCTATAGAGTGAATGGACATGAGGTCAGTGACATATGCAGCCAGACCCTGTGGCTATGTTCATGACTTTGGCTTTTACTCTGAGTGAAATTAGGAGCCATGGGAAGCTTTTGAGCAGAGGAGTGCTGTTATCTGATTGTGTTTTAACAGAATGGCTCGGGCTGCTTCGTTAAGAATCTGTACAATAGGGACTGATAATCCCCACTGCCTCGTGGGACTGCTGTGAAGATCTAAGGAAAGCCTGGATGGAAAGCACTTTGTAACAAAAGGCCCTGAATATAGTACAATGCTTCTGGGAAAAGGAGACCAGCTATTCTGTTTCTTCCCATCTTATCGAAGGGACAACTGAGCAAGGAAAGGATCTGATTTGCCCAAGGTCCGATGTTCTACAACCAATTTAGGATCTGAAACTCCCGACTCTTCTGCTGGGTGCCATCTGGTAGGCAGGTAAATAGCCTTTGGACTTGGATCTCAGCTAGTGCCTCTGAGCAGGGCGGACTGAGTAGTCCTCCCCTGTGATTCACTCACCCAACAACCATGCGCCAAGCACCAGTTCCACGCCAGGCACTAGGATACAGGGGCATTTGAAGACACCCAACTAGAGCTGAGCCCCAGGCTCTGGTGGAGCAGGAGTCAGATATCAATCAGAGACCAGGCTACCAGTGGCTGGGGTTAAGCTTGGGGGTCAGGGGTCATTCTGTAGCTGGAGGCGGAGAGCCCAGTTAGGAGGCTGTGGTGAAAAGTCAAGCTGGAGAGGCAAGGCCTGATGGAGCCTGTGGCTGGGAGCATGGAGGAAAGGGGATGAAGAGTAAAAAGGTCAGGACGAAAGTCCACAGGACTTGGATCAAACTCGACTTGGGCCTTTCTGGAGAAAGGGGTGGGACCAAGATGCTGCTTAGCATTCCTACTTGGGTGACAGAGAAGATGATGTCATTCACAGAAACAGGAAGCCCTTGGCATATTTGAGGAACAGAAAGAAATACCATACGTCTGAGCATTTTGAGCAAGGGGGAGAGTGGTTTCAAGTGTTGTCGATGGGATAAGCAAGGGCCAGCGATCACACAGGCTTGGGTGTTAGTGGGTTATTATTTTAAAATGATGGGAAGCTAGCAGAGGGTGTGAGGCAGGAAGGGGCTGGGTTTGGTTAATGTTTTAAAATGATGTGTAGCATATAGATTTAAGGGGAGCAGGAGTGGGAGCCTGGAGACCAGTTAAGAGTGAAGTAGCTTAGGTGAAAAATGGTGGAGATTTCCAATGGTGGTGGAGACAGGGAGAAGTGGATGGATTCCATAGCTGTTTTAAAGGGAAAGATGTCAGCACCTGCTTTTGGGCACAATAGACGGTGGCATTCATCAAGATGGGAAAGATGGGAGAGCACATTCTGGAACAGGCGGACTCCAGAGTTTAGTTTTGGCTGCATTCTGTGTGACACCCACATGCAGACATCAAGTAGACGGTTGATGGTACCAGACTGAAACTTAAAAAAAGAGTGAACATAGACATTTGTAAGTGATCAAGTTACAGATGGTATTTACAACCACGGGACTAGAGCTGAGCTCTAGGGACCCTCAACATTTAAGTCTAGATGAAGGAGCAGCCCTGACCAGTGCAGAGGAGGCATCAGGGAGAAGGAAAGCCAGGAGAGGGTGCTCTCACAGAGCCCAGTAAAGGAATATTGGACGAGCATTAATTGTCAGATACTGCTGAGAGAACAAGGTAGAGAAGGCCCACTGGGCGTGGCCACATGGAGGCCATGGGAGTTGGAGACAGGAGGTCAGCGAACCGGGTCGGGAGGTGACTGGGAAAAATGATGCCAGTATGCGAGGGGGACCAGAGAGGCTGGGGGCAGCAGCTGGAAGAGGACTCAGGTCATGGCTTTTGGGCATGCTCGTGGATGTGAATGACTCAGGAGGGAAGGCGGCAGGCATGGATGGGGCTGAGGAAGCCTGCCCAGCTCCTACACAGTGAGGTGTTTCTGCAGAAGCTGCCCCGCCAAGCAAGGCCACTCTGTCACCCAGCCTCCTCCCCATTGCCTCCCCTCCACGGCAGCCAAACCAGCTCCCCGACACCTCTGTTCTTCTGTTCCTTGGGACTCAGCCCTCCTGCCTCAACATGGCAGCTCATTTCCCAAATGCTGCCACCAACAGCACTGTCTACTGGATTTGAAGAAAAAGTGAAACTTCCTGAAGTACACCAAGGCCTTCGTTCTTGGCTTTCGTTCCCTCTTAGTATCTCACCTCTGTGACTGAGTGTAACAGATTCCCATAACATGGTTTCTCATTTTTTTGTCACAACAGCCCTAGGAGCCTCAGGGAGATTACCGAGATGTACAAGTACGAGCTAAGGGCGCTAGTAAGTGTTAGAGCTGGGACTCGAACACAGGTCTGAGCTCTCTGCAGATTCCATTCTCTTCACTACCATGCCATGCTGCCTCCACAGCCCCCTTACTCACTTTGGCCAGTCGCAGTGAAGGCCATGCCTCCTGTGCCCCTAATTCCAATGGGATAGATTTGAAAGGCAGATGGGATTCTTTCCCCATCTTTGTTTCATGTGGGCAATTTCCACCATTACTCTCCAGACAAGCTTAGTATCAATTCACCAGGTTTCTACACAGGAATGACTTTTTTGAGCATTTCCTCACATCCCTGATAATCTGTTTGCATGACTCCAGAGACAAAGAGCTCACTACCTCCATGAGCAGCCTATTCTAGGCAGCAGGCTAGCATAGCAATCCAAAACATGGACTCCAGACCAAGGTGCTCTGGCTGAATCTCAACTCTGCTACTTACTAGTGTCTTGTGCCTCAGTTTCCTCATCTGCAACATGGTAATGATAGTCGGTTATACCTACTTCCTAGTGTGATTATGAGGATTAATAAGACGCTACATTTAAGTTGCTTGGTAAGTACATAATAAATTTTAGGTATTAACATAATCATCATTATTTTTCCTGAGGGAAAGCTCTTACTTTACTATAACCTCCACCCATTGGGCCCTTGGAATTCTGCACTCACCTGCAGTTTAATCCTACCGTTCTGCAGTTCTCAATTTTCATTTTCTCCTGATGCAATTTTTTTTTGTTTTTTGGGTTGTTTTTTTGGGTTTTTTTGTAAGCTCAGTTATTCATCATGCAAACATAGTTCTCCAAAGACCATGATTTCTCCTTGACAGAGTCACTGGTAGTTTGCGAGGCAAGCTCGACGTTGCCAAATACATAAGTAGGGTGGGAGAATGACAGCTTAAGGCCTCGCCTCCTACCCTCGCAGGCCCTCTTGTTGGCTCCAAGGCTTTTGCACTTCCTGAATTTGGAACTCCGTCAGTGGGCCCCCCCATGACTGCATATCTACCATCAGGGCAAGATTATGTCAAGACGAAGAGCCCAGATTCTGGAGACAGACAGAGCCAAGCTCAAATCCAGAGTCTTCTGCTTACTTTCAATGTGTGATCTTGGTCAAGACACTGTCTCTGAACCTCAGTTTCTTCATCTGTAAAAATGAGAGGATAATAACCTTGCTTACTTCATTGGGTGCTATGAGGATTAAGATAATGCATATAAAACATTCAGCATAGTTCCTACCTCAACGAACATTTGCCGTGAATATTCTAGGGCTGCGCTGTCTACTAGTCACTAGCCACATGTGGCAGTTGAAGCCTTAAACATGCCTAGTCTAAATTGAAACGTGCTGGATTTCAAAGACTTAGTGTGAGAAAGGAATGTAAAATACCTTGATAATTTTCATTGATTATTATGTTGAAATGAAAATATTTTGGATTATTGCATTAAATAAAATATATTATTATAATTAATATTATTTTCTACTTTATTATAGGTCTACTAGAAAATCTGAAATTACATGTGGCTCAATTTTGTGGCTTGCATTATATTTCTTTTGGACAGTACTGTTATAGCAGGGCTTTCGTAGTTTTTCGTAGAGGGTGATGGTGGTAATGCTTTTTTTTCTTTCCAGTGGGGAGAAAAAAAAATAGTACAACTAGTTTTGGGGTATTTGAATTTTCATGGTTGTACCTGTCTCTTAGAAATGGCATTTGAGCTGAAAGGGCGCTTTGGAGATTAAGGAGATCTAATCTTCTCTCTATAAAGATGGGGAAACTGAGGCCTACCCATAGGCCCATGGGATATGCCTAGGGCCAGACAACAAATGGTGGCAGAACTCAGATCAGAACCCAGACACAGTCCCCATCCCAGTAGGCAGCTTCTTATTAGAATGATGCTGCCACCTCGTGGTCACCTACAAAGGAGTGCCGCAAGTAAAGGACAGAGGCTAGGCTCCCTCAGGAGCAGGACTCTGCTGCCATCTACTTCCCTGTCCCCGGCTGAAGGGAGGACAGGAGGCTCCTCCTCCTCCCCCTCCTCCCCCTCCTTGCCAGTCGGACCATGCGGAGGGAGCCCCAGCCTGCCAGGGGTATGACAGTGCAGTGATTAAGGGCACTCCTGTGGTTACAGACAAGTGCAGGTTTAAATCCCAGCTCTACCCCTTTCTAGCTGTGCCCCTGCACAAGTCACTTATCTCTGACCCTTGGTTTCCCCATATGTGCAACGTGGATAATAACAGTACTTACCTCAAAGTGATTAAATGAGGTAATGTCAGTAATTTGAGTCAACAAATATCAACAAACCACCACCACTTATGCATTGTTATGGGATATAGCAGTGAACCTAAAAAGACAAGTCCAGTAGTTCTCAAAGTGTGGTCTTTAGGCCACCGACAGCAGCAGCACCTAACATCTTGTTAGAAATGCAAATCTTCAGGGGCACCTGGTGGCGCAGTTAAGTGTCTGCCTTCGGCTCAGGGTGTGATCCCAGCATTCTGGGATCAAACCCCACATCAGGCTCCTCCACTATGAGCCTGCTTCTTCCTCTCCCACTCCCCCTGCTTGTGTTCCCTCTCCCCCTGGCTGTCTCTGTCGAATAAACAAAATCTTTAAAAAAAAAAAAAAAAAAAAGCAAATCTTCAGGCCTCCATTCACTGAATCTGATGCATGCTCAAGGCTGAAGGCTAGTAGACTGAAATACATAGATGTATATATCAGGTGGAGTTAAGTGCTATGAATATAGCAAATAAATGGTTAAATATCTTGAGAATGGCTGGGTGGGGGGATAGGTGGGGAATGCTAATTCATCTGTGATGGTCAGGGAGAGCCTGTCTGATAAGGTGACAGGTTCCAGCAGAGATTGGAAAGCAATTATCTAGAGGAAAGGTTAAAGGGTATGCCTTTTCCCCTTCAAGACACTTCCTCTGTTTATAGTAAGTTTTGGGGATATAATATAGGTGACTATAGTTAATAATTCCAAAAGATAGTTCCTGCAAATTGCATACACAAATTCTGCTTACATCACATTGGCCACAACTTAGACATATGGACCACACTTACCTGCCTGAGGAGTCTATTTTTATTTATTTATTTTTTAAGTAGGTTCCATGCTCAGCATGGAGCTCAGGGTGGTGTTTGAACTCATAACCTCAAGATCAAGAGTCAGATGCTTAACCAACTGAGCCACACAGGCACCACTGAGGAGTCTTTATTCTGATCAACCATACAGCCAGCTAAAAATTGAGACTCCTTTCTACAATAGAAAATGAAGAAAAAGCATATTGGGAAACAATGGTCTCTGCCACACTAAGAGATTCTGATGGAACTAGCCTTTGAGGGTCTGGTTTATACTTATACGCCTCCAATGATGGGGAGATACCTCTATCATTAAGCACTTGTATTCCCTCTTTGAGCAGCTCTTTTAGAAAACTCTTTGATAACTCAGGTCTACCTCTCCACAACTCCTATCCAATGGCCAAATGCTCCCACCTTAGAACTACATGCAACAAGACTGCTTACCCCTTCCTCCCCAAGACAGAACTGACCAATTTTAAGTCCCTTATGTATCTTCTCTTTAGACTGTCAATGGCTTCCCTGAAGCCATGTCTTGGGAAAGGTTTCTCTGATTTTGCATTAAGAGATTGAAAATGACCTTGAAAGTAAACTCCTAGATGACAGGGAGCCACATCATCACCCAGGTGAATGAAGGTTAACTGGAAGGCTAGTGCTTTTGCTGGGGCAGAATGGGAAGGGAGCGATGCAGGAATATAGCCAGTTCCAATCCCACTGAACTTTTCTGTTTTGGAATTTCTTCAGTTTTACTTTGCAGTTCATTAATTCTTTCTTCTGTTGGCTCTAATCTGCCATTGAACCCATCCACTGAGTATTTAATTTCAGTAACTATTATATTGTTTCACCTCCTTTTCAAAGACATCTGTTTATTCATATTTTGCTTACTTATTTGTTCCATTGTTTCTTTAAACATTTCACGAGATTATATTTTGTTAATTCTAATATGGAGTCTTGGGGTATATAAAAAACTGTTTCTGTTGACTCTCATTTGGTGCCTATTTTCATGCATTGGTATTTGGGGGCGGGGGGAGAGTCCTACTTGGTTGAATCTAATCTGTGGGAAGCCAGAGGGCCTCAACTGTGGTTCTTTCCAGAGGATTTGCTTTTGCCAAGAGCCCTGGAACAGTCCTACTTAGAACCGTATTGGCCCAGAAATTTGGGGACTTCTGGCTTATTGTGAAGGTCAAGCTCAGCTCCCTCACCTTGAGGCTGAGGATAGAGGTTAGAACAGAGCCTAAATTTAACTTCCTGGCACTGACTTGGTATTGCCAGGAGGGCTACCCCAACTTTCTTTGCCTACAGCTGTGTTCCCTAATCCATTTCATCCTAATTTTTCCCCCACATTTCCTGAATGCCCTTACAGATTTATTTTTTTGAAGCACAGGAACGCATGTTTGTTTTAATTTATTAAGGATCTACCAAGGCTTTTTTTAAAAAAAGATTTTTTATTTATTTATTCGACAGAGATAGAGACAGCCAGCAAGAGAGGGAACACAAGCAGGGGGAGTAGGAGATGAAGAAGCAGGCTCATAGCGGAAGAGCCTGATGTGGGGCTCAATCCCATAACACCGGGATCACGCCCTGAGCCGAAGGCAGACGCTTAACCGCTGTGCCACCCAGGTGCCCCTACCAAGGCTTTTTAAACTCTGTAGTTTAGGGGCACCTGAGTGGCTCAGTTAAGTGTCCAACTCTTGGTTTTGCCTCAGGTCATCTAAGGGTCATTGGATCGAGCCCCACATCAAGCTCTCCACGCTCAGTGCAGAGTCTGCTTGAGACTCTCTGCCCCTCCCCCTCACTCACCCATGCACTCTGAAATAAATAACATCTTAAAAAAATTTTTAAAAAAATAAATCATCTAGTTTATAGAATCCAGTTTACAGAAGGGGGAAATTCACCTATTCTTTCAGTGATTCATTAACAAATTATTGAGCCCATACTTTGCAGACTGCTGAGTGCTGGGGTGGGAGACAGTGAACAAGACCCACTTTGCCCTCTCAGAGCTCACAGATGAGTAAATAGGCCATCAGAATACAGGGGGACAGTGGTGGCACATGGGAAGTAGGGCTACCAAGGAAATTCAGTGAAGCACTTTGAAGGGCACCCAGGAGGGTGACTTGAGAGGGATGAAGAACTGATTCTAACAGATTAGATAATGAGGTGAAATGGGAGAGAGAAGATGCTGAAAGAGCCAAGCTGGGAGGGTACATGAGCAGAAGACTGAAGCCCCAGAGAACTGAAAAGTGAAAGGAAGTACGTTTGGCTTGGACAGAAGAGAGGGTGAAGTGTGTGGCAGGACCAGATAACAAAACATGTGGTCTAGGGCTAGGCAGGGGCCTGAGGGGAAGACACGGAGGCTTGTTTAGGAGACTTGCAGGGGCTTAGGTCAGAGAAAGGAGGCAGGAGGGCAGTAGGAATCATTTCTAGGGGCCTGGCTGAGGTTGTGACTGTAGCCCACGTCATTAGGCTCACCTGCCAAGGATGGGTTCCCATGGTCCATGTTGCAGGTGGGCAATGGCTCATCCAGTCCTGCCCTGCACGCCTGTGGCCGACAGACTGCTGCTCCGTTCGAACCCAAGCTGTGCGAATTGGCTCTCCTTGCAAACAAACCCCTGAAAGGAACTGCTTTCAAAGACCTGGCTGATTGCATCCCTGGTTACCAGGAAACAGCAGGACAAGTTGCAAAGTCCCATCACAGGAAATAAAAAGAATGCTCTAGCAACTGCCAGCATTTTTCCACCAGGATTCCAGCCAGCTGTCATTCATGCTCCTTGGCATAAGAACTCAATAGGCATAAGAATAGCAGTAGCTTCTTCAGAGCCAGGCACTGTGCTGAACACTTTAATCTTGTCTTATGATATCCTATGAAGCAGCCATTATCACAGGAATTTTCACTCAGTGGCTGAGTGGTTATTTGCCTAAAGCTACAGTCTGAAGCTGGGAAAACTAGGTAATTTTGATCCAGGCCTGTATACCACTTGAGGGTCTGTACACATCCTGCCTCAGGAACCAGGCTGACCATAAGAAAGTACTCGTTTTTTTCCCCTCGCATTTTTACTTTAGATTTGAGTTTCCAAAAAGTTGCAAAGATCATATGGCTTTTCTGTATACCACTCATCCAGCTTTCCCTAATGTTAACATCTTAACACGACCACAAACATTTGTCAAAACTAAGAAACAAATGTTGGTACACTACTAATTGAACTTCACGCCTTACTTGGATTTTACCACTTTTCACACCAATGCCCTCTTTCTGGTTCAGGATCCAACGCTGTATTTAGTTCTGTCTCCATAATCTCCTCTGGTCTTCTGTCCTTGTTTTTCATCACTTTTGGTGACTTAAGCACTGGTATTTTGCAGAATGTCTTCTAACTGGGTTACGGGTTTTTAAAGAGTATCATAGAGTTGGAAGTGTTCCCATCTCCTTGAATGACTATAGTTGACCTTTGAACAACAGATTTGAACTGTGTGGGTAATTTGATACATGTGGATTTTTTTGATAAATACAGCAGAATACTGTAAATGTTCTTTCTCTTCCTTATAACATTAGTAACATTTTCTTCCAGCTTACTTTTGTAACCCCCCACCAGTGTAGCAGTCACCATTACTGGGCCCTATGCTAATCTCTTGCAGAACACTCTGTACCATCTGGTGCCACTGGGTCCTTGGAGGTGGATGCAAGCTTCCGGAGAGCAAAAACTTTTTTTAATCACTGATGAAAATAGGGCTTGGTGTGTATTTGTGGGGTGACCGAATCTCTATGTACTTTATGTACTGATGTGGAACAATCTCCAAGATCTGCCAAGTGAGAAAAAGCAAGATGCAGTAGAGTGCGCTCCCAATTTTGCACAGAAGGTGTGGGGGGCGAGTATACACCCACATGTGTTTATATATGGCTCAAGTCTGGAAGGCTCCTCTTCTGCTCAGACTACACTTGGCCCAACAGTTTCCACTCTGCTCCGGCTCTTTAAGAATTAGTCCATTTTTGGAACCAACATCTCCGCTTTCAAAACAAGGTCTCTAAGGCCTTGGTCTGCTTTAGATGATGGCCACCACAAGCAGTGTGGAGAAGACCCAACTGCAGCACAGGTCCCTCACCTCTCCTCCGGCGACTCCTCTCAGGAAGTCACTTCACAGAACATTGGCTCACCCTGTCACATGTCAGGGGCCTAACTAATCTCTCCTGTGTTCCTGTCTGGCAAGTTCTCTACATCCTCTGAAGTAATATAGCTACTAAATGTCTCCTGCTTTGTCCTGCACCTGTGACCAAGTCAGTCTCATATCCTGGTCAAATGTAGCTAAGAGGAAAATCAAATATACCTGAAGGAGAGAAGACTAGAGTCGAAATAGCTTACACAAAGGCAATTTATTAACAGAAAACAGTAATTTGAGGAATCCTGTTCACAGACGGCGACCACGGCGACCCCCCTTCCTGCGGGTGCTATCGGAGGGGATGGGGGTGACATCCTCTGTGGGGAGGAAGAGAAAACATCATTGCCTAGAGATGGATGGGAAAGCATCCAGGCGTCCCTAGACCCATGGTCTAACAGACCAACAGCGAATCCTCAGTATATTAACACATGGACACAGACTGCCCCATCTGCTGCTTCCTCAAAATTTCTGATGTGGTCTGAACTCACTATTCCGAAGGAAAAATAGAGGGTCAGAAGAGGCACTCAACTTACAATGTCAGAAGGAGGTGAGATATCAGGTTTCTGATACCCAGCCCACAGACTATCTAGTGGAAAAATTCTTCTAAACAGGGGGAACTGAAAACTACCTCCTTTTCAAAAGGTAAAAGGCTGAACCACTAACTAGACCGAGGGAATCAGTATATGATGCTACCATGTGCACAGAAAACAGGGAAAGGCCAACACCTTTTTCAGGAGCTGTAAGGGGCCAGAAGATCACTGGCGTGAGGGGGCAGGCACTACACAGAGGTAGGGGACCCGCTGTGATTCTCTATCATGGGAGCTGCTGCTCCCTGCATTCATTTTTCATTGTTACAATGTCTGGCATTCTCTGATACGTAATAAGAAAGAACCAAGGATGCTGACGGTCTTACAATTCAGGGGACAGGCCACACAAAATGCCAACTCCCTTAAGAAACACTGAAAAGGACAGACAATTCATCTCCCATCAGTTCCACCAGCCAGTCTCAAGCCCTGCACACCAGGCAATGTGGAGCACAGAGGGGCAGAAATCAAACGGCACTGTCCACTGCAGAAGGGAAGGTCAACATTCACATCAAGGTGATAGGGGTGCTCAGAGAGAAATTCTGTCATGTGGTGCCTCTTGCAACCCCCATTAACTGTGGCACCCTAACTGCCAACAGTCCCCGGACTAGGCACTGCATCCCACTGAGTACAACACAAGCTTTCTGGGGTCAAGGCTTCAAAGCAAATTCAAGTGCTAGCTAGAGGGAGGCACTTACCAATCCGCCCGATCTTCATTCCTGAGCGGGCAAGGGCTCTGAGGGCTGACTGGGCCCCAGGTCCAGGGGTCTTGGTTCTAGGGAAATGAGGATCTACATTAAGAAAAGCTCTGTTCAACTCATTAGGGGTTGGTTCTTTCTTGATCCCACAACCTCCTAATTCAAGAATCTGCAACTTTTCGTGAAGGGCCAAACAATAAATATTTAAGGCTTAGTGGGCCACGTGTGGTTTTTGTTGCATACTTTCTGGCCCATGCATCAGAGTTTGTGCTCTGCTCTGCTTGCAGCCCATTTAAGGAACTGCCCTTCTTGCCAAAGGCTATAATTTCTTTTTTGGCCATCTGTCCATTTCCAGCTGCTCCCCCCACCCAAAACCAAGACACTAGCATCTCTCCAGAGGACCACTGTGTCTGGTCTGCTGCCCACACAGCAGTCAGAGTTTTGTTTTTTTTAATGTAAGCTCTGTGCCCAACGTGAAGCCTGAACTCTTGACCTCTTCATGCTCAAGGTCAAGAGTTTCACGCTCTTATCAACTGAGCCAACCAGGTGTCCTGAAGCAGGAGTCATCCTTAAAAAAAAAAATCGCCAATCTCTGGAGCGCCTGGGTAGCTCGGTCAGTTAAGCGTCCAACTCGGTTTCAGCTCAGGTCAATCATGACCTCAGGGTTGTGCTCAGCATTTTAGTCTGCTTAAGATGCTCCCTCTCCCACTGTACCGCTTTCCCCTCCCCGCCCTCACACACATTCTCTCACAAAAACAAAACCCCAATTTCATCAGGTCATTACTATTAAAAAGTTCTTATGCTCCCCCCTTTGGATTAAGTCCAAATCCTTACTGCTTCCTCTAAGACCTAGCAGGAACTTGCTCCTTCCCATCTCTCTGATCATACCTCACGCAAATCTTTCCCGTAGATGTGCCAAGTTCATTCCCGCTCAAGACCTTTTCCCTGCAGTTGTATCTGGCTGGAATATTCTCCCCCTGCCCTCCCTTCACTAAACCAGCTCTTGGCACAACATTTAGGTCTTAGTTGAAATTATACTTTATCACTAACTCCCATCACTCACACTGTACTTCTTGCCTCCCAGCACTTGCCACAAACGGAAAGCACATGAAACCCTACTCAGGCTGTTTATAAAGTGAGACTCTCCTACCAGCCCAGGCGCCTCTACATAGAAAGGGTAGAGGCTATAGCTACCCTTTCCCATCATTCTTCTCTACTACGTAGAACACAATGCCTGGTATGCAGCTGAGCGCTCAATAAACAGTGTTGGGGGACGGGGGACACGCAGAAGCAGTGGTGCAGCAGCCAACTACTAAATCTCAACACACTTATGATGTCTTACACAGTCACAAGACAAAAACCAAGCCTCAAATCCAGGTGTTCTGGCAGGGATCTCACCACCCAGCCCCTGCCATATATACCTATTTCCTCCTGTGGCCCGTAGTTTGATGTGGAGGGCAGTGATGCCCAGCTCCTTGCACCTCTGGGCTACATCCTGGGCAGCCAACATGGCAGCGTAGGGAGAGGACTCATCTCGGTCAGCCTTCACCTTCATTCCACCAGTCACGCGGCAGATGGTTTCCCTGGGAACAAAAGCTCAGTCATTCCTCTCATCCATCAAGGATTCTGAATGCTTATCACATCCCTACTGAGTTAAAGAGTGCCAGTTCAGGCATGGCAGAGGATTAAGGTCAGCTTGAATATGCACCCTCCTTTCTAACAAGACTGCCATGGGTTCGGCCCTAATGGGGATCCGAATTAACAATATTAAGTTTACTTTTGCATTTAATCCTCCCAATTGTTCCATGAGGTAGGCACAATTAACCTCACCTTTTATGAGTAAACCAAAGCTTAGAATCTGAGTGACTTCGCCTGTCACAAAAACTGGCTAAAGAAGCCAGAACCTGTACACAGGGCGGACTTCCTGTCCACCCCTGCTCCTGCAAACTACCAAGAGATTGAGAATTCAAGGATTACACTTTAAGGTCACTAAGGGCACAGAATGTGTCTCTTTCTCTCTCGTAAATCAAGTGCCTGGGAAATCACAGTATTTGTGGCCAAACAACCAAATACATTTCCTTATCTGAACGTTCTTTTAATTCTTTCAAGAGAATCCCTTAAACTACCACCCAGTTCCAGGGGCATTTCTTCCCCCAGACCCTTGCCAGTTTGGTCTGTGCCTCTTCACCCAAGTACTCACTTGCCAGAAAGATCGGTGACATGCACAAAAGTGTCATTGAAGGATGCAAAGATGTGGCAGACACCAAACACATTTTCTCCTTCAGCTACCTGAGGTCCAAGGCTGATGACCTGTTCTTCCTTCTTTTCCTTCCCCTTGCGAGGTGCCATTTCTGAAAGAAGAAAAAGAATCTAACATTAGCAATGGACAAGGTTTCCACAGCCCCTTCTTCCTGGCGATTAAAGGAAATCTCCCAAGTTTTGCTCCTGTGTCCTGTTTCCCTCCACCCTAGTCTGTGAAATCTCATCTCTGCCTAAAACTCATTTCTCCCTGCATTTAGAGGCTTTCGACTGATGGCTAAAAAAGCAAAGTACCTTGAGATCATCTTTCTCTTGAATCTACCAAAGCACAGCTCATAGCACTTATAGGAAAAGAGCCTAGAGTTCTAAGCAGATCGTTAGGTATCCCTCAAATTTTTACCAAGTGGGCCTCAAAAACCTGAGAAACACACTGGCTTAGGTCTCTGGAGACCTCCAAGTTCAACTGACAGCTCTGTAAACCTGGGCAAATCCATTATCCCTGGGCTTTACTGCCCCCAATATATATCCTGAGAAATTTTCGATGATCTGTTTAGGGTGACACAGCAAGTCATTCGCAGAGCAGAGATGAAAACCAGGTTGAGAGATTCTTGGTCTACAACTCACAACACTTCCAATGCCAGAAGTGTTTCTGGTTTCCTGGCCCCCAGTACCATTTACAGGTTAGGCTCAAAGACAACTTTAAGACCACATTCAAAAAGGTTAGTAGAAGGCCAAGGCCAATAACCTATCAACTGGTGACGCCTGAAGACCCTTTATGGAAGGCACCTGCTGCCTGAACTCTGCACCAATTCCTTGGTTTAAAATTCCAGGGTCCCTTACCCACATATCCCTCTAGCTTCATCTCCTACTATATCCTGTGCTCTACCAGATCCCTCCAAAAGCCAGTTTAAATGCTATCTCCCATCCTCTGACAACTTATCTCCTGCTATCTTTCCACAACTGAATAAAACCAAATTCTCAAACTTTTACTAGAATCAAGCATTAAAGGAAATAAAACATATCCTCTTGGAAGGCTAAGCGAAAAAGCCCCATCCCAAAAACTCAATGTTAGTGAAACCAGGTTAACTCTAACCTGACATAGCATGTTATGGAAGTGCAATTAAACCGCAAGAGACCCTAAGGGAGATAGACACTAACAGAAGGAAAGCACTGAGGATAATAATGCGGAAGGCTAGGACAGGACCTACTTTCTGACCAAAGCCACAAGGCTTCTGGCCCTCCTGAGACTCAAGAATCAA
This sequence comes from Ailuropoda melanoleuca, assembly GCF_002007445.2. Classification (NCBI taxonomy): domain Eukaryota; kingdom Metazoa; phylum Chordata; class Mammalia; order Carnivora; family Ursidae; genus Ailuropoda; species Ailuropoda melanoleuca. The sequence continues at coordinate 105,832,705 of NC_048220.1, read as the reverse complement.
CAATTTCCTAACACTTTCAGAAGATACTAGAAATAAGGGCTTAGATGAGTTAGGCTGTACCCTTCCAGATGAAGAAAAACATGGCCCTGCCTAGGTTTGTAAAGACTGCGGCAACATCAAACCTAAAAATCAGTGTCCCAACCCCCCCCAGTCCAGCACTCTCTACCCTGTGTCAAGATGCCTCTATTCCCTGAATAACCACAATTCCAGACCTGGGAAAGTCCACATCTCCTGAGTTCCTGCATCTCCCCGGAGCCTTCCTTATGAGGTCTAGTGCGTGATTACAGTAACACTACAAGTGTAGGCCTTGGGTGTACAAAGTTAACTGTTTCTACGCCCAAATTAGATCCAACAGAGTAAGAATTGTAAGGTAGGTGCCAAGGGAGCTCCCAGGAAAAGAAGCTTTAAGTTTTGCCTGGAAAAGCCCAGAAAGACTCCCGCAGATCTGACCTAAGGAAGCACGAATATGAATGCCTGCAGTGGTCACTCAACAAATGCCCATGTGCAGTTTCCCCACCCCGTGTCGCCCTGAAGTGGTGATGACAATGGTCCTTGGAGAATAAATTATAAACGCACAACAGGTGCTCAGCAAACACTGATGCACATTCCCTAGCCCCGACTTCTGGCATCGTGCGGCGCGCCCTAAGCGCCCAGTACTTGCAACGTGCCGGCTTTAGCAATCACCCAGACTTAGCGCCCAACACAGGGCCGTTTCTCCTGATTCCCTCTTTAAATACTCACTACAACCCTATGGGATCGGGGAGACAGGTAATCCTAGTTTCCAAACAAGGAAACGAACTAGGGGTTAGGGGCCGGGCCTGCGACCGCCCAGGAGACTGGCGGAGTAGACCTGAGAGGCCACATCACACTAGGGTCCCCGCAACTTCTCAACCACGCTGTGCGGCCCCTTACACGTAGCGGGGGCGGCAGCGCGGAGCCAGGGCCTTTAGAGCTGTAGCCGCACTCACCCCGACTTCACAAGCCCCTCCTTGAGGGAAGACCGCCACCTTCCGAGACTAGGAGCGACCCCTAAATCTGGGGTCGGCCGGCCGCGCCCCTCTCGCCCGCACCTGGCTCGGCTTCCACGGGAACACCCCAGTCCCGCGACCCCGGCCCCGATGGGTACCCCCTGCCGCAGGATGCCACCGGATTATCCTCGCCCAAGCCTCCTACCTGCGCGTCTTCTCCAGACTCCGCTACCGGAAAGAGAGATTGGAAGTGGGCGGGGCGACGGGTCACGTCCGCGTCCCCGGAAGTGTACGCCTGAGGTCACGGAGCGAAACCGGCTCCCGGAAGATGCCGGCTTTAGCGTTTCCAAGGAGTTGAAGACTCGCCCTCAGTAAAGCCGATTTGCTTAAGAGAGCACCAAAGGACGCAAGGGGCAGGGTGTCGCTGCAAGCGGGTCTGCCTCTGAGACTGCGCAAAGGAGCTACATCTACTAAGTGAGGCGAGCCAATGTGCAAAGGGGACGGGACCGCGGCTAGATGAACTTCCTGTATCCTGACCCCGGGCCTGGTCCGTTCGGAGGCTGCAGCGCTCCTCGTGGCGCGGAGGGCAATAACAACAACAACGGCGATCATCACAGACTGGTCTACTATGTACTGGGCAAAATAAGAATACATTATTCAATATTTATATACTGGCTTGGGCTGAGCAATTTATATGGATTGTTTCGTTTAATCCTCACAAAATTATCAAATAGATAACTGTTTCGATTTCCCTTTTACAGATATGGGATGTTAACTGAAATCACATTTGTGGCTGATTTGGAATTCTGATTTCAAAGCCTATGTTTAAACCCTATATGGGGAAGGGCCGAGAAGTAGGTCGTGTGTGTTTGTGTACGTTTGTATATATATATATAAGTGTATATATACATACATACATTTATATATAAAACCCATGTAATGGACTGTATATATTGCATATATATATATATATGAAAGTTTTTGAACAAAATGAGCGATTATACAGAGTAACATAGAGCCCTTTCTTCTCTAGAATTGGTGCCACTGAATAGCTTTAGCTCAATTTAGGGAAGAACTTTTTAAAAAGCAGTGCTTCTTGGGGCACCTGGGTGGCACAGCGGTTGAGCGTCTGCCTTCAGCTCAGGGCGTGATACCAGCGTTATGGGATCGAGCCCCACATCAGGCTCCTCCGCTAGAAGCCTGCTTCTTCCTCTCCCACTCCCCCTGCTTGTGTTCCCTCTCTCGCTGGCTGTCTCTACCTTTGTCAAATAAATAAATAAAATCTTAAAAAAAATAAAAATAAATAAAAAGCAGTGCTTCTTTTCCCCTTTACAAAAGTGATTAATTACAGAAAACCCATAAAATAGAAGGATCAGAAAGGAGAACAAAAGAGAAGAAAGAAACAACAGTCTTACAACAATTAGTATATGTCCTTTCCAAACATGATCTATGCAAATACATACAGAAGAGGCACTTCCTTTTTTTAAGAAAAGAGAATAACCTTGCAATATCTTCCCTTGATGGTTTCAGAAAAAAATCCGTGCTCAACATAAACAATCTACACAATAAAGCATGTAGAAAAAAGTAAAAATCATCTCTGCATTCATTCTTCTAATGATACCACCATTACCAAATTATCATTATCAATGCGTAACATCATTCTAGAAATTACTTTCTATCGCCTATGCTTATGTTTTTATTATATAATACACAGTCTTAGGTAAATGGAATTGTATTCTGCATGTCATTTGGTAACTTTCTTTTACTCAACATTGTGGACATCTTCCCATAACAACTAGTAGAGATCTTCAACATTTCTTTACAAATATTTTATTTTATTTTTTTAAAGATTTTATTTGTTTATTTATTTGACAGAGAGAGAGAAAGCGCACAAGCAGAGGGGGCAACAGAGGGAGAGGAAGAAGCAGGCTCTCTGCTGAGTGAGGAGCCTGATGCGGGGCTGGATCCCAGGACCCTGGGATCATGACCTGAGCCAAAGGCAGACACTTAACTGACTGAGCCACCCAGGTGCCCTGCTTTACAAATATTTTAAATTTTATTTGTTATTTTGAATATTAAATGCATTCACAAAAATAAAAACTACAAACAAATATGAAACAGTATGCACAAAAAAAGTCCTCCTCTCACTTCTGACCCCAGCCACCCAATCCTCTTCCTTGCAAGCAACTAGGAATAGCTGTATTGTATCATTTTTAACTACTGTATGATATTTCTTTTTATAGCTGACCCATCATTTCTTTAGCCAGTTCTCTATTGTTTTGGACAGAATCGTAAATGTAAACAAAAGTGTCAAGAACACACTCGTGCTATTTTTTCCTCAAGGTAGATTTCCAGAAGTAAAAATATATATATATTTGAAATTTTTTTTAAAGATTTTATTTATTTATTTGACAGAGAGAGAAACAGCCAGCGAGAGAGGGAACACAAGCAGGGGGAGTGGGAGAGGAAGAAGCAGGCTCCCAGCAGAGGAGCCTGATGTGGGGCTCGATCCCAGAACGCCGGGATCACACCCTGAGCCAAAGGCAGACGCTTAACGACTGAGCCACCCAGGCGCCCCTATATTTGAAATTTTGATACATGTTGCTAAACTGCCCCTCAGAAAGTTCTTATCAATTTTCACTTTTGCTTAACTGAGAAACTAAATATGTCTCCTTGTATTGTATTTCTTCCATGGTTAGTAAGGTGAGATGTCTTTTAATGGATTGTTTTGAGCATTTGCATAATTTCTGTGAATTGTCTGTTTATAGTCCTGAAAAGGGGGAGTGTTTTATTCTCTAGTAGTGAGTTCATCAATAGAAGAGATATGATAGCAACCCTCAGGTTGCTGGAGGGGAGGAGAGTGGGGATGGGGTAACAGGGTGAAGGTCATTAAGGAAGGCGTGTGATGTAATGAGCCCTGGGTGTTATGTAAGACTGATGAATCACTGACCTCTGCCTCTGAAGCCAATAATATATTATATGTTAAATAGTTGAACTTAAAAAATGTTTCTTTCTCCTTATGCATTTCAAAATTATTTGCATAGAATATTTTACAGTATTGTATTAAATTATTTTAACATCTAATTATTTGTAGTTATGTATCTCAGTAAATGCTTGCATATTTTAACTTAAAAAAAAGAAGAAGAGATATGATAGTAGAGACTGGAGCACTGTGGAGTGAGTTCTTGCTTTGGGTAAGAATTTTACTAAACACAAAGACCTCAGTGAAGGAAAACTTCATGAAGGGAGTGTGGCTTGATCTTATGGCTGAAGGTAGTCCATACAGTCACCTCAGAACATATTTTTTTAAGGGCACCTGGCTGGCTCAGTCAGCAGAGCATGTGACTCTTGGTCTCAGGGTCATGAGTTCAAGACCCACGTTGGGCATACAGCTCACTTAAAAAAATAAAATAAGACAAATATTTTAAAAAGAACAATTTTTTTTAAAACAGGGAAGTCTTATCTTCATATCAGAAATCAGCAAAGTCACTGCTTTCAAATTCCAGTTCTATTATTTAAGCAACATATTTATTATTTCTACAAATAGTTATAGTGAGTCCTTGGGCAAAAATTGTAACCTCTCTGCACTTTAGTTTTCTCACCTGTAAAATGGGGTAATAACTGTACTTTTTAAAATGTGTGTTGAAACATGTGTTCACTGGGCACTTGCTCTTTGCCAACCTCTGAGATATAATAATACTGGCATTTAAGCTAAGACTTAAAAACAGAGCGGGAATTAGCTAAATGAAGATGGAAAGAATGGTCTCGACAGGGAGAACAGTTTATGCAAAGGTCCCGAGGTGGGAAGGCACTCAGAGAGTTTAAGGAAAAAACATGGCCAGTATGGTTGGGGTATTGTGTGCGAGGGAAGAGGGGTGGGAGATCATGGGAGGAATGGTGGGAGCCACTTCCTACTGGGTCTTACCTCTCTGTTGCCTTGCCTGCTTTCCCCATCCCACCCCACCCCATGCACTGTCAACACTGTAAACACAGGGAATGTGTTTGCTATCACCTCTCATACTTTATTCATGCATTCAATAAAATCTTATTGAGCCCTTAGTATGTGTCTCACGCTGTTCTAGATACTTGGGGTATATTTGTGATCAGAATAGATAATGATCCTTACCTTCTTGGGGTTCATATTCTGACAGCAAGGGCAGACATAATATCTAAACAAAATTTTTATTATGTTAGAAGGTGATCAACCAGTTACTATGGAAAGAAGAAAAAGTTGAGTAGGGTAAAGGATATTTCAGGGGTGGGGGCTTCTCAGGGAAGGGGTGGGGGATGTGGCAGAATTAAATTGAGAGCACAAGGTAGTCTTGTTGAGAGTTTTGAGCAGAGGTGGGAGGCAGAAAAAGGAGCAAGTATTGCCATCTAAGGGAAGATTATAACAAGCAGACAGAACAGCATGTGCAAAGGGCCACAGGTGGGAGCACCACTGGCATATTCCAGGAATCGTAAGGAGGCCAGTGTGGCTGGAATACAGTGAGCGAGGGCAGGTGGGTGGGAGACGCGGAAATGCTGTGATGGAAAGTAATGGGTGGCGTGGGCAGATCATGTAGGCTTTTAGGTCACTGAGGGACTTTGGCTTTTTCTCTGAATGGAGCCATCAGAGGGTTTTTAGCAAAGGACGGACAGAATCCAACTTATGTTTTAATAAGATCATTGAAGATGCTCTGTGGAGAATAGACTGTCAGTGGGGGTGGGGCCAACATAGAGGAAGGGGTTCCAGTTTAGAGGGGAGAGACTCTGGTAGCTGAGACCCAGGTGGCATCGGTGGGAGCAGAAAGAAGGGATCAAAATTTCATTATATTTCCGAAGTAGATCCAACAAGATTTCTTGACAGATTAGACATGAGGCATAAGAGAAAGAGAATTGTCAAAGATGATTCCAGCATTTATGGCTGGAGGAACTGGAAAGGTGGCGTTGCCATCAGCCAGGATGGAGAAGGCCGAGAGTGAAGTAGGTTTTGGGGGGAAGATCAGATGTTCAATCGTAGGCCTGAGTTTAAGGTGTTTATTGTACATCCAAGTGGAGATACCAAGGAGGTTTGGGGGATAGATGGGTCTGGAATTGAGGAGAGGAGTCTTCAGCATCTAGACAGTATTTGAAGTCATGAGACCATTGGTGACCCCTGAGAGGCTGAGTGTGGATGGACAAGAGGTCCAGGGACTGAGCATTGGAGCATGGGGATAAGAGAAAGAGATAACCAAGGAAAAAGAAGCTGGGAACAGTGAGATGGGAGAAAAACTGAGAGGAGGGGGTCCAGGAAGCCAAGCAAAGAAAGGGAACCAAGGAGAAGGGAGCGGACAGCTGTGCCAAGATGTAAGGGGAGGCTGAGAATGTGCACGGATGCAGCCACATGGAGGGCACTGGGGACCAAGACAAGAGCGGTTTCGGTGCGAGTGTGTATAGGGGGAACGCTTGAACGGAGTAGGTGTAAGACAGAAATGAAGGTAATGGGTGCAAAGGACTGGATGAGAATGAGGAAATGAGATCAAGAGGATCTTTTGGTTTTTCTTTTTAAAGATTGTATCCACAACAGATGTTTGCACACTGATGGGAATGGTCTAGTACAGTGGGAATTTGATGAAGGAGCTGTGTCCTTGAGCAGGAGAGATTTGATGGGCTTCAGTGCCCACAGGGAGGAATTGGCTTGAGGTAGGAACGTGACTAGTGCATCTGTGTAAATGGGGGAAAAGGGAGGCATGCAGGGTCAGCACGTGTCGGGGAGGGAGCTTGAGAGCGGGAGGAGCATGAGGCTGGAGGCGGGTGGGGGGATAGGGAGGGTTGGAGGTGAGAGAAGGCTTGAAATGGTCACCGAGATCTAGGGCCCTAGAGGATAACTCTGGGGCGGCGTGGAGGGCCCACGTGAGGTTGGTGGTTGGTGTTTTCTCCAGCCGTGCTCAGCTGCTTGGATGCAGCCACGGAGTGGACAGAACTTTGGATTTAACGAGAGTTGTGGTGTCGTCAAGAGAAGAGACTTGACAGAGGGGAAGGAGAATGGGCGTGAGTGCACAGGAACAATCGTCATGACCGAGCACGACACCAAAGCTGGATGACTGGGGTCGTGAGAGCAGCGAGGGGCTAAAGGACACCATAAAGACTGTGGGGGCCACAGGTCAGAGGCCCCGATGGGACAAGGGGACAGCTGCAGTCAGTTACCGGCTGATCCTTTGGGCTGAGGTCAGGGGCTGAGGGGCATGGGGTTGACATGTTGGTTGAAAGAGGAGTTGCAGGCATTGCTAACGACCATGGGTGTGAGCAGCTCTTTGTAGACAGGAGCAGATCAAGGGACCAGAGGCCAGGGTCATGGTGGCAGGGTCCTCTGTGTGAATACTGAGAGAACCAAGAACTAAAACAGCAATAGACTGATGGAGAGTGATACTGAGTCCAGGGGAAAGGCCTTAAGGATGGGAGGCAGGATGGGACCCAGGGGTTGGGAGATGTCTTCGCGGAGGTAGAGTAAGGCATGCTAGCTACAGGTGGGCGGGGACAAGATTCAAAACTAGAGTCCTTTACTTTGCGTGTGTTGCGGGTGGGGGAGGAATGGCCTGGAAATAACAATGAGGAGGACAGGCTCACACCCTGTGGTTCCTACACCCCAGGCCATGGAAGCAAAAGCGGAAGCCACAGGGCAGCCCGCAGGGAGATGTAGGGGAGGGGTAGATTTCCTGGGACAGGACGGGAAAGTCCAGAGAAGAGGCAGAGAGGGAGGAAATCCCATTGCTGATGGCCTGGAATTCCCGAGGGCGGAATTCCAGAAGGCTTTGAGGAACTGAAGGGGAATCGAAGGGCAGGGGTGGGGGGGGTAGGACTGAAGAGGGGCTGCCAGGGCCGCGCAGAGACCAGAGTGCCAGAGACAAGGGAGGCCCTGGGTGTGGGGCAGGCGGTCAGGGCAGCAGAACTTAGTGACTGAACCCTGCAGCTGCAGGGGAGCGCCAGTAGCAACAAGAGCCCCTGTGTTAGTCAAACACTTACAACTCGGCAGTCCCTGTCCCAAGCCAGGTGCAGGTATCACCTCACTGAATCCTTCCAATCAGCCTTGGAGGCAGGACAGCTTTTTGTCCCCTCATTCACAACTGAGCACCCAAGTAAGCAGTCAGCAGCCGTCAGTGTGGTGCGGGGATATGAGCGCAGGCAATCTGACTCTGGAACCCCGACATTTTAAATCGCAGTTCTAGGTGTTTTCTAAGCATCTGTTGGGTGGGTACATGAAAAGCAGGGAATTGAAAAACCCACACCCAGCCCTTTGCTGGGCCCTCAAGCCCAGCCTGGAATGCCCCAAACTTCCCATGTTCAGCAACAGGTCATACTTTAATTTGCTCATGGGTTCCATCCTCTGCTCCCCTTGGAGGCAAGTTTTGTGAATGGGAGCAAGGAAAGCGTGGCAAGACGCTGTAGCCCAGGGAGGGTGAGTTAGTTCACCACAGACACACAGGCAGGAGTCAGAGACCAACGGTAGCCCAGCAGGCACTGGGGCTTGGAACTGGGGCCCGGCCTGAAGCCGCACCCTGTGTCCTTCCGGGAAACCCCCAGTTTCCATCCTTGACAGGCTGGGACCTGCTTGCTTCTGACGCTCTGGGACTTACTCTCAGTTTGAGTGCGTGGGCCCCGGGCCCTCTGAGCACTGACCCTGCAGAGGCAAGTGTGACAAAGCCTCTGTCTGGGTCTTTGCTGAAGGAGGGATCCGGGCAGGAAGCGTGGTTCATGTACGGGGAGGAGGCTTAGCAAGAGGGCAGGAGGGGTGCCTGCAGGGGCAACAGAGGGCAGGCCTAGCTGGGTCAGGGGTCTCCGGGCTGGTGCCATTTAAGTAGAGGCCCAGAGTGTAGGTAGGGGCTAGGGGTCAGCCAGGACAGGGGGAAGAGGTGGGGGAGAATTCCCAGGCTGAGAAAAGAGCCTGTGGGAAGGTCCCGAGTCTGTAGAAAACGTGGATCATTCAGGATCATTCGTGGAGACGTTCTGTGCGGCTGGAGGGGAGGGGATGGTGAGAAGTGGGCTCCCAGATCGGGAGGTGGGGTGGGGGTGAGAGGCTAAGTACCTGGATGGGCAGCCCCTGTGTTTGCTCCTAGGCCCAGCTCTGCCCAGGGAGGAAGATCAAGGCAGCTATGTGAACAGAGGGGCTGAGAATGCCTGCTCTTGCCTAGATTGCCCACTAGATGGCGCCTGATCACCACACTGGGGGGAAGGCGAGGCCTTGACTGAGGCTGGGGGTGGGGGACGCGCCTGTGTTAGGGATCCCGGCTCTGCAGTTTCTGAGCCCAGAAGTTGGTGGGGAGTGTGAGTGTGCGTCTGTGTGTGTAAGTCTGCGCTCCGGTCGGGACATCCACCTGGGACATGGTTATGAGGTGGCCATATGGGGCAGACGTTCTCTTCTTTGTGCCTCACCTCACCCCCAGGAGCTCAGATTTTTATCCTCGTTTTCCAGGGAGCAAGCCAAGGCTAGAGAAGGTCAGGGACGTGCACAAGGTCCCTGGGCTGGTTCAGAGTGGAGTAAGTGGTTGGAGGTGGAAACCAGGCCTCCCAGATCCGAATCTAGGGCTCTGCACTTCCCCACACTGCAGGACCGGCTTTCAGAAGACCTGCTTGGGGTCGCCCTGAAGGCAAGAGCAAGGCCCAACGGGGTGGTGGTACCAGGATATGGATTCCGAGGCATTTACCCATTCAGCACGCTTGTTGAGTGCCTACTACGTGCCAGGATCCATGCTAGGCATTGGTGAACAATAAGGCAATGGATAGCACAGTCCCAAAGGCAGAATCTAGCAGCGGAGCCAGCCAGACGATGTACAGATAAACCGGCCCAAGGGCTGTGAGGGAAACAGGTGGACTCAGACCGAAAAGGTCACAGGGCTGGGCTTGTTCTCTTGAAGGGGAGTGGGGACCAGACTCTGAGACCTGAGGAGAGAAGGCACACAGCCAGAGGCATAGCTCATGCAAAGGCTGCCAAGGCAGAGAAGAGCCTGAGGGACTGCCTGGAGGAGGGGGCAGGTAAAGAGGGGAAAAGGGTGAGATCATCCAGGAGGCCAGGAGCCCGGTGGGAGGGTGCCATGGGAAGGCAGTAAGGAGCTGGAGGCAGGGCGTGGCATGTTCTGATTTGTGTATTTCAAAGTTCACTCTGGTTTTGTTGGGAGAATCCGGTAAAGACGGTCGTGCAGGTGAGAGATGGTTACTCAGGGCATGATAGTAGCTGTGGGGATGGGAGGACCAAATCCAGGTTTGAGAGATACTTTGGAAGTAGCATGTGTAGAATTTTGAGCAGCGGGTGGACACTGGGGCCATTTATCACGGTGGTGGAGCCTGGAAGAAGTTGTGATTTGAGTGGAGGGTGGGACATTCAGGCCCTGTCACTTTCGGAGCTAGCTGTAGGACCTGCTGGTAGAAAGATGGGGCAGGCAGTTGAGGCTCCCTGGAACGGTCGGGGCTGCCGATGTCACCTCTAGATTGTTCCAATGTCAAGGGATTGGGGGAGGTTACCCAGCTCACAGTCCAGGTGGGTGCACAATGGAAGGTAGCAAGGGCCTCATCGCTGCAGGTGTGCGGGGGAGCCTGGCTGAGGTCAGTCACAGCTGCTGGAAAGGGGAGGCCTCTTTGAGGGAGGTGGAATGAAACGGCCCCTGAAGATGCGAGAGACCAGGATCCGGTGGCCCCAAGACTGTGTGGAGGAGCTGGACATGCTGACTCTCTCTTTGTCTGGTTAGATTCTCCTCAGTGGCACTTCCCCCACTGCCATCTGGCAGGGCCCGGAGAGGAGACCCTGGGATGGGGGTGGGGAGGCCAGCCTCAGGGATGGGCTGTAATTTCAGCTGGGGGCAGGGTTTCTCAATTTCAGTGCCACCTGGTGTGAAGTTCCTCTTTCTGGCACCTCCCCATAACTGGCTCTGCTGACAGTCCCTCCTCCCCAACTACAGCTCCTCAGCTAGCTTCCCACCTGGAAAGGCATTGAGTCAGGTGGCACAGCATGGGGGGCGTGGGGAGGGGTAATTGGAGGGGGCTGCCAAGTTTAATTAGTGGTTGTGAGACCCTGGAAACTGCATCTGAGAGCACCCCACTCCCACCCCCAGACTTTCATCTTCAAAACTTCCCCACCAGCCTGGATGAAAGGGCCAGGGAGGGGCCAGGTATTAATAGTAATTATTAGTTTCACTAATAAAGAGAAGAAACAGGATTATCACCAAGCCTAACTTGTTCTCCCCTCTTTGTCTACCTCTTCTCTCCTTCCTCCAGCTCTTTCTCTCTGGTCTTTCCTCTTTTCCTCCTTCTCCCTCTTTCTCTTTCTCTTTTTATCCAGGCCTTGACAATTCTATGTGTCCTCGTTTGGAGCCTCAGGGTCCTGTCCCTCTGGGTCTCGTCAGATCTTTGTGTGGGATGTCTGGGGCACCAGGATATTTAGGGAGCACCCCTGTGCTTCTCTGGGTTGCAGAAGGAGGGTGGGAGAAGGGGTGTGTGTGTGTGTATGTGTATTAGGGTGTCTACGTCCATTCATTCACTGTTTTACAAATGGTTCTTGAACACCTACTAGGTGCCAAGCACAGGAGGGGCCCCAGGGATTCAATGCCGAACAGGACAGACTTGGGTCCTCCCTGGGGAGCCAATATCTGAGGGGGGAAGAGGGACAATAAACAGTAAACTGAAAAGTACGTGCGAGGTCACAGATTGTGACACACACCAGGAAGGGATAAACAGATAAGATGGTGGCCACTTCAGACTGGGGGACCAGGGAGGTCTCCCTGAGGAAGTGGCATTTGAGCTGAGACCTGAACAATGAGAAGGACCCAGTTATGAGACAGGATTGGGGAAAGGGTCTGTAGCAAAAGTCCTGAGGTGGGAAAAAGCTTGGAATGTTCGTGGATGAGATAGGAGGGTAAGGTGGCCCTCTGTGAGGAGGGGGGAGCTAGATTTAGAAGGGGTGAGCTGAGCTGGGGCAGGCCGGTACATGGGCATGCCTCCATGCACTCACACCCCCCTGTGCATTCACGCCAGGCCCCACACCTGCTTGAATGCTCCGCCATCATTGTCGAAATTCTTGATTTTTGAACAAGGGGATCTGCGTCTTCATTTTGCACTGGGCCCCATAAATTACATAGCTATTCCTGGTTGGGGAGGTCAGCAAAAGAAGTGAATGTCTGTGTGTAGAAGTATGACCGCCACTTGGCTGGTGTTTGGTGAAGGAAGGAAAGAAGGAGGGAAGGGAGAGAGGGAGGGAGGAAGGAAGGGAGGGAGGGAAGGGAGGGAGGGAGGAAGCCGTGTGCACACATGTGTGAGCTCATCTGTGAGGCTGTCATTGGGCCACATTAGCTGAGACCAGGGGTTGCTGTTGTGTGTGGAGGGCTCACACACAGATGTGGCCCCAAGATGCCCCAAAGTCCTGTGGCACCTGCTCTGTTTCCCAGGGCCTGTTGCCCCAGGGGTTCCCAGGAGCTGTGTGTACCAGGCCTGAAGCAGCACCGCGAACAGGGAGTGAGGCCAGGCTCATCCCAGGCCCCACTTTGGAAACAGGGTGATTCTTCCACTTCAGGGGGAGGCAGCCCTGTCTTGCCTGTAAGATTTGAGACTTTGGAGCCAGACAGACTTGAGTTCAAACGTGACTTTGACATTTTGTCTAGTGCTTGCAAATAACTGAACTTTGAGCAGGTGATCTATTTCTCTGAGCCTCAGTTCCTTCATCTGTAAAATGGGGGTCACCACCTGAAAGTGTTGAGGGGGTTGTAAGAGAAGAGCTGTTGGCCAAGCCAGCTTGGCAAATACTGGCAGTAGTAGTTATTATTACCATACAACCTCTGGAGTCTTGGGTAAACATTTGCTTTTGCTCTAAATGTCTGCACAATCATGAAAACCACGTTCTCCTCCTGGGCCTCAGTTTCCTCTTCTCGTAAGTTGGAGTGATAACAATCGAGCCCATCTCTAACCACAGTGGTCAGGATGGAACCACATGATCATTGTGAAACTTCTCTGTAAACTGATGTGTGCACATGTGCGTTATTGGCACATTCCTGACCATTTGGGGGCAAGTTTTCTACAAATCTGCCCACCTGGAGAGGAAAGCATCCCTGGGTTTTTGGCCGCACATAAAATTCGGTCCCTGGATTCCCGGCCCTGAGTTATTGCACTCATGCTGTAAAGTCTGCCTATGATTGAACCTCAAGTTCAAGGACCCCATTTGGGCAAAGAAGAGGAAGGCGCCGAAAGCTGCAGAAGCTGCAGCCGAGGAGGGGGAGGATGAGCTGAGGCAGGACAAAGGAGCTGAAACCCAAATCCCCATGGCCCTGCTTCCTTCCTCCTTCTGGGCAGCAAGCAGCTGGGAAGCTTGAGAATTAGTCTCTGACAAAGGGCCTGGGTGACAGTGTTGGAGTGGGCCTACCCCCACTTCATCTCCCACATAGGCTCCCAGCAGCTGATTTGCAGGTGCCTCCAAAACTCATGGGGACCCCTAAGGAGCACCTGCACCAGCCCGAGAAAGAGGGCCCTTCCCCCGGAGGAGTCCTGGTCAGGGGAAGCTTGAAGAGAGAGTGAAAGGGCCCTTGGCCATCCCTGAATAAAGATGTGAGCTCTGGGGCCATGCCTAGGGGCGGCCACCAACCAGCGAGGTGACCTTGGGGCTATTTAGCCTCTCTGTGCCTCAGTTTCCCCATCTAGAACACATCACACCTTTTCAGTGCTGCTGGGAGAGCTCAGTGCTCTAAGGTTCTCAGCAAAACCTGACACACAGTGAGTGCTTAAGCGACATCTGCTGTAATTACATTCTTTAAAAGATGAGGCCACCCAGCGCGTTTTGACAGCCTGTCAGATACCCTGATAGACGAATTCAAAGCCCTCCTCTATATTTTGCTGTATTTTTGGCTGGTGACCATCATTCATTCATTCGTTTATTCAGTAAGTATTTATGCAGCGTATTTATGGCAGCAAAGGGTGGTGGAGGGGGGGGCCCAGGACTGATTGGTTCCTGGAAGGGCGTTTAGGTGAGAACTAACATTTATTCAGCGTGAACCGCGGGCGTAGTTTCTGGGCGCCCAGGTTCCTGCGAGCCTGGAGATAGGTCTTGGCCAGTGAATAGCAGAGAGAGTCCAGGTGAAGCCACAGAGCTACTCAGGAGCAGTGCTGGGATTCAAACCCCTCTGAAGTGTGTGCGTTTCCAAACCCAGATTCTGGGTCTACCCTCCTGCCACCCTTCCCCTCAACACCTGGCCCCGGCCCCCACTTTGGCAAAGCCACATCCCTAGGGGCCAAAGGTTGGGCTGTTTTCTGTCCCTCTCTGCCTCAGGATCTTTGTCATTTCCTCCCTGGTTCTCCTGACCGGGCAGACCAACCTTGGGGCTTTCCTCAGAGGGGAAACCCAGCCTGGAAGCAGCCCATGGAAAATGTGGCTATGGGTGACTCCTGACGTTTGTCTCCTCAGCGGCAGAGCGTCGTGGGGCCGGGGCGGGGGGGGGGGGGCGGGGGGGATGC
>NC_048220.1:105817721-105818095 GCF_002007445.2 Ailuropoda melanoleuca | reverse complement strand
GCGGCCGACACCCAGCCCCGCTCTGGTTCGTTGCCTGAGACAGATCATGGCTTCACTTTGGGACTCAGTTTCCCCGCCTATAGAAAATGGAACAGCATTTTCTGTTCTGTAACCGTCTGCCTTTGGCTCAGGTCATGATCCCAGGGTCCTGAGACTGAGCCCCGAGTTGGGCTCCCTGCTCAGCGGGGAATCTGCTTCTCCCTCCTCCTCTGCTCCTCCTCCTCGCTGCACATGCTCTGTCTCTGTCCCTCTCTCTCAAATAAATAAATAAAATATTTTAAAAAATAAACTAAAGGGGCGCCTGGGTGGCACAGCGGTTAAGCGTCTGCCTTCGGCTCAGGGCGTGATCCCGGCGTTATGGGATCGAGCCCCAC
>NC_048220.1:105726320-105810856 GCF_002007445.2 Ailuropoda melanoleuca | reverse complement strand
AGTCCATAGTCTCTCATGTTTCATTCCCCCTTCTGATTACCCCCCTTTTCTTTATCCCTTTCTTCCCCTACCGATCCTCCTAGTTCTTATGTTCCATAGATGAGAGAAATCATATGATAATTGTCTTTCTCTGCTTGACTTATTTCACTTAGCATTATCTCCTCCAGTGCCGTCCATGTTGCAGCAAATGTTGAGAATTCGTTCTTTCTGATAGCTGAGTAATATTCCATTGTATATATGGACCACAACTTCTTAATCCAGTCATCTGTTGAAGGGCATCTCGGCTCCTTCCACGATTTAGCTATTGTGGACAAAGCTGCTATGAACATTGGGGTGCATATGGTCCTATGATCCTCTGTTTTGTTTCTTCAGTTCCACATATTAGTGAAACCATATGTTAATTGCCTTTCTTTGATTGATTTATTTGGCTTAGCATAACACCCTCCATTTCCATCCAAGCTCAGATGTCCATCAACAGATGAATGGATAAGGAAATTGTGATATAGATACACAATGGAATATTACTCAGCCATCAAAAGGATGAAATGGTGCCATTTCCCTCATTGATTTGTTTGCAATAATACTGATTTTTAAAAAAAATACTGTGTTCAAATAAAGTGTGTTATTTATATGATTACCAAGAATTTGGCAGTTTTTCCCTTAAGTGGAATGCCTCACTCTCTTCTTTGGTCTCAGTCCTGTCTGGAAGTCCCAACTGAATTTTCTAAAACGGTGTGTTGGCAAAGAGAGAATGAGTTCTCCTTATTCCTGCTGTTTGGTTCTTTTGGAGTTTAACTTTTCTTGACCTACAAGGCATTCCACTTAGGGAACTGTTTAGAGACCAATTCTGTCCACTAGGAAAGGAGGACAAGTGGGTTCTTATCCTGGAGTTTCTTTAGACCCTACAGAGGTGGGGAAAGTGAGGTTGGTCCTGGTCTCTGCCCTGTATTTACACAGCTGGACAGACACTGCAGGCTCCAATTAGAATCCAGGAAATGAAGTCTCTAAACATTGTTGTTCTCAGTGGCTCCTCACACAGCCAGTGGTAAAAAGAGGTGTTTACATATAACCGATAAGAAGGGAAAAGATCAATAGTCCACATCCAGCAAACTCTCACCTTTTTAATTCTGTTTCATTTAAAACTTGAACTCATGTCTCCTTCTCCTGGTAAAAGAAACTACATTGCATCATTTGGGGTTACTCTATAACTCTTGTCCTCTCTCAGTCACCAGTTGACCTGTGCATGAGTTCATATTCAGTGACCATTTGTAAAGGGCTTGTGAGGGTCAGGTATCTGGCTGGGCAAAGTCAACAGATATACCAAATACCATTACTTTATAGGAGCTCTTGATTTATAGCTCGATAGTTGTGTGGTGATTTGTTTAGTGTCTCTCCTTCCTTTAGAGCTCGGGTTCATAGGGCAAGGATTTTGACTTCTTCGTATTTCGTGCTTGGCCCATGGACTGAATGCAGCAGGTACAGAACCAGTATCGAATGACAGTGGGAGAGGGGCCCACCTCCTCCAATGGCAGGAATGTCCACAGACCTGTCACTCACCTCGCCACTGCCACTCCAACCACAGGGCCCAGCCACCAACACTTAGATACCACCTGGGTATCCAAAATTGGCAAGAAGAAGCTTGACCTTACTGAGAAGAATGGGAGCTTGATAGCTTAGGAACAGACACAGAATCTTGCTTTCAGTTTTGCACACTCGGGATAGTGACCTGTGATTTTAAATGTGATACACAAATCATTCCACAGCAACACTGGTTCCCCTACTGTGAGCAGTTCTCCTGGCCAGTAGAAATCAGGCCCGGCTTCTGAGGAGCGGCACCCTCTGGGCTCACGATACAAAGGGATGGAACTATTAGACAGCCAGGGCTCCTTGCATCACTGAGTTTCTGCCAGCCTGTCCACCTTACACTGATATCTGAGCCAAAGGCTTCCCTGAATGTTATTTGAGATTCAGTTTTGACCAATAGCAAGGGTGCCTGAGAAAGCAGATAAATCCTTCACTCTTGAGGAGGACGCATAGTTACTTTTCCTTGGCTGTTCTATAATTATCTGTTAGTTTCCTCTCTCTTCAACCTGCATGATGTCTGGGTCTTAGTTATATTTTTACCCCACACATTTAGAGCAGAGTATGGAAAGTACAGAAGGAGTAGATGAGAGCCACGGTGTGTTTGGGGGTGTTCTTCTGACACACAGTGTCTTCCCTCACACATTCTGTACAACTCTGAGGATGCGAGTCTCCTCAGGTCTGGTGCTCCCCACGGGGGAAGGATGGGGCACAAAGCTCACACTTCTATTATGTTCCCTTGCTGACAGGTCATCAGCATTGGTTCAGTCCTGCATTTTTAGTCCCCAGCAATGACTAGCCTATTGCTGTTGGGATAGATTCCAAAAGGTTGGAGCAGACCCNAGCCCCTCTGCCTAGAGCAGTCAGATTTGAGCACACACTCCACTCAGCTCTCTATGAAACTCCCAGAAATCATCGCATCTCTCGGGGCCTCATTGTCCCCATCCATTTAATGAGGACAGCCACTATAGTCTTGCCTAACTTGCAGGGTCCTTGAGATGGTTGAAATGACACCAAGGATGGGAAACTGAGGCTCAGTGGGAGAAGAAATCTGTAAAGGTCTTCCACCCCTTCATCTGCCAGTTCTGGGCCAGGCGCTGGGGATTCAGCTGGGAACAACTTGTTGGGGGAGATGACATTCTAGTAAACAATGAGACCAGTAAATGAACCAGATAATCACAATAAAGGAAATAAAGGGGTTTTTGAGAGTCAGGGCAAAGGTGGGGTGGGGTGGGGTGGGGTGGGGAAGGCCTGCCCAGGAGCGCAGGAGGGGTCACTCTGGCAGAGACCTGGTTGTCGGGGGAGCCCTCAGGGGAGGTCCTGGAGGGTTGTCATAAGCCCAGCTGCGGCGCAGCCGGGAGGCCCCCCTCGGCCCCGGCCAGGGCGCTTCCCGGGGCCCCCGGAGGCGCGGTGGGCGCGGGTCTTTGTCTCCCTCATTTTCTCAGAAGCCTCCCCGACCCCCAGCACTGTTCCCTCTTTGACCTCGAATAACTTGTTGGCTTCCCCCCGGGCTTTGTTTTCCCGGGGGTCACCGCCTCCCGGACGCTCGGCAGCCGCCCGGGGCCCTCATGGGACCCGCATCTGACACCCCCTCTGGCCCCCGCCCCCTACCCGTTCGGAGACAGGGGTCAAAGGCAGCCCGCGTCACGTGGTCGCCGAGCAGCACCGAATCGGCCGGGAGAGCCGAGGGAGAATCCGGGTGGAAGCCGAGAAATCCAGCCCCGATAGCGGTGCCCGGTCCCGCCCCGGCCCCCGCCCCGGGGCGCTCGCTGCACGCCCGCCGGCCGCCCGGGCCTCCGGAGCTGATCTTGGGCGGGCACCCACGCTCCATCACGGGATCGAACCCCGCTCCCACGGCCGCGATTCGGGGAGGTAGGCGCCGCGGCGGGCGAGGTGAAGGGGAGACGGGCCGGGGGCCCTTGGCGCGCGGGCTCGCCCCTCTGTGCCCGACCGGCCTGCGGGGCGCGGGGCAGCGCGCCCCAACTTCCAGTCTTTGGGGAGACCCCCACCTTCCCGCCGCGGGACCGCGAGGCGGGTGGGGGGGTTACTGCGAGCTGCCCCAGCGCAGTGCCGGGGGCCAGGACTGGGGGCTGGGCACAGGGCGGGAGGGGGAGGGGGACAGCGGGCGGGAGGCGGAGCGGGCGGTGGCGGCGGCTGCGGCGTGGAGCGGGGGTGGGAGCGGCGGGTGGCGGCCGGCGACAAGGGAGGGGGGTTAGAGGCCGGGTCCCCGCTCGGGGCTGGGGAAGGCAGCCGGACCGGTTTTCTCGGGACTGTGCGCGGCCTGGTCTCTAACTCCCTTCCTCCCTCCGGTTCTCGGAGCAAGGAGACTCCGTTTTGTACGCTGCTCTTTAACACCCTGGGACGGGGTGAGGAGGGGGCGCCGGTGGACGCGTGGGCTCTGGGACAGGCCGGGAGTCTGGGGACTGGCCTCCTGGCTCTGCTTTCCCGGATTCGAGCACACGGGTCAACTAGGAGCCACGCCAGGCCTAGGAGATCCCGAACCCCACCCCCCGTCCAGCCCCAGCGCTGTGCTCCTCCCCGCCAACCCCCAGTCATTCAGAATGGCCTCGGGCAGTACTGCCCCCTGGTCTGAGGTGCAGAGTGCCCTGGGTGTCTGTCGCTTACCCGCTCTGTGGCCCTGGGCTGGTTCCTTACCTTCCCCTCACCTCAGTTTCCTTACCTGTAAAATGGGGAAAATATGGTATCTTCTAGAATAAGGGTGAAATGAGAACCTGTGGTACCTCAGTAAAGGGTGGCATGTTTATATTCAACAAGTATTTACTGCCTGTGTACTGTGTGCCAGGCACTGGGCTAATTGCTTTACATACATTATTTTACTCAATTCTCCCTCTTTGCTATTAACCGCATCTCATCAAGGGCGCAACTGAGGCACAGCGCGGTGAAGGTCACACAGGTGGGAAGTGGTGGAGCTTGGATTTCACTCTCCTCCCCCAGCCTGAGTCTCAGCTACAGAGCTCTAGAAGGTCCTGCTGTGACTGAGCTCACGGTGTCATTTTCAGTTCAAATTATGAGGACACTTGTCCACTTTCCCCATTCCCATTACCCCTAGGTGATGCTCCTTCTGCCTGGTACTGGTGCAGGGTGAGATCTGGTGCCCTGGCTCTTGTTATTGCGGGCAGCTGGAGCAGAAGGGAAGTCCACTGGCTCCCGGGCCTGGAGCTCTGCGATGGTCCGACTTCTGTTGCTGGCTGGGTCCGTGGCAGGAATGCTCTCCCAGTGCGGGTGGTGCAGGGAGGAGCCGGTCTCCCTGGCTCCAGCTAGGGACAGCTGGTGGCTTTGTCAACAGGCCCCTCTCCAGCACCCAGGGGACGGCAGAGCCTTTCATCTCCATTCAGACCAGGTCACTTTCGGATCAGCAGGGGGCAGAGGTAGGGCCAAGAAGTGGAGCCCTTGGGGCGACAGGAGACAGAAGGCCAAGGGATTTCTATCCCAGGTGTCCTCTTGTGTGAATCACCAGTAGGGTCCTTATTGATAAACTAATGCGCTGTTCTAGGTGCTTCAACCCCAAAAGTCCCTGAAGACAGTCATGGTGGGTGGACTTTGAACCAGTGTCAGGATTACAGAATCCTATTGGAAAATGAATGTGTGATGGGGTTTCTGAGCCTGGGACGCGTGTAGGCCCGTGAGTGAATGTGTGGGGTGTCCCAGACTCCCACTGGCTTTAATGTGTGCTGGCCCAATCTTTTAGTGGGGATACCATCTCATGACTGCTGATCAGGCTCTGATTGTGGGACGTCAGTAATTTTTTTTTTTAATGGAAACCAACTTGCTAGGTAGTAAATGACATCTTAAAGCAGTGGAGTGGGGTAGGTAACAAAAGTTCTTAGGAGATGTGAGTTTGTGCATTACTGTTCTAGCTGCCCTGAGGGCTGTGCCAGCACTGTATCTGGGATTTGCAGGGTCTGTAGGCCTTTGCTAGACTTCACGAACAGGGGGCCCTCTTGGGCTGACAGATCACTGTTAGCCTGTAGGAACAAGAGTGGAAATTCCACTACTAGCTGGACTTTGAGGGGACTCAGAAATGTGGGGCAATGAGTGGAGGGGCTGGATGGCTGAAAGGAGTCCTGAGGAATGGAGATGACCCGTGGCATGTGGCCAGCTGGTCCTTACCGTCATGATCAGAACAGGAAGAGAGGCCTCAGGGAGAATCAACAGGTGAAGGGATGGAGCCAGTAAGCAAGGAAAGAGGGATAGTGAACCTCTTGTCAACAAGGGGCATGCAAGAAACAGTTTTAAATCGCAAGTTGAGGATGTGGTCAATTATGGGACCATAGACCGGGGGTTGGCCCAGCAGCCAACTGAGAGACTCTGAAACTGAGAAACGTAGCAATGGGCTCTAGTCTCAGCAGCCCTGAGCTCTGTCTGCCCTGGGCGTTGGGCCTGCTCGACCTGTCTTCCATACTTTGGGACCAAAGCCAGGCCTGCAAGTCCCTAGAGATTGGGCAGACTTCTGCCGGCTTGGAATTTGCTTTGGGGTATGGCTTGAAATATCTGAACTGTTTGGAGGACTTGGACGTGCTTTACGTGAAATGGAACATTAGGGTAATTTGTTAAATATGTATGGAAACTGTCTGCAGAGTGGGGTGATGGGGAAATGAAATGGGGTGAGGTGCTGCTTGTTTCTCAGTGGAGAGGCTGCTGGTCTGATGGGGGAGGGAAGATGAGGATCTGGGTCTGTGATGGTAAAGAGGCAGGACGTGGTCAGTGATAGATGGGTTTTGGAAGGTCAGTAGAGGGGAAAAGCTCTTTTGGTTGTTAACATCGCAGGGCTTCCTGGGGGAGGAAGTGTTTGTGAGGATGCAGGGTAGGGGAAGGGGGGCAGTGGGAGGCAAGATTGGGTTATGGGGTGTTTGCATCATCCTGCTTAGGAGTTTGGATTTTATTCTGTAGCTGGTGGCGAGGACAGAGGGTTGTAAGCAGCTCGTTGAGTCGATGCCTGTTACTGTGTCTCGTGCCAGGCTCCTTACAGACGCTCCACTGAAATCTCACAATACCCCTGCAAAGTAGCTGCTGCCGCTGGGAACCGCCACCCCTGCCCCATTTTCAGATGGGGAAATGGAGGCTCAGAGGGGTTGAGTCACTTGCAGAGCTGTACTGGAACGCAGGCCAGAACTGTTTCTGCCCTAGTGTGCTGTTCCTCTCAGAGGTCATTTGGCCAAAGATGATGGCAAGACAGGTGGCGTTGCGACCCGCTCAGAGGTGATGGTAAATTGTGGTCCAGCGGAGAGCTGACCAAAGCCTGACGCAGGCCATGGGGCTGAGGAAAGGAGGAGGAATCTGCAGGACTTGGTAGCTGCCTTGGGGATTGGGATCATTACGGTGACCGAAGGTTTGGGGAAGGACCCTTAAGTGGCAGTGTCACCACTTTTGAACCCCTGCAGGGCTCTCTGTGGGCAGAGGGCACAGCCTTGTCCTGTGCCTCCGGAGGCCAGAGACAGCACCAAGGGTGATAGGGGGCTGGGGAATAGGATGGGGGGAATAGGACGCCTGGGGAGGAGGGAAAGTCTCCATTGCTAAAGGTATGCAGTGAGATCGGAGAGGGGGAGAGGGTGCCGAGGGCGTGTACCAGAAGGGTCAGGCCTGGGTGACCGCTCTCAGTTCCCTTTTCTCTCGAGAATCTCAGCAGTTGGGGTGTTGCTCAGCCCACTTCCACCCCGTTTTTCTCATAGCTCTTCAGGGCTGCCCCTTCCCGTGCTTCTTGGGAAGTTCCCCATACTTGCCTGGCCTGCAGTTCTCTGCCTGGGAGAGTCCTTACCCCGTGGAATACACTCAGCACAGCTGACCTTCCAGGGGCCCCTCGGGACGTCTGGATCAGCTGCCGGAGCCCAAGCTGCTGGGAACTGTGGTTTCACAGAGGACTGGAACCTTCTGCTTTCCATTTCCCAGTCTGTGAAATGGGTTCAGTGTCTCTTTCCTCAAATGTGTGGAAAGAAGGCTGAATCATGAATCAGTCTGAATCAGTAGGAGTTGGAGGAAAGGGCTCGTGGGTTTGAAAATGAGGAGAGGGAGGGCGTGGGTGGGGGCAGGACCGTCCCCCTCCTTCCCTGCAGTAAAGGTTAAAGCAGGGTGTCCTGGCCGGCGGGTGGGGTCGTCATCATCAGAGGCACTTTATCCTGCCTGTGGGGCTGTTAGAAAGTTCTGCCCATGAGCTTCAGCTTGGAGCCTTGGAGCCTGGTAGAAGGGATGGACAGGAATGTCTAGGACTGTGTGGCCTCTGGGCCAGAGCCAGTCTGCCACCAAAGGAGACACAGAGGGAACCAAAGCTCTTTTCTAGATGGAGGGGAGTTTATATTAAGTTGCCTCCTAGCCCTTTCTATTTCTACCTGTTCTATTTCTTGATACAGATTGGATTAATCTAACTTTAAAATATACATAGCAAAAGAGCATTTATTTATTTGAGGGCAAGGTCTGGGGTATAGCCCACGATGTGACCCTGTGCCCCATCTCCCATTCCCCCCTCAGCCCTCAAGAAGAACCTGCCTCTTTTCCTTCCCTGCATGCGCCCATCCTTTCCTGCCTGTGCATCTCTGCCCCTGGTGAGGATGTGGCCCGCCGGTCATGTCCCCTCACCACAGCCACCCCCCCCAGTTCTCCCCAACCAGGGCCCAGCTCCAGTGTTACCTCTTCCATACAGTCATTCCCAATGCCACAGAGCTGGCATTGCCTGCTCCCTGCTTTTACATGGGCAGAGTCTGTTATATGGTCCCGTCGCTGGGCCCTTGGCACACCTGGCTTTGAATTCTGATTTCTTAAGGACACGTCTCATTTCTTCTAGGCTCCATGCTTTGGAGGCAGGCCCTGCATGCGGGCCATTTCTACACAGTGAGGGTGGGTGGCATTGCAGAGTGGAGTCAAAAGTTGTGGGTTCGAATCCCAGCTCTGCCACCATTAGCTGTGAGATCTGGAGCAAATTACCTCAATCTTAAATTCCTTTTGGGCATTGGTTTTCTCAACTGCAAAATGAGGATAGTAATCGTCCTGTTTTGCTAAAAGAGTTGAACATATCGATGCCTTACCCAGAGTAAGAGCCCCGTCAGTAAGAGCTCTTCAAGGATAATAGTGGGGATTATTATTGTTTATACCCAGGGATGGTCTGTCCTTTCAGAGACGGAGGGAAGAATCCTTGGAGTTTGAGTTCCTGAACTTTCTGTTCTAGTAGCCTGAGAAGGCTTGTTCGGAAGAGGAAACCGAGGTCCAGAGAGTCAGGGCAATTTGTGTCGGGTGTGGGAGCTGGCATTCTTATCCAGGAAGCCCGACAGGGTTTCTTCTCTTTGTTACACCTGTTTTTCCTCTTTCCTCCTTTCATCAAGGTTGAGGTGCTCAAGTTTCGTAGGCCCAGGTTCCTCTCTGGTGGCCATGTGGAATGGTGGCCAAAACTTGTGTCAGATAAGTTGCCTGGCTGGCAGGTCCTGTGGCCATCCTCAAGAAGAGGGGCCCATACTGCAGACTGTGCACACCGTGGGCTGGAGCCTCCAGAGGCCTCCCGCCTAGGCTCCCTGTGGCCTGGGAACGGGGCCAGGATGATGGCAGGGAGAGCGACCCTGGGGTAGGTCTTGAGGCAGGTGAGTAGGACACAGACAGAGCAGAGGCTGGCAGCTAGGCCCTGGAGCCGGATAGTCTGGGTTCAGACCCTTGCCGGGCCATCTCCGACCCGTGAGACCTTGGGCAAGCTCTTTAGTGTCTTCCTCTGTACAAAGGGGATAGTAATTGTCCCCATCGCGTAGCAT
The DNA here is from genome assembly GCF_002007445.2 of Ailuropoda melanoleuca. NCBI lineage: Eukaryota > Metazoa > Chordata > Mammalia > Carnivora > Ursidae > Ailuropoda > Ailuropoda melanoleuca. The sequence goes on along the minus strand of NC_048220.1, from coordinate 105,801,527 downwards.
TTAGAAAGATAGTGCAGGGAACGCACTTGAGTGCAGGCTCAGTCCGCTTTCATTAGGATTATTGTTGTAGTTGGCGATGCTGTTGTTGCCCATGGAGCTCAGGTCATCCTCCCAGCCGCCGCAGGAGGGAGGCGCTAGTGTCACCGCCCTGTGAGATGGGGCGGCGAGGGCTTGGCGAAGCGGATGGCTCAGCCTGGGGAGGTGCAGACTCGACTCGGGGAATGACCATCACGGCCGGCTGGTTTCGGAGGGGCTGCTCCGGCCAGCTGCCACTGACTTGTTCTGGGAGGCCCGGGAAGTGCGGAAACACTCAGAGCCAGCCAGGATGGAGGGGGTAGTATCTGGAGGTGTGGAGCAGAATCCCAGCACTGGGAGACTCTGGCCTCATGCACACCTGAGGCCTGGCTGTAAGAGGCAGGGCGGGGCTCCTCATCTCCCCTAGGCCGGCCGTGGGTCGACCTGTCTGAGCAGGTCTTGGGTGGCGGGCGGGCAGCAGAGGTCTGCTGTAATGACTCAGTGGCAGCCACCTCTGGTCTGCGCTACCTGCCCAGGCAGAGGCCAGGTGAGGAGAAACGAGTGTCATCATCCCAGGGCCTTCACTCATGCTTCCCTCTCTGCCCAGATTCCCTTCCTCCTCTCCTTACGTCCAGGCAACTCCTGCTCGTGCTTTCACAGTAGTCTTAGCGTCGCATACTCGTGAGAGCTCTTCCCGATTCACCTGCAGGTGAAGTCAGTGGTCCTCAAAGTTCCTATCTGGACTAGTGGCATCAGCATTACCTGGGAACTTGCCGAGGATGCAAATTATCTGGCCCCACCCCCAACCTACTGAATCAAAAACTGGGATCAGTGGGGAAGGAGGGAATCCAGCAGCCTGTTTTAAGAAGCCTCCAAGTGATTCAGGTGCATGCTCAAGTTCAAGAAACACTTGGTTAGATCATTTTTTTAAGATGATTTATTTATGTATTTGACAGAGAGAGAGAAAGCGAGCACAAGTAGGCAGAGCGGCAGGCAGAAGGCGAGGGAGAAGCAGGAAGCCCAATGCGGGGCTTGATCCCAGGACCCTGGGATCATGACCTGAGCCAAAGGCAGCTGCTTAACTGACTGAGCCACCCAGGCGCCCCTGGTTAGATAATTAAAAAAAAAAATGCTTCTGTCCTTGGGCTCTCAGCGTACTTCGCCACCCTTGGCCAGTGTGGATGTCAGGAACAAGGCAGCTGTGTTCTGGGGCTGGAGTCAGGCAGAGTGTGGGTCCTGCTTCAGAGAAGCTGTGTGCGGGGGGTGAGGGCACATGCATGTGTGTGTGATTGCAGTGGTCAGGCGTGGTCTGAGAGGGCTAAGGGGCCTTAACTGTTACCAGCCCTGCAGTTTTAAGCATCTCAATAATTTTTTTTTTAAAGATTTTATTTATTTGACAGAGAGAGACAGCCAGAGAGAGAGGGAACACAAGCAGGGGGAGTGGGAGAGAAAGAAGCAGGCTCTCAGCAGAGGAGCCTGATGTGGGGCAAGCATCTCAATAATTTTAATGATGACGATCATATAATTGGCACTCAGCATTTTTTGAGAGCTTATCAGTGCTTACTAGGCATAACCCTATAAAGCAGGCGCTATTACTGTCACCATTTTTTAGATGAAAATACTGAGGCCATACAGCCATAAGGCGGTAGATCTAGGAATTCTACAGACTTCTGTAGGGCTGCTTAGAAGCACAATCTCTTTGGAAGAAGGGAGGTGGGGGATTGTCTTGGAGTGTTTGTTTAAAGATGCAGCAATTATGTACTATCAAATGAGGGACTTGGGTTTTGGTAGAGGTGATAGGAGTGTGTTGGGGTGATTAGGGCTGAAGCCTCCACATTGGGGCCTTCACTGCAGACGCTGTCATTCTCCCTGTGGTCTGGATGGCCATTTGAGGGACACAGAGACTCTCTCAGTGCTGAGTTCAGGATCCCACAGCTAGGGCAAGAGACAAAATCAGAGAGAAGAGTGGGTCTCCTCTGGTTCTAGCAGGAGGGGTGAGAATGGGGGTCAAGATCAGAGCCCACTGTCTAGCCTGCTGTTCTTTTCCACCCCGGTGTCCCCAGGGAGCCCAGGAGCTGGAGGGCTTTCCTGACACAGTGTGGGAGCCTCTTCATTTCTCAGTGGGGAACCAAGGAGCAGGGACTTGCCCACACAGGGCCACACACGGTGTCATGATTGGGACCAGAACCGAGAGCTGTCTCTGTTCTGACCAGGGAAGGGTTTGTTTCCCGAACACTGTCCCTGCCCCCACCCCCACCCCATCTCAGGCAGTCTGGGTAGCCATTGCCCTCAGGGTGGCCCAGAGCAATGCTGGGGGCAGAGACGGGTGTGTCCTGGGGAGAAGGCCGCCAAAGAGAGGCGGGGCAGCGTTCAAGGGAAGAACAGCGAGAAGCCCAGACCCCAGACGGAAACTAAGTGTGTTTTCTAGGTCCTGAGAGGATATCTGGAACAATGGAAATAGGAGGGGGGATGTTGGACTATAAAAAGGGCTTCTTGATATCCTTAAAAAAAAAAAGTGGTCTTTAGGTTTGACTTTTGTTTCTCTGAAGGATGTTTATGTAACTTCCTGAAAGCAGGATCCCAGGGCTCCGTGAAGTTTGTCATGCTGCTGTTTATATACTCCGGGCTTTGAGCTGGGAAGGACTTGATAGGGTGGGCTCCCCATTTCACAATTGGTAGAACTGAGGTTCTGAGAGGTGGGAGGGGCCTACTTAAGGTCCATGCAGTGAGACAGCAGAAGATTTGGCCCTGGAGCCTTGGAGTCTTCTGGTGCCTTGCAAAGGGGCTGTCGTCTTGACTTCTGACTGCCTGGGCTCCGGCTGGCCTGGAAGCTGGGCAGGGGCTATGGAGGGGTCCCCTTAGGAAACACTCAGAGCTGTGGAGTTAGGACAAAGCCGGGGCTGGTGTATAGCGAGGTGGGCTCACCGGGGGCTGACTTGGGGGGGTGGGCAGGAGGCCGGGCTGGTATGCTTAGTGATGCCACCCCCGTCCAGATGCCACGGCCCAGCTGTGCGCCGTCTGCCCAGCAGCTGGGAGCTGTGAGTCACACCCAGTGGGTGCAGAGGCGAGGGCTATTGTATGTCGTGATTTCTCCGCTTCTCCCAGCCCTGAAGGGATGCCGGGGCCCTGAGCCCGGCTTCGTGCCCACGCCTATGAACTTAAGCAGCTGTGAGTTTAGGCTTCATGTTTACAGATAGGAGGCATCCCGAAGGGCTTGGGGGAGTCCTCTTCCTCTGCCACCTCCTATATTTCTTGATCCTGTGGATCCTGTGGTCTTGACTCATCCATTCTCACCAGTGCAGGAGTCTGTGTGCCCCTGAGATCATGCACCACCGTGTGTCGGCATTCCTCTGCATTCTTTTTCTGCAGAGAGAGTCTGGAGGTTTCATCAGGTTGTCAGAGGACTCAGTGTCCCCCCAAGTGCCGACAGGAGGGCAGGAGGCCACGAGCCTGCACTGCAGCGAGCAGGTTGCTGACGAGACCGCGAAGTCAGAGTATTCCAGGAGACGGTAGCTGGCGGCAGGAGAGCACCACGGTTCAGACTGTGGTCTCGCAGGCCGGTGTCGGGTTCTGAATCCTCCACTTAGGAACTGTGTGACCTTGGATAAGTGGCTGTGTCCGTGCTTCCGTTTGCCTGTCTGTAAAATGGATTGAATAATCATAGTTATCTCATGGTGCTACCGGCTCTTAAGATAATCCGGGACGCCTGGATGGCTCAGTCGGTGAAGCGTTTACCTTCGGCTCGGGTCATGATCCCAGGGTCCTGGGATCAAGTTCCGCATCGGGCTCCTTGTTCAGCGGGGAGCCTGCTTCTCCCTCTGCCTGCCGCTCCCCCTGCTTGTGCTCTCTCTCTCTCTCTCTCCCTCTGACAAATAAATAAGTAAAATCTTTTTAAAAAATGCTGTTTTAAAAAAAATAAGATAATCCATGTGAAGGGCTTATCCCAGTGCCTGATACAAAGTAATCACTTGGTAAAACTGTGCCCTTACTATTAGTCCCAGCTCTGCGATCCTGTTAAATGCCTTCTGTCGGGATCTTAGTCTCTACCGTTGGCTCTGTACTCTGTATTGGGCTTTCCAGGAGCTGCAAGGCAAGGCGGGAGAGTAGGGGTAGACAGGGAGGGAGGAAGAACCTTCTCTGTGTTTCTGGGACTCTCTAGCCCAGGCCCTCCCTGGTGCCTTGAACGTGGCTTTGTCCTGAGGCAGGCTTATGTAACCAGCCAGGCCTGGCCAGGCAGGACACGATTCTTAACCTCGTTTTGTCCTCCATTGTCTCTTCCTCTGATGGAGCTGTCGCATTAGCTGACCTGTTCCTCAGGCTCCAGGGATGAAATCGAACCTGTGCTATGCTGCCGCCCGGTGATTGAATCTGGAGGTTTGCTGGGCAGGTGGCCCCTCCTCCTGCCACCTGTCTGGGGACAGACAGAGCTGATGCCTCTTGCCTGCTTTGGGGACAGAGACAGGGACTCCTCTCGACGGGGAGAGGCAGCCCGTGGGCTAGGGGGCCCTTGATCCATGGCGGCCGCTGTGTTTCCAGCGGTGGTGCCTGCCCTCCCCAGGATTCCCTCCCAGGAGTTCTCTCCCTATCCCACAGCCCACACCCATCCTTCTCTCCCTGGGAGCCTCCCCGGGGACCTCAGCTACCAGGAAGCTGGCTTCCACTGAGCCTCACAGCATGTCCCGTGACACAGCATGTCCCTTTCAGGAAAGCAGAGGCCACAGACTGGCAGGCCACATCTGCCCCACGGTTCTGCTTAGCGCATGCTGAAAATTGAGCTGATTGCCAAGAGATTTTACTGAAAAATCCCGATTTCTGGCTTTACTTCACAAATTTGGAAGATCAGAAAGCCTGGAGCCTGAGTTCTTCGCATAGTCACCTGGTCTTTCTGGCCATGTAGGTGTTTGAGTTTGTAACCCTATCCTGGCGGCACAGCCTGCTTTCTCTCCTGTTTTATGTAGCGTTGTTCCTGGTCTGTCTGCTTTGTGAGCTCTTTAAGAATGGCGGAGGGTGGGGGGGCTGGCTCGACTCTGCTCAGAGCATTGTGCTCAGGCTCAGGGCCGTGTATACAGCAGGAGCAAATTAAGTGTTTCTTTTATGAACGAAGGTGTGGCCGCCAGCTGCGAAGGTTCCATTTAATCCAGGCCTCTGGATCAGCCTGCCCTGTGGCCCTCGAATCCTCCTCCCAGATAAGCTGTGGCTGCTTAGCCACTGACCCAGACAGCTTCTTAAGGTGTGGATAAACAGTCACCGAAAGTGCTGTCCCCACGCTGCGATATCACCACGGAGGGGAACATTTCATCTGCAGCCATCCCACGTTTCGCTCTCCCAGGTGGCTCAGAGGAGCTTGGGGGGAGAGAGAGGCAGGGATCAGCAGCCCTCAGACGGCACCAAGTCCAGACCTCTGCGTCCTGGAGGGACAGGAGAAAGGGGGGTGGCATCAGTTCAGGTGTTTACTTGACTGGGCCCTCTTTCGAGCCTTTCTCTGCTTTATTCTGTTCCTAGAGTGCATACTTTCTCCATCAGCTCCTTTGTCCAGCTGTCTGTCCATCCAAGGTTTGTTTCATTCTCTCAGTTGAAATCCTGACCATCCCTAAGCTGTCTCCTCCTGGAAGAGGTCTTGGCTGAGAGGTTATTCTGGTTACAAGAAAAAGCTGGGAAGCTTATAAAAACTGCATGTAGATTTCTGTCCCTCATCTTTGGTTCCTTCAGTCTCAGGTAAAACCGCCCTCTCCCCAGAAGTTCAGACATGGGATTATGTAGCCGGGTTTTGAGGACCGTGTCTTAACTCATGAAGCCCAGGGCTGGTAGGGAGGACCCCTGGGTGGCAGCTATGCTGTGTGACGTCAACATGCCCCTTTCCCTCTCTGGGCTTCTCTTTTGCCCTCTGTGGGCTAACTACTGGGTTCTCTTCAGTAGTCGTGGCTGAAAGGGCCTTATGAGCCATCCTCGGAGAAGATGGCAGAGGGGATCGGCACAGGTGCTGGTGTCTGGGTGTGGGTGAGGCCCCCTGTCACTGGGCCAGGCCCAGAGAACTTTCACATATTTCAGGTCATCATGGGAGGAGGGAGGCCCGTGCTCTGGTTGTCAGGCCCCACAGGGAGGACCTGAGCCCAGGGAAGTTGAAGGTCTAGCCTGTGTGGCCCAGTGACCTGGCCACAGGCTAAGGGGTGCCTCATTGTGTGGTCCTATGGCAGGCAACCCAAGGCTTCAAATGCAGGCCTGGATAAGCTATTACAGATGGGTAAACTGAGGTACCTAGAAGAAGGGCCTCTCGCAGTGTCGTACACAAGAGCATAGAAAGTCAGGCCCAGATTCTGGTCATCTGACTCCCAGGCAAGGCTACACTCCTCTGTCCCCACCTCCCTCTGCAGGGTCAATGCCAGATCACCCAGCTGGGACAATCGTCTGATTGTCTGTGTTGACCTCGGCTAGGGTCTCGAAAAGTGAAGCCACCATCGTCACAGCCACCCTGGAGGCGTGAAACCAGTTGGGTGTGCAAATTGTCCCTCAGACATTCTCCATCCCATTTTTTTTTTCTTCCTTAAACTGTCTCTGATGGGCCAGCCCCCTTGGTACCCGTTTCCGCCTGGCACTTGGCTTCATGCTCTTCATGCTGAAAACAAAGCTTCCTTCTGATGGCCCTCCCGCTGCAACAGGAAAAGGGCAGGCGTGGCACTGGGCTGTCCTCCTCCGCCTCTTCTTGCCGGGAGCATGGGGCAACCTTTGTCAGATCCCGGACCCGGGACCCGGCCGTGCTGGGGGGCTGGGGGAGCGGGTAGCCCGGACCCTGCTCCTGCTGGTGGTGGGATCCGCCCCTTGGGCCCAGCTGTCAGGGCCTCCCCCAGTGGCCAAAAGGGTGGGCAAAGGTACCAGACAAGTACCAAGGCGCAGTCCTGCCCTGGTCCAAGCAGTCGGTTGTCCCAGGACAGGCTGGGGATTTGGCCAAGTACTGTTCATGTGACAATCATCAGGGTTTCAGCTGGCACAGGTGATCGGCCTGCAGGTGACACTGGTCTCTAGGGGCTACAGAATCCAAAAGATGTGTTCAGATGAGGGAGGCAATAAGCCCTCATTCAACAATGTTTTTTTTTTTCAAGCATTTACTTTGTTCAGGCACTTTTTCTTGTCCTGGGACACGGCAGTGAACAAAACAGACCAAGCCCCAGTGTTGGATGTGGGGCTGACGTTCTAGCCGTGGGGCAGAATAAACAAAGCAACAAATATTAGTTCAATACTGGCTACTCGTCAGGTGGCAGGAGGTGCCTGGAGGGAAAATAAAGCTTGGTTGGGGGTAAAAACAGAGACTGGAGCAAGTGGCTCTGCTGTGTTGGGTGGTGGTGGAAAGTCTCTGGTGAGAGGGAGAGCAGGCCCCACGAGGGAGGGGGAAGCCACGGTGTATCTGGGGAAGAGCATTGCAGAGGGAACAGCAACACAAAGGCTTTGAGGCAGGAGGATGTGGGGCATGTTTGAGGGGCAGGAAGGAGGCTGGTGTGGCTGGGACAGAAGGAAGAGCCATCTTGGTGGGAGATGGGGCCAGAGGGAGTCTGGAGGGGCAGACTGCAGGGCCCTCTGGCCCCTCTTTGCTGTTTAGCGTGAGTAAAGGGGAAGCTGCAAGGGGCTAGGGCTGAGGTCACACTCGCTTCCGTGCACATCTGGGAAGGATCGAGTGGGCCACTGCCTGAAAAGAAGCAGGCTGCCCGGCCAGGAGGCTTCTGTAGTCACACGGGTCTGAAGAAGGGCTCGGTGTGAGCACTGTGTGGGAGGCAACCAGGTCAGATTCTGGATCGATTTTACAGGATAAGCTGATGGATTAGGCTTGGGGTGTGAGAGGAAGAGGGTGTCTACAGCAAGGGCTCTGGCCTAAAGGACTAGAGGGACAGTGTTGTCATTTACTGAGACAGGGAAGGCTGCAGGACGAACAGGTTTGGGGAGAGAAATGGAGATTTCAGGTCAGGTGCATTAGTTTGGAGCATTGGCTGGAGTGGAGGGACACATGGGTAGAAGTTGGCCTGCATACTCCTGTTGTCGAAGGGGCAATTTCCGTACAGGTATGAGGGGTACCGTCCCGAACTCTGAGAATCTCTTAAGAACAAATGTTTCCTGGGCCCTTCCTGTTCTCTCCTCTCTTCGCAAACCTGCTCCTGCTTTTCCCCTCTGAGGAAGAAGGCAGATTCTGACGATTCACTGCCATGGCGGTCCCAGCCTTTCCGCCCAGCGTGCCTCTTATGGAAGGTGGAGGGGAGCCCTGGAGGCCTCAGACCTCGTCCTGGCTCTGCTACCGATAGGGAGAGCTTTCACTCTGTGCCTTGGTTTCCCCTCTTGTACACAGAAGGGTTGAGGTGGCCCCAGGGTTCTGAGGGTGGCTGGGCGTCCTTGAGGGTGCCGCATCGCACAGTGGTTTAGAACCCGGGCTTGGAGTCCAGATAAGGGTGTGAATCCTTGCTCTGCCACTTGGCTGTGAGACTCTGGGCCAGTGATTTAATCTCTCTGAGCCTTAATTTTCTCATCCGTGAAAATGGGCCCACCATAGTACCTTGTCAGCGTTGCAGTGAGAGTTAAATGAGAACATCCACACAAAACGCTTAGCGAAGGCCCTGGCTCATCCCATACTGTGTTAACACAGGCTCTTCGTACCAGTGACCTGGGTGGTGGGGTAGGGTAAGGGTTTTGCCTGGTGGCGGTAGGAGCCATGGAAGGTTACAGAGTAGGAGCATGTTACATGTGTGATTTGAGGGCAGCCACGAGTGTGGGGACTTGGCCTGAGTCGTCTTGGTGAGTCCCTGACCCACTCCTACCTGCCAGAGTGAGAACTGAGGGCTGGCCTCACCGGACTTGCCTGCCCTTCTTCGGTGGAGGCCTTCACTGCCGGCATGAGCAGCCTCCGCCTTGCATAGGTCCCTGGGGGATGGAGTGGTCATTTCCCTTAAGTTCTCCTACAGGACCCCTTATCTGTACTTCCCAGTGGCGGACCTTAGCAAATGCGAACGTGGGGCTTTGAGGGGTGGGTGACACTGAGGGGACTTGAGTTACATGGAGAGCTCTGGACAGGGCCGATGGGGGGGGGAGGGCAGGCCGGGAGTGGCATTCCACTGGGCACTTGACTGTGCTCTCGGTTCCTGGTCTAGGTCCAGGCTGGGTGGTGCTTGCTCCCTTGGAGCCGTGGAGAGGTTGACATCGGGCAGAGGAATGTGGCCCCCTCAAGACCCACACTTCACTGGTGCCCAGGCATGCCGGCTGAGCCCTGGGCTTCTGCAAGCCTGTGTCTCAGCAGTTGAGCCATGACAGAACAGCCAAGGACATTTCAGAGACTCCAGGGCTCACAGCCAGGCTGTCACCAGGCATTGCTTGTTTTCCCAGGGTCCAAGCGTTTTTAGGGATGGAGGGGGCCTCTGGAGGTATTCCAGCGACTTTTCTTACAGTGGGTAAATTGAGATCCAGAGAAAGCAAGGCACTTGACCAAGGTCTCACCAGGCCGCCTCCCTACTATCTGTCACCTCCCTCTGTTCCCATGTCCTTTGCTTAAACTCCTGGCCTCCTGCCCGGATGTTTGTAACAGCCTCTGTCTTGTGGGCTCTCTGAGAGCTTTGTTTGTCTTCCTATTATCCTACTCTTGCCATAACCTGCCAGGCGCACATGCTGTTTGAATGTGTCTGGTCTCCTTTCCCCCTCGGGTCCCAGACAGAGCAGCGTGGCAGAGAGGTTCTGGGCTTCGGCCCCAGCCAGAGCCAGCACTGCCCCTTCCTAGCGTGGTGACCTGGGGCGAGGTACCCACGTTTCAGAGCCCCAGTGTGTCTGTGAAATGAGACCAGTAGTACTTCGTTTGTGAGCATGGCAAAATGAGATAGTATGTGACGTGCTGGATATAAACCGGCAGGGAGTGAGCTCTCAGAAACGGTCACTGTTGTAAGTGCTGGTTGAACTGAAAGTCAAGGGCATGGAGCATCGACAAAGCTCTGGACCAGGCGGCAGAAGAGGTGGGCTCCAAGTTCACTCTCAAATACTGCCTCACTGTGTGCATTTGGGGATGTCACCCCATGCCCAGGGAACCCCGTTTTCCTCATTGGAGAAAGGCGGAAGAAATCACTGTTGTGTTTTTATGAGGTTGTCCTGTGATGCTGGAACAATGGCTATGAGAAAGCTTTGCATTTGTGTAATGATTTAAAGATGGCAGGGCGGTGGCCGCGGTTTGCTGTTGGCCTTGAAGATACTGCAGGCGCGGTGGTGGACAGCTGGCTTGGCCGGAGCCTGGTCAGTCTGCAAATGCTCCGCGCCCACACGGGCTTCTCATCCCTGCCCGCCTGCTCCCCCCAACCCCAGCCTGCCTTTCACATTAGCCTCACCACCGCACACTTGGAGGTGTGGGAGGTGCAAAGACCCGCTGGCATCCTCCAGGCCCTAGTGGGTTTTGGGTTCTCTGTGGCTGATGCCATGGAATGTAGGATTACAGCCAGACACGGGTTCGAATCTCAGCAGAGCAGCAGTTGCCCTCTGGGAGCCTTAGCAAATTGCTTCCCTTCCGTGAGCCTGTTTCCATACTAGTAGGATGAAGCCCTAATGAGGTGGAGGCTAAGCTTCCAGCAAAGGGCCCAGCACATGGTTATACTGGGGGGTTGTATAATGTGTTTTCTGCATGGAGCTTGGGGACTGTTGGGTTTGTGGATGGCGGGGAGTGCGGGCCATTGTGCCCATTTCTGGGGACGAGCTGCAGAGGTCAGTTGCCCAGATTGGAGCCAGGAGGGCCTTTGGAGTCATCTGGAACTGTCCATTTTGCCGGTGAACAAAGCAGGTCCTGGAAAGGAGCAGGTGCTTGGCTGAGGTCACTGGCAGGTTAGAGGAGGACTGGGCCTGGGGTCAGGCACCTAGAAGCACACCGTAGGGAGCCCTCACTCTCAGGGGCCCCTGGGAGACGGTGCCCACTCTCAGCACTGGGCAGGTGCACAGCAACCCCTGAGAAGGGTGCCTCCAGCCCGTTTGTGCCTGCTGCCTCGCCAGCCTCACCCTCACCTGGGCTAGGACTACACCTCCGGTCTCCTGACCGCAGGAACTGATCCCCAAGCCTTGGAAGTGCAGAGACACCTGTGAGGCACCTTCTAGGCAGCTCACTGTGGCCTCTTGGGCCCCTTTAAAAGGAATATGCAATAAGTAGGTCACCGGGTGCTTTTCACTCGGTCTGTGCTCTCTAGTTTCTGAGTTCCAGAGCAAGTGAGGCCCTCCCATCTGCCTGCTCCCCTCCTGCCCCTGTCCTACCAGCTGTGCCTCCATGTAAGCATGTGGGCGGGGGCTCCTGTCACAGTGGCAAGCCCCAGCAAGTCTAGAGGGACGAGGCCACTTTCATGCGTGCCCTGAGTGAAGCCTCCTTGGTCTCAGCAGGCCCGCGCTGTGCCCACCAGGCTTCCAGGAGATTAGGGAGAGTCTGCAGCTCTAAGTGACTCAAAGCTTTCCCTTCCTCTTTGCTGCCCCCAACACATCCGGCTTCCCTCCGCTCTGGCTACAGGGTCTGGAGCCTTTTCAGTTTCCCTAAGGCTTTCCTGTCCTGTGGGCAGCCTAGTCTGGGGATGTCCATCCGGGGCAGTTTCCCCATCACCCCTGCTGGGCCTGTTGGCTGGGCCTTAGGTGGCTGTGAAAAGGTAGTCAAGGCCTCTGCTCCCTCCAGGGATTCTCAGGCTTTACGAAGGGCTGGGAGGGTCCCGGGCCACCCTTGTGAGGGGACATGAGGGGACTTGGACAATCAGCCCAGTCTCCATCTCCGGGCCCACACATATAAACAATCCATCTTTTTTCCCTACTGCAACTCTCGGGGCCTGAAATCCTGCCATTATCGTGCTTTCCTTGGTGTCCTCTGAAAAGGCAAATCCCCTCGTAGGTGGACAGTGTCACACGTAGGCTGTTGCAGAGTAAAGCCAAGCTAGCCTGGCCCCTTTCCAGCTGTGTGTGTGACCATGGCCTAGTTGCTTCTCTCTGGGCTACGTACATCAGGCCCTTTTTACCCAACACCTCAACAATGCTGGCATGGCGTTTGCGCCTTCCACCCTCTGGCAGCCACCCTGCTCTTCCTCTGCCTGACCGGGCCCTGGTAAGGACCTGCCAGCTGAGTCGGAGTGGGGCAGGGCCCAGAAGCCAATGTCACAAACCCTTTGACCACCAGCTGGCCCCGATGGAGGATATCAGGCCTTCTTCCTCTTTTTCTCAGGACACGTGGGGAAACTGAGGTCTGGAAGGGGAAGGGCCTGATTTGGATCACGTGGGAAGCCAGGCAGAGTGGCCGCCAACGTGGGCTCCTCCAGTACGGGTGGCTACCTTTCCCGAGAGCATCTAAAGAGCCCAGCAGCCTGAGGGCCAGGGACATGGAAAGCACTTCCAGGTGGGGGCCCCTGCCTGCTGTGGGGCCCTTGGGTGTGGGGCAGAACCGGGCAGGACATCCTCTTCCCAAAGTCCGGGAGGGAGGGGCCGGTGGCCTCTAGCAAGGAACGTGTTAGTGAGGGGCCTGGAGGCTTCCGGCAGGGATCTCGGTTGGTGGCTCAGCTCAGGGTGCCCTAGGGCCACCCCTCCCTCCCTCCCTCCCTCCCTTCCAGGGAGGGGGCTGGCCCGAGAGTAATGCCATTTGTCCTAGCTCTGGGATTAGGTGCGGCCTTTAAGTGAGGAGTGTACAGCCGTGAGGAGGACGCCCTGAAGGGAAGCGGAGCCCAGCGCTGGGGCCTGGAGGTCTGGTGGGTCTTGGCATTCTCTCCCCGGCCATCCCGTACCCTCCGACCATGGCCCCTAGGCCCCTCTCTCCTGTCCAGTCCTCCCAGGTCCATCTGCACGTATGTGCCTGCAGTGCCCGCATGTTCACGGCCATGTGGGAGGGGGCCGGGGTGCAGGGGTGGGGGCGGCCTGGCCCCCAAGCCTGGCACTGGATCCTGTCTGCATTTAGGACCAGGGACAGGTTCCTCAAGTGTCCCAGCCCCTGGGGCCGCCCCAGAAAGATGGCTCAGGGCTGACCGGGCAGATTCCTGGTGGAGTAGAAGGAGGTAGTGGCCGAGGGATGGGAAGGAAGGGCTCAGTTTCTTTCGTAGCTTCTCTTGAGCTGGACAAGTCCATGAACCCCCTGGAAACCAACAGGTCTGAGAGTTGAAGATTATTGCAAGGCCGTGGGGGGTGGCTGGAATGGTGAGGTCCCAGGGTGCTCAGGAGTCACATTCAGGACTTTGGTCCTGTCTACACTGTGAAAGCCAGGGCATGTCAAAGCCATGAGGACCCCTAGAAAGTTCTCGCGTTCTTAATTTGCTGTATGGTGCGGACGGATCACGCCACCCTGAATTTGTTTGGAATGTGGTATCTGCCTGGGGGAGCTCCCTAGGTGCTTTTGTAGATTCTCAAAGGGTTCTGTAACTCCAGGAGGTCACAGCCTTCTGATCCAGCCCACACCCCTCCTTGTCGAGTCGAGGAAACAGAGGCTAGAAGTAGGGAAGGGTCTTGTCCAGCGGTGCAGAGGGAGCGACTGGAGGGGCTGGGATGCTGATAAGACTCCAGGCCCATGCGGATTTTGGCTTTTGCATCTGTGAGATGGAGCCCCCCCCCCCAGGATGCCTGTTTCTTGGACTCTTTCAGGGGGCATCCGGTGACCTGGGGTGTTCAGGGTGTTCCGCTTCATTGGGAAGACATGGTGAATAAGTGAGGTCATGATAGTACCTGGTGTGCACCAGACCCATGAGGCATGCTGGGCGCCGTTACCCTCCAAGTTCGCTCTCGAAGTTGAGATCTCTTGCTTCTTACCCTCACTCCTGCCTCTGTCTCTTCTTCCCTCACATGAGGCCTTTCCCTGGGGCCTGGAGGCAGCCCCCCTCCTCATGTGGACACCTGCTTGTCAGAGATGACAGAGACCCCCGGGACAAGGGAAGGTGAAGACCCTCTGGCTGAGGTCTTGCCTTTCTGGGAATCTGTGGTGTCCTTCTCTGACAGTGAGGGCTTTCCCATCCCTAGAGAAATTGGGTCAGCCTGTGTTTAGGCAGCTGGAGCTGGTGATCTGCAGGAAGCCTCTCTCTGGACATGCTCTAAGCCACAGAGCTGGGTTAAGAATGGTGTGGAACGCTAGGCATGAGGACTATATAGGGGTTACAAACAGGGGCCCCAAGGTGGGCTGGCTTGGGGTCATCCTAAGCTCTGCCTCTGCCCAGCTGTGTGATTTTTACTCAGTTCCTTACCCTCTCTGAGCCTGAATTTCCCCATCTGTAAAGTGCACATATCAGTGACCCCACCTCTCAGGATGTGAGGATTGGGTGTGACAGATGAGGGAAAGCTCTCAGCACAGTCCCAGTGTGGGGCTGGTGAGTTACCAGGAGCTCAGCCAGTGCTAGTGCTGGCTGCTGTCAGTGAGGGAGGTTATGATATTTGCAAGGAAATATTCCATTCCTTTGGAGTGCCTACGATCTGAGCCTAAGAAAAAAAGGAATGGATTTGACTCTGTCATAGATGGATTTGGGGGTTGAGGGGAGCACGCCCCATTTGGGGCAGCTTCATGGGCTAGTGAGGAGCATTCCGGGTGATGGACCTGCCCACACCGGTCCGTGTTAGGAGCTTTGGTGGGACTGGAGGGCAGCTGGTCCTGACCTGTCTTGTTCCTCACTCAGCCCCTCCCCACAAGCTGTCTTGTCTGTTTGCTCGGTAAACCCTTTCTTCAGAGATGGTGCAAAGGTAAACTCTCAGTCGGGCTCTGTTGGAGGAAAGACAAATTCTCAACAAGTGGGGTCTAAGTTCCTGAGGTTTTTCTGTCGAGCGTTCCCTGCTGGGGAACCCAGCACAGATCCCAGGCGGGGAACCTGGGCGTGAACCCACACTTTATGCTTTGTTTGCGTGTTGACTGATGGACGATTCGTGAGTCTTCTTCCAAGACGGAGCGTGAGAGGCTGCTTTTGATGTTAAAACACATGTAAAATGGGTGAAAACAAAAACGGAAAGAGCGCCATTCAGAGGCAGCAGAGAGTGGGATGTGCAGAGCAGTGGTGAGAGCCGTGCCGGGTGAGTGTGGGGGGCCTGTGTGGCTGAAAGCTGACGAGCCGGGTGGCCTGTGTGGGATCCCAGTCACCCCCTCGTCAGCTCTGTGCGCTGGGACAAGTCGCAGGCCCCCTCCGGGCCTCACTGCCCTTGTCTGTCACGTGAGGGGAAGGTGGGTCGTGGTGCCGTGGTAAGGGTTAATAGCGTGGAGTACAGACATATTCGTGTCTAATAAATGAAGGGTCATATTATTAATGCTGCTCGGACATTTCTCATAGCAGATCCAAAAAGGGGAAGGTGGTTGGCAGGGGCCTATCTCTCTTGAGCACCTGCCACGGATAGGAGAGTGCTTCTGCTCTGGAGAGCTTTTGGTGAAGCTGGGGGACCAGCGTTGTGGGGGGAAGAGCAGCCGGCATCCTGCAGCATGCGCGCAGCATTGCATGGTGGGACACGAGCAGGGGAGCTCACCTGGGACTTTGAAATAAGCCACAGCCAGCGGAGTCCCACTCCGGGCTGAGGCTGGCTTTGGAGGAGGATGGGCGGTGTTTCAGTGGACAAGAAAATGGGCCCAGGTAGGTGGGGGTGGGGGCAGGGGGTCCTTTCTTCTCTCGGGGTCCCCGTGTCCCCATGTGCTCACTGCAGGGTGGGCGGCACACTCTGCAACCCCGAGACTCGGAGCCAGCCCGCTGGCAGTCCCTCGGGTGGCAGCCGTGGGCTCCGGGGTGAGTGACGGGCAGCAGCTTGGCCTGCGGCCAGGCAGCACTGCGGGCCTGTGGGGGATGGGGTGTGCAGTGAATTCCAGCAGAGGAAGGGATTTGCTTCTGGTTCGGCCTCCCAGGGGTGTAATTGGGCTGGAGAGACTCCTGCACAGCTGGGAAGCAAATGTGGAGGATTTTCTCTGCGGCGATGTACGTGGTGGGTGGGGCAGGCTGAGGCTGGGTGGCTGGTGGAGCTGGGTGGCTGTGGGGTGTGGCGGGGTGGTGGGTGGTGGTGTGATTGTGCTGGGGGTGTGACAGGCTGGGAGGAGCCGGGTCAGCTGTGGGGAGTGGCCCTGGAGTGGCCCTGGGATTGCCTGTGGGGCTACCGGCAGCCTTCCCTCCTCCCCCAAGCCCGGGAGCCCATTCACAGACTTTTGAAGCTGTTTGTGCCTGTGGCCCAGATGGCTGTGATGACACCACTTGAACATACTGGCACCACGTGAGCTGGCCTGGGCATTCGTGTGCGTGTGAATATGGGGATATGGGGACAGGGTCAGGAATGCCCCAGGCGGGAAATAAAATCTGGGTTCTGTGAGCATGTGGGGCTGCAGGGACCTCCCTGTGTCTACCCTGCAGCAGCGTCACGCCTGAGACACAAAACCTCGGGGCCCCCAAAAAACCTACATCTTCAGTGTCCAGTGCAGAAGGAGGGGCCTGGGAAAGGGCCATCTGCTTGTTCCTAACTTCCAGTATGCTCCCAAACATCACCTCCTTTCTTCTCCTTCTGGATCCACTGTGAATTGGATTTGTGGCCTGGGGCCAGGTCCTTCCCCAGCCTCAGTTTCCAGATCTGTGAATTGGCTAATCATCGTATTAGCCTCTATCACTGTGTGCCCGGCCCTGCGCTGTTCGCTACACATCCTCTCTTTTAGTTTTGGCAGCAGCCCTGTGAGATAGTAAGTGGTATAAAGCCGGTTTTACACCTGGGGAAACCAAGGCTCAGAGAGGTTGAGGGATTTACTCAAAGATCCCAAGGCTAGTAATTAATAGGGGCAAGGTTCAAGCCCAGGCAGGCTGGCTCCACTCAGAGCCCTTCACCGTAATGCCAGCAGCTAGCGCACCACTGCCTCTCTGATTGTTGGGATGTGGCAGAATGACACGTGAGCCCTTCGCAGGAGGTCGGGTGTGCCAGTAGACACCGAGGACTTGAGCACTGCTGAGTAGTGCGCCGCCCCAGGAAAGGCACAGGAAGCGCAGCCTCGGAGAGCTCTTGCTCTCCTCCTGGAGCCTACCTGTCCAGCCCGGGCCAGGCCGGACCCTCTTCTCCCCAGTCCTGATTTCTAGACAGCTTGGTCTCTGGAAGGCCCCTGGCCTCTGCCTCCTTTCTCTCTAGATCCTAGAGAGGACTGTGGGGGAAGCAGAGCGTTTTGGAGTTGGGGGGGGGTGAGGGTAAGGAATGACTTTCAACTCCAAAGCAGTGGCCACAGTTACCGTGGTATTTCCCGAAAGTGCAGCGTTACCATGGCATCTCCATGACGACCAGAGCATCTCATTCATTATCCCCAGCACCTTGGCAGGGAGAGCTGGGCCTAGGGCTGGGAGAGCACAGTGGGAGCCTGGCTGAGGGCTCCAGGCCCTCAGAGGCTGAGGCCCCCTCCTTTGCTCCCCCATCGCAGCCAAGGTGTCCCTGCCGGGCCCTGAGCTGCTTCTGTCTCTCGGGGTCTGGGTTCAAATTTCAGCTCTGCCACGGACTAGCTGTGTTGTGTTTGGGCAAGTGACTTAACCTCTCTGAACCCCTTTTTCCTCAACTATGAAAGTAAATAACGACAGGAGTAGTTAAAAGGCTTAAGTGAGGTAAGGTGTGTAGAAGTGCTAAACACAGTGCCAGGCTCGTGGTAAGTGCTTGAAACATGTAGCAGTAAAAGTAACGATGATGGTGAACATATGGTATCACTGTTGTTGTTATTTTTATCATAGAAGCCCCTTGGAGGGACTCCCCATGGAGGAATGAAAGACCAAATTTGAAGTTTCAGAAGGAAACCTATTTGAGTCAAGATTTAGCGGTTTCCTATGTGACTGTGGCAAGTCATTTCACTTAGGAGCCTCAGTCTCCTTATCTGTAAATTGGGAGTAATAACAGCTCATTATGATTCATTCATCTCCTGAGTACTCAATTAGGACCTATGCCTGCGGAGAGCGGTGGGGGCTTCCACGATGAATCAGACTTGCCCCTGCCCTTCGGGGCAGCCAGGCGTGTGGGGAAAGAGAAGGAATGAAATTAGTGTTTGTGGAGGGCTCCCGTGTGCCAGCGGCCAGGGGTCAGGCAGGGCCTGCCCTGGCAGAGGTCAGTAAGCCCTGGTCCTGCCCCGGGATCTGGAAGCTCCAGGGTGCAGAGTTGTGTATGCAAACACCTCGAGTCTGCTCTGCATGGCCCTCACGCTCAGGTGCACCCAGGGCCTGGGCAGGAAGCCAAGTGCAGGAAGGAGGTCGGCTATGGGACTGTGTTAGCCGGAGAGCACATGCCCCAGCTGGTGGTGGCCTGTGGGGATGAGTGCCCAGTGTCAGCAGAACATGCTCCTTATAAAGAAAAGTTAGAAGTTCTAACTTTTATGTGAAATCTCCTGGTTTTGAAATATTGATAACAAATCTCAAATTTAAGAAAAATGCTGTGCAAGCCAAAGAGTGCACAATTGCGTCCTGTTTCGGCCTGAGGGTCCTGGCTTTCCGGTTCCACCCTGTGGAGTGGGGATGGGGCCGGCAGAAGCCTGAGGAATGGGACTTGGGGGCAGGAAAGGGGGTGGTGCATGGGGATGACTTCAGAGAGGTGATGACATTGGAACTGGGGTCTTGAAGGATGAGTAAGTGTCCCAAGGGGGAGGGGGAGGCATTCCAGCAATGGGAACTTCATTAGCAAAGGCCTAGATGCATGACCAAGATTGGTGACTGGTTGGGCGAGGCTGGAGTTTAGGAAAAGTGCTGGCAATGTCGGCAGGACCCAAGCAGGCCCAGGGCAGCGGGGGGGGGGGGGGGGGGCGTCCAGGCCTCAGCCTTCAGCTGACCTGGAGGACTTAGTGGCTCCAAGGGGATTAGAAGCCCCCCAGTTCTCCATCCTTGAGCCACAGGGGCTCTGGAATGCAGGTGGGTGTGGAGGGTCTTGAATGGCTGGCTCTAGGCCTTCGAGGGGGTTGCAGTGGGGGGGACAGTGCTGGAGGCCCCTCGTGCCAGCATGCTGGTGGCTGGCACTTTATTCATGAAGCAGCATCTCTCCCTCCCCCAGCCCCCACCACAGAGTATTTGGCCTTCTCTGGGGACAGGGACTAGCTGGCCCACTCTCTTTCTCCCTTTACCCTCTCCCGGGCCTGGGCTGTGCCATGGCTTTCTCCCTGGCCCCTAACCATCTGGCCCCTTGCTCATCCATCTGGCTCCAGGGAAAGGCCAGGGCCTCTGAAAATGGGCATTTGGGCTTCTGAGGACTGGCTGTCAGAGACTTGAGAGAGAGCATGGAGCTTGCTTGACCGTGCTTTGCGGGCTCAGTTCTTGCCCACGCTGTGCCTATGCGTGCACGGTGAGAGTGGCTGACCCGTATTTGGTGCTGGGTGCTAGGCATGGTCTGTGTGCTTTATATGTTTCAACTCATTTAATTTTCACAACTATGGGAGCAAGTCAAACTTCGCTGTTTTACAGATTAGGAAACTGGGAGCCCTGAGAAGTTAAATAACTTGCCCAAGGTCACACGGCTGGTGGGAGGTGGCGCATGGGTGTGCATGAAGCTGCCTGCTTCCAGTCTACGCGTAACCATAAGGTTTTCTTACTGTAGAGCTTTAAGGTCCATGGGTGGGTTTGAGAGCACGGGGTCTGGACTCCTTGAAATTGTTCCAAGATTTTCCAACGTATAGGCATATTTTTTATGGGAAAGTGTTGTCAGATTCCCACAGGGTCTGTGACCCCCAGATGCCTGAGACAGCTGGTTGCATCATTAACACGTACATTGAAAGTCTGTTAATGCAATCGACCAAGGGCCAGTGATCACAGCACCTAGGCCTGCAGGGGAAGCATGGTTGGGTGGCCGAAGTGGCCAGGTGCCCCCAGGCGTGGTGGACTGGCAGGCATCATCCAGGCAGCTGTACCTCTCCACCCACTGTGCTCCAGTCCTGGCCCCAAGGCCGAGAGGTGGGGCTCGCTGTGGCCGCAGGGCAGAGGGCTGCCCTTATCAGTGGGAAATGGGATGCAGTTGCAACCTGGGAATATACAGGACTGTCACCCCAGCCCTCCAGGCTCCGCCCAGGAAACCTGTTCCCTCTTGCCCTGCTCTCAGCTAGAATTGTGAGGAGTCCCTGGAAAGCTCTGCACGGTCCCTTATCTCCAAGCTGAGGCATGTGCCCCTCCCTGTTCCTACCCCTGGTCAACCCACACTTGTTCTTCTGGTCAGTTCAGGTAACACTTCCTCCAGGAAGCCTTCCTTGATCCTCCCCCTCCAGGAGAGTTAAGTTTCCCTGAGTTCTCTCAAACACCCTGTCCCCCCATCACACTCATCCCCCTGCATTGTACGTGCCTGTTTTCTGGGTTGCCTTGGATTCCCCATGGTGCTGGCACATAGTAGGGACTGAATTGCAGAATATGGGAGGTGGAAGAGCCGCCCGAGATTGGCGCAAGCTCCTCTCTCACAGGCGGGAAGCCCAGAGAGGAGCTAGGGTGTGCTCCAAGTCACACAGCGTGTCATCGGCAGAACTGGCAGCCGCGCTGGGGTCTGAGACATATCCTCATTTCACACTCCTGCCTCTTGCTTCTGAGCACATCTTTTAAAAACATCTTTTTTTATTTTCACAAACATAGTAAATGATTATTATAGAAAATTTAGGAAACAAAGGGAAGAAAATAAAAATAATTCAGAGATAATCATTGTTAACATTTTGGGTTTTTTTTGGTTTGGATTTAGTACCAGTGTCTGGCTTACACATAACAATTTTTAACAGAAACGTGACCCTGCATACTTTTATAAATGTTTTCCACTTTAACAACATGTGTGGCAATTAGATTTCTGTGTCAGTAAATGTCCTTCTTCCACATCTTGTAAAAGTTGTAAGTGGCTGCCTGGGGTTCTATCTG
Organism: Ailuropoda melanoleuca; assembly: GCF_002007445.2. Lineage (NCBI taxonomy): Eukaryota > Metazoa > Chordata > Mammalia > Carnivora > Ursidae > Ailuropoda > Ailuropoda melanoleuca. Next base: position 105,780,735 of record NC_048220.1, on the reverse strand, counting down.
GTGCTTGCATCGTAAATGCTAAGGACAGTCCCCTGTTGTTGGGCATTTGCTATTATAAACAGCACTGGGATTCGTATTCTGGCCAGGAAATCATTACACACTTACTTCAGTGACAACCCCTAGGATAGTAAGTTCCTAGAACTGCAGTTGTTGAGTCTCTGGTATGTGGCGCCAACACTCAGTGCACCAGATCGTCTTGGGCCTGGGAGGGATTTTCAAGATCTTCTCCCCAAAGCCCGGGTCAGAGGCCTCTGTTTGCTCCCTGGCTGTGCCCACCCAGACCCTCACACCTTCTGCCCCTGTCCCCATCCCTGTCTCTCTCCTGCTAGCTTTCAGCGGCTGCTTCTACTCGTGTGTAAGGGGGTTGTCAATCTGGGGGCTGCTATTTGGGGTGAGGAAATTGGAACTTTAGTTTAGTGGGTGTGGGCGTGTGGTCTTCATGGACTTTCCAGTGAGACCAATACTGGTGGCCTGCTCTGGGTGGGGGATGGGGCCGAAGGGGACGCAGGAGCCCCAAGTTCTGGCTGCCTGATGAGGCTGCTCAGCCCGTTCAGAGAGAGAAATGGGGGGGCTTGCACTGTGGGGGAGGAGGAGACAGTGAGGATGTGGTGTTCAGCTGTGATTTAGAATTCCACCTCTAGCTCCCAGGTCTTGCCAATGTTTGTTTCACTTTGTCCTTCCCGCACCTGGAGTTGGCGTCGTCTAGCCTTAGACTCTGGTAATACCAATACATAGCAGCCACCGTCGCAGACACCATATGATACACATTATACACATTAGGCGGAGGGACTTAAGCCCTGAGCCTCTTGTGAGGCAGGTACTGTTGTCAGCCCTGTTTCACAAGTAGGGAAACTGAGGCTCAGAGAGATTACAGAGCAGGTGTGAAATCACGCAGCCAGGTTGGGCAGCAGCACCTGAGTTTGGGCCCACCGAGGTCGGGTCCTGTGTGTCTGCAGTCAGCAGACCCCCAGACACACACTCTGACTTTTCACCTCCGGCTCTCCTCTTCTCTCCACAGCCTTGGCCCTGGGGTCCCCACTGAGCGAACGGCATGCGGCGCCCCCAGGCCTTCCCAGTGTCCTCCAGCCCACTACCCAGCCCCCCCAGGAGGCCCTGACGCCCTGGGGACACTTCTGCTATGCACAGGACCACGTGGGGGTTTGCCATGGTGACATAAAGGGGCACGGAGGAAGGAAGGAGCGCGACCGGCCTGCGGACTGTGCCCCTGGCTGGGAGGAAGGGCCGGGGGCCCGGATCCTCCCCTCCTGCTGCCCACCGAGGGCCACGCTTGCTAAGTGTCTGTGAAACTGTTGGTCAGTGGACAACTCTGGTATCTCCTCCTGCGTGGGGCCTGGGGGTGGCCAGGGCAGGTGGGCCTCCGGCGGCCGAGGTCTCGGGGGCCAGGATGCCCGCCCTGGCGCGCCTCCGGAGGCTGTGTCGGCACGTGTCCCCGCAGGCTGTCCTTTTCCTGCTGTTCGTCTTCTGCCTGTTCAGCGTTTTTGTCTCAGCCTACTACCTGTATGGCTGGAAGCGGGGCCTGGAGCCCTCGGCGGACGCCCCTGAGCCTGACTGTGGGGACCCGCCCCCAGTGGCCCCCAGCCGCCTGCTGCCGCTCAAGCCTATGCAGGCGGCCGCCCCCTCCCGCACGGACCCACTGGTGCTGGTGTTTGTGGAGAGCCTCTACTCCCAGCTGGGCCAGGAGGTCGTGGCCATCCTGGAGTCCAGCCGCTTCAAGTACCGCACGGAGATCGCACCGGGCAAGGGGGACATGCCCACACTCACCGACAAGGGCCGTGGCCGCTTCGCCCTCATCATTTATGAGAACATCCTCAAGTATGTCAATCTGGATGCCTGGAACCGGGAGCTGCTGGACAAGTACTGTGTGGCCTACGGTGTGGGCATCATCGGCTTCTTCAAGGTACGCAGGGCTTGGGGTCCCCAAGCACTTCATAGCTCTGGTGGGTTTGAATCCCTTTTCTATACTCATGAGTGTCTGACTCCTCTCATCTGTAAAATGGGTACAATGGTAGCACCTACCTCCTAGGATTGTCGTGAAGGGTAAGTGGGTGAGTATATGTAAAGCACTTGGAGCACGCAGTGCATGGTGTCTAATAAGTGCTTTCTAAGTATTTAGGGGTGCCTGGGTGGCTCAGTCAGTTAAGCGTCTGCCTTCGGCTCAGGTCATGATCCCAGGCTCCTGAGATTGAGCCCCACCTCGGGCTCCCTGTTCAGCGGGGAGTCTGCTTCTCCCTCTCCCTCTGCCCCTCCCCACCTATTTGTGCTCTTGCTGTCTCTCAAATAAATAAATAAAATCTTTAAAAAAAATAAATATTACCTTTTATTAGGAATACATGGCAGGGGATTGCCTGGCACACAGCAAGCGCTTGCCTAAAGGAAGCCCCGGGAACGGGTGTGAGGGAGGAGAGGCTTGGTCCCTTGAACGTCATGGCAGCCTTCCCAAGGGACGGGGTGTGCCCTCATTTTGCAGATGGGCAAAGCAAGGCTTAGGAGGGTTATGTATCTGAGGCTAGGTAGCCTGCAAGTGGGAGAGCCAGGCTTTGAACTCAGATGTAGGCAGTCTGGGCTCTGGATCGTGTGCTCTTTCCCCTTGGCTCTGGTGGGCTATGGCATTTAGGCATCTCCTGCACAGAACCATTTTGCATTGGAGGAAAGAGGAGAAAGAAATCCCAAAGGGCGGGTGAGCTGCTCTGGGGTCCGTGGGGCACCCGGGATGACTGCTGGGATCAGAGTCTTGGCTGACAGTGTCGTGGAGAAGCTGTCCGTGGGGAACAGCTGGATGGGGGAATGTAGAGGTTCTGGCTTCAAGATGGGCAGTAGGGACTCTACCGGTGTTTGGGGACATTTCGTTTCTTCATTCAGCAAATATTTACTGTGTGCTGACTGTGTTCCAGGTCCTTTGCTAGGCACCAGGGACACAGTAGTAATCGGAGTGTGCAGGGTCACTGCTGTCATGGAGCTGACATTTCCGTGCAGTGGGGTGGGGTGGGTGACAGGCAGTGAACAAGTAAACTTACCATGTGGCAAGGGGTGATAAGGACAAGAAGGAATAAAGCCGGGAAAGGGCACAGGGAGTGATGGGTATGGGCAGTTGCTGCTGTTTTTGATAGAATGGCCACTTTGACAAAGTGACTGGAAGGAAGGGAGACAAGGAGCCGCATAGCTCTTGGGACAAAGGGCTTTCCAGGCAGACGTGAGAGTAAGTGCACGGATCCTAAAGCAGGTTCTTTTTTGGCATGAGCTGGGAGAGGAGCAGGAGTGGGTCAGAAGTGGCCCATGGCTGGCAGGGACCCTTGTGTCCCCAGGCATTCGTGGGCACTCCGGTGCCCCGGGCCCTGTGCTCAGTGTAGGGAGGAGCCTGGTCCAGATGAGGGGTTCCCACCATGTGTGCTTTCATGCATTAATGAAGCAGGATGCCCTGCCACCAAAAGAAGGTTTTATGGGCCAAGAAATTGAAATCCCTTAGAAGTCCTGCAGTAGAGCAACCTGGTGAGATTTGTTCCCCAGCTGGCTTGATCACAAAGCCCTTTATTTCACAGAGCATCCTCTGGGAAACGCTGGCCTGGTTTCTGGCTCTTCCGTGGCATAACCTCAGACTGCCTCCATTGTCTGTTTTTTCTTTTCTCCTGGACTCTTCCATTCCCTGCCATGAACTTCATTAAGTTTGATTCAGAGCCCCAGGCCTGAAGATCATGACAATGGCTGACATTTATTGAGTGCTCACCCAGCACCGGGCACTGTCCGTGTGCTTTGTGTAAAGAATGAACTCACCTGGCACCCACCAGCCAGCCTTTAAGGGAGGTGGATATGATCCTGATTTAAGAGAACAGGAAACTGAGGCAAAGAGGGTTGAAGAAATGTGCCCCCACTCATCTCTCTAATAAGCGCAGATCCAGGGTTTGAACCCAGGAAGTCTGGCTGCAGAGGCGGTAGTAGTAACCACTGTGTGATGAGTCCAGGGCCTCAAATGCCGCTTATGTAATAGAATTTACAGCAGCGCACAGCCCTCCCGTAGTCTCTGGGGACCAAGCCGTGGGCACAGTTGGTACACCAGAGTTTGGATCCTGTCTAGCCCCAATTCTTGGCTCTACAGAAGGTGGACATGAGGCCCCAGGGAGCAGGGACAGGCTCACTGTCTCACTGTGCGGTCAGCGGAAATTCCAGTCTTCGTGCTCTTCCTATCATATTGCTTAAGACAAGACCCCTCCTTGGTCTTGAGCAGGTGCCTGTGACTTTCTGTTCAAACAGAGCCCTCTGGTGGTCACACTCCATCTTTTGGCTCTTTCCGCAAGGCCTGCATCAGCGCTGGGCTTTGGGTTTGTCAAACCCAGAGGGTTTATGGACTCCGGAGGTCTGGAGACACTCACTTTCCAATTCCCACAAGCACTGGATTCCCAGATCAGTGTAAGAGCTGGGGCTGAAAAGTCCAGACCCTGGTTCAAACCTTTCCGTCATTTATAAGCACAGTGACCTTGGGCAGGATCTTCAGCCCATCTGCAAAGTGGGGCCCATCACAGCACCTGCCTCACAGGGCCATGTTGAAGATGACAGTGGGCAGCACCCCGAGCCACCCAAGAAATGGCAGCTGTCTTTCTTTGTCATCTCCGTGTTCAGCAAACAAGCGGGTAGTCGCCTTTGTCTATCTTGTGGCTCTGACCAACGTGCGCCCCTGTGCGGTCCTGGAAGGTGGGGCCGGGTCTTCACCCATAGCCCTGGTTCCTGCCATTGTGACTCCAGGGGCCCTGGGGCTGGCCACATCCTGGCAGGGGTCAGACAAGGGCTACCCAGCCTCTTTTATTGCACACTTACTATGTGCCGGACACCGAACTCATTGCTTTGCAGGCCTTATCATGTGCTGTTCTCTCACAACCACCCTGTGAAGTAGACGCTTGATTTTCAGGGAAGAAACAGGTTGGAAAAGTGGAGGAGCTGTCTGGAATAACCACACTCATGCCTGGCAGCCCATCCCCACACGAGCATGTCAGCACAAACAGACGGACAGTTGGGGGGCCCAAGACCCCCAGAAGGGGTACCTTGGGAAACTTGGGGGGTCCCAAAGTCACCCAGCTAGTAACTATCAGAGTCTGTATTAGGTCTCCCAATTTCCGGGTTAGGGCCCTTCCTCCCTCGACCTGTATGACTCCATTGGGAGACTTGATGTCTCCTGAGTGGGTCGTCAGTGCTGAGGAACAGGAAGGGCTCCCCTCAGGTGGGCTGAGGCCTACAGTAGGGGTCAGTCTCTGTGATGCTGAGGCCCCCTCGCCATTCCCTGCCGCAGTTGGCTCCTTTTCATTGCCCACTGACTTTCTCCCTTCCTCCACGTCTCCCAGCTGGGCAGCTGGTTGTGCTGCCAGCACCTGGCAGTCAGCTCAGGAACAGGGCTTTGAAATGGGATCCCCCAGTGCCTGCGGTCCAGTGTGGCCTCTGAGGCCACACAGGGCCTGAAATGTCGCTGGGCCCTACTGCTTTTGCCTGCACGTAGCCTACGTAGTTCCCATCCTTGGGCAGTGCTGGACGGAGCGGCCTCTCAGACAGGGCCTCTGCATTGGGACTCCAGAGTGGAGGCTGGCTCAGGACGGGGTGGGCATTGGCAAGTTTGGGTGTGTGTGAAGTGAATGAGGCCAGAGCTGTGCAGAGCCTTTGTGGGAATTAGAAACAAGCACTCATGCGTGGCAGCTGTTAGCAGAAGACACCCTCTGGGCAAAGGCATGTCCACTTGGGGCACGTGGCTCAGTCATCGGTGGAGTGTCCTTGTGCAGTGCTCACCTGGCTGGCTCTCCTGGGTGGCCCTGTGTAACCCTGCTGTCGTCCTCTCCAGACCCGTTGGGCGCCCTTGCTTTGCCCCACCCCAGTCATTCTCCACACAGCAGCCAGATGGATCTTTTTAAAATGCAAATTGGAACGTGTCATCCCTCTGTTTGAAGCCCTTTTTGATAGAGTCTTTGATGGGCTTCCTGCAGCCCCTTCAAGCCTCCAGGGTCCCAGGTCTGGCCGCAGCTGACCTTTCTGCCCCATCTCCTCCTCTTCCTCATGATCATTCTGCTGGCCTCTTGCTATTCCTTGAGCCCTCTCTTCCCCCAGGGCCTTTGCCCTTGCTCTGCTTTGAATGGGGCCCCTCCTTTTCCCTAATTGATACTTACTCAGTCTTTAAATCTTAGTTCGAAAGCCCCTTCTCTGGGAAGTCTTCCTTGAGCCAGCTGACTATGGCCAGTTATTGAGTCTTCCAGAACTGTGAACTTGCTCTGTGTAGCATATGCCCCATTGAAGTTTTGTATTTATTTCTGTGATTTTGATTACTGTCTCTCTTCCCTACTTGACTTTAAGGTTCATGAGGTCAGGAGCTGTGTCTGTTTTTCCTCGCTGTATCCCTTGCACTTAACATAGTGAACAGCTGTGGAATGAACAAATGAAACCTGTATTGAATAACTGTCGGTTGCCAGGTACTAGGGATCTGTCTGTTCCTTTTTATTATTTTTAAAAATTCAGCTAACTTGTGGCTCGGTCCTTTAAGCATCGACTCTTGATTTCCACTCAGGTCGTGATCTCAGGGTTGTGAGATCAAGCCCCGCATCTCTCTCCCTCTCCCTCTGCCCCTCTCCACCCCCTCCCAGATAAATAAAAATAAAAATCCAGTTAGCTCATCAAACATGTATTTGCTCCTTCTGGGTATCAAGCCTGTTTAGGGCATCAGGGATCCAAAGGTGGAAATGATAAAGCTCCTGCCGTCAAGCGGGCAGACTGGTGGGAGAGAGACCCTGAACAGATAATGCCGCAGCCAAGGCAAAACGTGCTGCAAATGAGGCTCTAACCTGGATCCAGGGAGGCCAGTGCAAAGAAGAGGGTATTTGCATTGGGTTTTGAAGGATGAGCAGGAGTTTGTCAGGAGAAGAAAACAGAATGGAACTGGCACAGGGACAAAGGCCAGTTGTACCACATCCAGAATCAGGTGGCTGGGGAAGGAGGGGGATGGTATGAAGGAGCAGGGGCTGTGAGTCTAGGGAAGAGGAGAAGGGGTGCTGTGGGTACTGTCTGCAGATCCCAGGGAGCTGGGCAGCACCGGGCCCTGGGAGGAGAAGGCAGACGGAGGGAGCTGGGCTCCTGGGAGAGGGTGGGCTTAGGGGTGCATATGGAGGGTTGGGGATGCTCTGGGGCACCCCCAGCAGACACCTCCTGTCTGATCTCTTCTGCACTGGCATCCACCTAAGATTACTCCCAAGGAAAGGATGGGACAGCCAGAGTCAGTTGGGAGAGCTCAGGCAGGGAGCCTGGTGGCCAGGTGTATGGCCTGCAGGGACAGATCGTCGGCTGGTCACTGTGGCTCCTCCTGACCCTGTGCGACCGAGGGCAGCCTCAGTGTCCTCCCCGATGAAGTGGGGATAACACAGGAACTGCCTCCTGCGGCTGGTGTGGGGACTGCATGAGTGATTGTGATGCCGCCGGGCCATCCTGAGCACTTTGCAGGATGAACACTCATCATCCTCTACCACCCCGTGAGGAACATTTTACAGCCAAGGAGACGGAGGCACAGAGAGGTTACGTAACCTGCCCAAGGCCAGGCAGTCTGGTGGCAGAGTCTGGGCTCACAGCTGCTAGACTTTTCTCTGATTTTGGGCAAGTTACATAGCCTCTCTGGGCCTTAGTTTCCTCATCTGTAAGATGGGCATGACTGTGATGCCTCCGTCGTGGGGTCGCTGTGAGGATTAACAGCATCCCTGCGTGCCAAGTGCTTGACCTGGGTTCCTGGCTTTGGTAATAGCGTGGGGCGCGTGGGGCGTGTTTGCTGGAATATTGTTGGGATGGGCGCAGCTGGGTTTGCACAGGACCAGGGATGTGATAAGGCCTCCGGGGAACGGGAACGTTAGAGAATCCTGTTGACACTCCTGTTATCAGTCCCCACCTGAGATTGTGTGCGTTCCCCTGGGGCTTCTGGATCTGACAGCTCTTCTCCCTTCTCCCCACCCGCCCCGCCCCGGCTACAGGCCAACGAGAACAGCCTGCTGAGCGCGCAGCTCAAGGGTTTCCCCCTGTTCCTGCATTCAAACCTGGGCCTGAAGGACTGCAGCATCAACCCCAAGTCCCCGCTGCTCTACGTGACGCGGCCCAGCGAGGTGGAGAAGGGCGTGCTGCCCGGCGAGGACTGGACCGTGTTCCAGTCCAACCACTCCACCTACGAACCTGTGCTGCTGGCCAAGACGCGCTCCTCCGAGTCCATCCCACACCTGGGGGCGGACGCCGGCCTGCACGCGGCGCTGCACGCCACCGTGGTCCAGGACCTGGGCCTCCACGATGGCATCCAGCGCGTGCTGTTCGGCAACAACCTCAACTTCTGGCTGCACAAGCTCGTCTTCGTCGACGCCGTGGCCTTCCTCACGGGCAAGCGCCTCTCGCTGCCTCTGGACCGCTACATCCTGGTGGACATCGATGACATCTTCGTGGGCAAGGAGGGCACACGCATGAAGGTGGAGGACGTGAAGGTATGGCCCGGGGTGGGGGCATGCCGGGCAGGCCGGGCGGGGCCTCGCCACCTTCGAACCTTGGGGTCCGACATCGTGACTTCGCTGTCTGCCTCTCCCCAGTGCTGTGCCTGCCCCCCCCCCCAGCCAGGTGGTTTTAGTAATTGTCTTACTAGACAAAAGGGGCACTGGAAATTACATTAAAGCATTGAAGATAGAATAATTTTGGAGTGTGGAATTCAGAAATGTATCTGTGGGGAGAGAGAGACTGTGTCATTGAAGCCCAGGGATGGGAGCTGTGCAGGGTTACGTATCTGCCTTTTAATCCAGACGCGATTTTTCACTCTCAGAAATGTTTATGTCAGTACCAGAGCTCCCACGAAACTTTTAAAACAAGAATTAGAGCTTGAATCCTACACAGGCATATTTTAACTGAGGTCTGTATAAATAGTGGAATGCATGTGTTTATTTCAAAAAGTGTTTACCAAACTAAACTGCATGTAAAAGCGTTTTGCAGACCACAAAATTTTACACACATGCATCCCTACTGAAGAGAAGCCTACAATTGAAGGCCATTAAGCAAGCTTTCAAATGCACTTTTCATCTAGTCTCTATTTGACTCAAAGTTCTTTGCAAAGAAAACGACATCACGAGAGTAAGTGGGGAAATCAGTGCCCGTTGCCATAAATAGAGGGCAGGCACAACAGTAGATCCGAGGAAAACAAAACCAGGGGATTAAATTCTGCAGAGAGACTGCTGCCTGATGACCCCGTCCTCCCTTAGGAGATTAGCAAGCGTTAGAACATATTAGCACCAAATCCAGACCTCGCTTTGATGTTCCGGATGGCAAAAGAGACTTCTAAGAGGAGTGCTTTCCTCCCAAGTGAGTCCCCTTAGTGGGCGCTGTGTTCCCTGTCCTCCTGAGGTCACTGTTGGGGTTGGCCCTGGGGCCTGGGAGGGAGGCCGTGGGTCAGGAGTGAACGCTCTGCTCTTCCGTACACCTCCAGAGGAGAAGAGCACAGCAGATGGTGTTGGGGGCAGGCACCGTGTGGGGAGTCAGGACCCGTTTGGCCCTACATTGACTGGAACTCGTGGGCGAGTCCCTTCCCATGTCTGAGCCTCGGTGGTGAACTGACCAGAGGGGCGGATGGGAAGTTTTCAGGCTGCTCCCCCACCCCCGGGGGTTTACAGAGGGGCCTGTGCAGACGGGCCACGCTTTGAGCCGTCCCAGCTCGCATCTCATGGGACAGGGCCGTGTTGCTTTGATCTGCTTTACACGTTGTGTTTGCTCCTGAGAGCTCCCCTCCTCAAGGGCTGTCCTGTTGAAAGCAAGTGTTAAGATGATCCCCGTTGAGGCTTTCCAGCTCTGAGGCTTCGTGCGATGCCATAACCGACCTCTAACAGAGTAGACGGCTCTGTTTTCTACTTAGGGCGCTCTCTCCTGCATTAAACTTAGTGCTTGCTGCCTGTCCAGGTGAGTCCTTGAGACTGGTGCAGGGTTGATCCTACAAGGAAACCAGGCTGCCAGGCTCACTGTGTCCCCCACGAGCCCTGAGGTTGCCCTCCTTGCTTCTTCTTTTCCCCACTTTTACAGTGAGAGGGATGAGAGCAGTTGGGAGCTATTTCTGTCGAAGAGTACTAATCGCGACACCCTCTTCCGAGCGCTCAGCTCCGTGCAGCCTGCCAAGTGCTTCGCCGGCCAGGGTCCCATTTGCCTTAAACATCCTTGTGAGTCTGAGAGGGCAGAAGTTTTCTCCCTCCCCCGTCCCTTAATCCCAGGCACAGGCTGCAGCTAAGCCTTTCTTGCAGAGACACGAGTGTCGCCTCGTTACCGTGTACAGCGCTGGCCGTAGAGTGCACTTTAAATCACACGGACAGCAGCTGCCTTTTCAGGGCTTGGCAAATCCCAGCTCTGCGCTTAGCCCTTTCTGTGTATGGCCTCAGTGGATCCTCATAGCAGCCCTGTGAGGGGGGGGGTATCATCATAAGTCCCATTTCACAGAGGAGGCCACTAAGGCTCAGAGAGGTGACGTAACTTGCCCAAGGCCATACGGCTAGAACATGCGTGCCTGTCAGGTAGGGTCTGGCCTTGGTGAGATGCTGGTGGTGGCCCCAGGAGGGCCAGGACTGTCAGTTTGCAAAGGAGTCTGACAGCAGGCTCTTCTTGCAGGTGTCTTCGAGGCCTTGTGCGCTGTGTGCAGGGCGGGGGCTTTTGGAGTCCTGACTCGAGAGTACAAGTGTGTGTGTGTTCTATCCGCATCAGCCTCCCTTCGTTGGCTTGCCCAGTATGGGGTGTGCATGGCTGGGGACATCGCATGGCCGGGGGATGCAGTACGTCTTTGGAAAAGTCACGATCCTGTGACACCAGCCTTGTGCTCACTGGGAGAGCCCCTCCACATTTGACAGTCAAAGAGCCGAGGCTCACAGTGGCAGTGACCATGGACACAGACATGCCACCATTTTACAGTACTTACCAAAATGTCTGGTGCTTCGACACATGAGGTCTCATTCAGTCACCCCAAGAGAAATTATCTCCATTTCACACTCTGGAAACGGAGGCCTAGGGCAGTCACAAAGCTTTCTCAAGGGCTCATAGCAGAGCCGGGCTAGCGTCTGGTCTTCTTTGGCCAGAGGCCCAGTGCAGGTGGCAGCTCAGGGCTGGCTTCGTGGGTGTGGGACCCCACACTTAGAAGGGGCCTGTATAAGGTTAATGCTCTGCTGTGGCCGCCTTGATAATTTAAATGATTTTGGAGCAAGGGGCCCACATTTTTATTTTTTGCTGCACCCTACAAACTTTGTAGCTGGTCCTGCAACAGTAGGATTTTTCTGGGTCCTCACTGGGAAGAACAGGGAGCTCCCAGCTTCCCCCTCACCCGCTTCTTCCTCCTCTGCCTGTCCTAGGCCCTGTTTGATACGCAAAATGAACTACGCACACATATCCCAAACTTCACCTTCAACCTGGGCTACTCAGGGAAATTCTTCCACACAGGTAAGTGGGCCTGGCTCTGCCCCCACGAGCAACTTCCAGGGGCCCTTGGCTCTGGATCTGTGCAGTGCTGTGCCGCAAGGGCAGCAGGTGGGCTGACGGGCCCACATTGGGGCCGCATTTGACCCTGGTGTCCTCCCCCCATCCAGCAACCCACAGAGCAGTTACAGCCCCCGGCAGAGGGCATGTGGGGACGGCAATGAGACAACAGCCCTCACTCGTCTCTCCTTGTCCTTCAGGCTGTGCTGTTTTGGGGGGCATCTTCTCCCTCTTGTCTCCCCCTTTCCTCTGTCTTTTGAAATTATTTGTCCTATGTCTTCTTAAAAAAGTAATTGGTTGAATTTTAAGAACACTGCAGGAATATATAGCATAGAAAGTGAGAATGCCCTATAATTGTTCCTGCCCCGGAGATGGCCATTGCCATTTCATGTTCAAGTCTTAAGTGTCGAGGTTGAGGGTGTAGGCTGCATGGTTCATGCTTTCCCTCCTCCTTTGGGCTCTCCCAAGTTCCTCAAATGCTGCCCTTCTGGGCCGAGCAAGAGGGAAAGACCCCTGAGCTGTCATCTGTAGTTACGGTTCCCTGTAGCTGCCTTCTGCTTGGGCCACCGTGTGGAGAGCCGCTCTTGAATTCTAGGAAAACCCCTAATACTCTGCAATTCTGGGGGGAAATTCTGCAGCATGGTCCCAAAGCCAACTCAGAGCAATACTGGGTCGTCTATGTGCATTTTTCATATTCTCGGCGCTCGGCATATCAGAGGTAGTTTGAGTTATAGTTATAGTATGAGTTGAGTTATAGTATGAGACAGGGTTAGATGTCCTGTGAATATACCAAGAGCTTCTCAGATGGTTAAGTAAAAGACAGATGACAAATGGCCTGACAGGAAGACAGGAAGCAGATCAGAGCAGGCCTATCAGAGCTGGGAGAAACCACTGGGATCATTGCCTTTGAACATGGATTGCACACATGGGGCCCAAGGGCCCAGAGAGGAGGAGAGCTTGGCCAAAGTCACCCCTTGAGCGAAGTCCACACTCTGGACTAGAACTCGGGGCCCTGGATGGGGCGCTGTCTGCTCCCACGCGGTGGCTTGGGTAACTCTCACGAGCAGCTCCTGGGTGGGCTGTTTCTTCACACGCCCATCCCCGGGCATCAGCCCAGGTTGGAGAGCCCCATGGCGGCGGGGCTGGGCGGGGCTCAGTGGGCCGTGCTCTGGCTGCAGGTACGGATGCTGAGGACGCTGGGGACGATCTGCTGCTGTCATATGTGAAGGAGTTCTGGTGGTTCCCCCACATGTGGAGCCACATGCAGCCCCACCTTTTCCACAACCAGTCGGTGTTGGCCGAGCAGATGGCTCTGAACAAGAAGTTCGCTGTCGTGAGTAAGATTCCCTACAGGGCAGAGCTGGGTGGGCCAGGGGCTGGGGGGTCTGGACGGCTGGCCTCTCGCTGCGGTTTCGCAGTTCCATCTGACGGCATTTTATTAGTATCTTTACAGCCACTGTCTCTCTGAAGCCTCACAGAGACCCCGAGAGGTGGTTATCGATACTCTCCCTTTTAGATAAGACACGGAAGCGCAGGGAGCCCACACCAGCTAGGAGGAGGGCCAGCCAGTACTTAAATCCAGACCAGTTTATTTCCTGAGCCCAGGCTCTATCCTCGGGCCAGAGTGGGAGGCTCAGGAAAGCTGGAGCTGGTTCTCGGGAAGAGGGAATGAGGCCCAGGTACGGGCTCAGCCTGGGCCCACCAGCCAATCAGAGGCCGAGACAGGCAGGAAGAGCCCCCGTCCTTGCTCCTCACTCCGGGGTGCCGGAGGGCATGAACCCCGGGCTGAGAGTTAAGAGTCCCCCAGCTTGGTCACTCCCTCACTTCGAGACTCAGGGTCCATCCCTTTCCCTCCCTAGGCCTCAGTTTTCCCATCTATACCATGAGGGCGTGGACCCACTGCCCTGCCCTTCTAGCCTCTGATTTTTCTCTCCCGTTCTGCAAAAGGGGAAGTGAGACCCAGTGGGGAAGGAACCCCGTGCTCACCCTGGCCCTGCCCTCCTCTCCCCAGGAGCACGGCATCCCCACAGACATGGGCTATGCGGTGGCCCCCCACCACTCGGGCGTGTACCCCGTGCACGTGCAGCTGTACGAGGCCTGGAAGCAGGTGTGGAGCATCCGTGTGACCAGCACGGAGGAGTACCCCCACCTGAAGCCGGCCCGCTACCGCCGCGGCTTTATCCACAACGGCATCATGGTGAGCAGACACCGCAGCCCGTGAGGCACGTGTGCACGCGCTGGGGCAGCGTGGCCTGCATGATCGGGTTAGGGGTTGCAGGCCAGGCTCGCCTGCCCCCTCTGGCATCCAAGGCTCACGTCCCAGGGAAGGTGGTCTGCTGGTCTGGCCCTTTCCTGAGCTTTTCCTTTTCAGCTTTTGTGACAGGATCAGGGGCTGAAGATTTTTTAAAGGGGCCTCTGGTGAGGACTGGGAACAGGCCTCTGTCTTATTCATTTGCTTATTTAAACATTTTCAGTGAGCTTCTACTGTGTGTCTGACTCTGTTCTAGGCACAGGGGTTACAGAAGTATATAGAACGAATAAAAGTCCCTGCCCTTGTAGACGTGACGTTCTAGTGGCAGGAGACAGTGCACTCACAAATGCGTGACATGTGTAACGTATGGTCAGATGGTGATGGGGCCATGGAGAAGAGTCAAGCGGGGAAGGGAGATTGGGAGTACCAGAGGAGAGGAGAAGCTATTTTAAATAAGGCGATTAGGAAGGGCCTTCCTAGGAATGAGCCATGCTGCTATGTGAGGAAAAGCATTCAAGGCAGAGAAAACAAGTGCAAAGGCCCTGAGGTAGGCTTGTGCTAGGTGTGTTTGAGGACCAACTAGGAGGCCAGTATGGCTGGAGGGGAGCAAGTGAGGGGGAGATGAGGTCAGAGGGGTGGTGGGCCAGATCATGTAGGTCCACAGAAGGTCATTGGATGGATGTTAGCTTTTTTTCTGAGATGGGAAGTTTTTGCATGGAGTGCTGTTGTGATCAGACTCATTTTTAAAAAGATTTCCCTTGTTCTGGCTGCCGTGAGTTTCGGAGACTGCAAGGGACAAAGTGGGAAGCTGGGAGACAGTTGGGAGGCCACTTCAGTCTTCCAGACGAGAGAGTGGTGGTTCCATCGGGGTGCGATGTTGCAGTGTGATCAGATTCTGGACCTACTTAGAAGGTCGAGCTAACAAGATCTGCTAATGAGTTGGAGGTAGGGGGTGGGGGAGAGAGATGAGTCGGGATGACTCCAGGGTTTTTGGCCTGAGCCACTGGAAAGATGAACTGTCAACAATCCAGATGGGATTTGTGTGGGAAGGCCAGATTTATGCTTTCCTCTGTCCATCCGTCCATCTGTCCGTCTCTCCCTTCCTCCTTCCCTCTTCTCCCTCCCTCCCTCCACTGGCATCCTCAATACCAGCCATTCATGTTCTCTCTGGGGATGAGGTGGTGACCAGACAAGCAAGTTCCCTGCTCTCTTGGAGTGCAGTTTTATGAGAAGAGACCCAGAATCAACAGTTAAACCAGTATGTGACTGGGAGCATTCCCAGGCAGGTTCTAACGCTGTGAGGGGGTTGCGAGGGTGACCGGGAGGACTGCTTTGCAGGTCAGGGACCCTTGCTGGGCAAACATTCTCATTGCCTATCTCTGTTATTCTGGGGCCTGCTCATTTTGTTACAGAGAATAGTGGCGAAGTTTGTAATGGCAAGCAAGGCCCCGTGAGCTCCCTTGAGGGAGTATTGCCGGCTGCAGGAGGTCCCTGGGGAGAAGACTCCCAAGAGTGGGGGCTGGGTAGTCACACAAGAGGCTGCCTTTCTGAGGAGACACCCTGGCCCTTCTCCTGAGGAAGGGTCTTCTGCCGCCGTCTGTGCCTGCAGATGCCATTGCTCTCCCCTGCCCCTTCCCCAGGTCCTCCCGCGGCAGACCTGTGGCCTCTTCACGCACACCATCTTCTACAATGAGTACCCTGGCGGCTCCAGCGAGCTGGACAAGATTATCAACGGGGGCGAGCTCTTCCTCACCGTGCTCCTCAACCCTGTGAGTGCTCCATGGCCTTTGGCTGGGGGTGAGGGGCCGCTGCCGGACAGCCTGTCTGCTGTCTGGGCTGGCTTTCCTGGGCCTGGGGAGGAGAGCGTGGCAGCCGGTATGAGGGCCGGCAGTGGGGAAACCCGCTCTGCACCCCTGGCCCTGGCCCTGCTCTACTTTGTGACCTTGGGAAGAGAATCCGAGTCGTCTTTCCTTTTTCCTTTGAGAAGCTTGTACTTAGTGCAGTCGTGTGAGCATTTTCATCTGGGTTCTTTCCAGTCTGTGTGTGTGTGTAAATATGTGGATGGTATAAACTAACTTAGAGTAAATCACTGACCTATAAACTATAGATATATACACACACATATATTTTAAACTACATGTATTTTAAATGATTCATCTGAGCTTTCTGGCCCTCTCTTTCCTTATCTCTAAAATGGAAATAATCATCCACACTCTAATACTATTAAGTAAATACCCAGTGGTGGTGTCATTCAGCTTTACGGGATAACCGAGCACTCCTTGTCCATAACACCCCACCAAGAAAATACGGAAGAACACCCGAGCGACCGCGCCATGGGTCAGCTTCCCATTTCAGGGCTGTGATAGTTGGTGGCCAGTCAGACCTGGGTTCACCGGGCTGTGCCTGGGCCAGGGTCACACAGCGAGCCGGTTTACGGCCCCGGTGAACCATGGACTGGTCATAGAGTGACTCCGCAGGCTGCGGCAAGACCGGAAGAGTCAAAAGTGGGGTGGCGGGGGGCTCAGATGCTGACCAGCTCTGCCCCCCACCTCCCTTGCCCTGGAGCAGATCAGCATCTTCATGACGCACCTGTCCAACTACGGGAACGACCGCCTGGGCCTGTACACGTTCAAGCACCTGGTGCGCTTCCTGCACTCCTGGACCAGCCTCCGGCTGCAGACGCTGCCGCCCGTGCAGCTGGCGCAGAAGTACTTCCAGATCTTCTCCGAGGAGAAGGACCCGCTCTGGCAGGTGGCTGGACGGGTGGGGTGGTGGCCTGGGTGTCTTGTCACAAAGGTGGAACCCCGCCACTCGAGGCACACACGCCAGACGTGGGCTCGGCCCTCACACCCTCTTAGTCTCTCTTGAGTGCAAACTCAGGTGCACACTTGCTCCCCAACATGGGCACGCTCGGTGGTTCTCACACACGTATGTACACACCGCCCACGCAGACGTGCAGACGTGCATGCGTGCGCACTCACGCGCCTGCTGAAAAAGCATTACAAAACTGTTAGCAGAGTGTAGGTCAAGTGCAGATCAAGGCAAATGCCTGGCCTGGTTAGACTCGTAGACAGTCCTGTACGCCCCTTCTCACGCTAGCAGGGTCTGTGCCATGGGAGAGGGGACTGATGGGAGGGTTTGTGGGGGCAGTTCTTGGGGAAGTCTTCCCCGGGGGCTATCAAAATCTGGAAACAGAGCGAAGCTGGAATGGAAGAAGTCTCATAGTTCAGACCAGGGGTCCACAAGCCATGGCTTGTGGGCCAAATCTGGCCTGCAGTCTGTTTTTGTAAATAAAGTTTTATTGAAACCCATCCCCACTCATTCTCGTATGTACTGTTTATGGCTGCTTTCATGCTACAGCAACAGAGTTGAGTAGTTGAGACAGGGACCAGGTGGTACTCAAGCCTAAAGTAGTTCCTCAACACTTACCAAGATTTACTAACCTCTACAGACAAAGTTTGCTGACCCCTGGTTCAGACAGCTCACCCAGTTAAATGCAGCAAGTGCACGTGAGCTGCTGTTGCGTGCCAAGCTCTGAGCTGAGTGTTTTGCTAGAACTAACCAGAAGAGGTCCCTGCCTGCTAGCAGCTCAGTGTCCTGAGGTGGGGATGTGACAAGGATGCACACAGTGACTCTACCTGGCAGTGCTGTAAGAACCACGTATCCATGTGCAATGGGAGTCCGTTCATTGGGTTTGGGGCCTCCCCTAACATTCCCTCCACTGTTGTTTTAGGACCCCTGTGAGGACAAACGCCACAAAGACATCTGGTCCAAGGAGAAGACGTGTGACCGCTTCCCAAAGCTCCTCATCATTGGCCCCCAGAAAACAGGCAGGTCTCTCTGCTCTTGGCCAGCGTGCCCCACTGCCTGCCGTCTCGGCCCCAGAATTCTGGGGACCACCCTTCCCTAGTTCCATTCCCCAGTAATCTGCCCCCTCTTTCCCAGGAAGTGAGAGTGAAATTGGGATGGACATGAACTGCCTGTCAGTATGGAAGTGGAGAGGGGGTGGGGGGTAGGCCTAACATTTTCCTGTCTGTCCTGAACCACAGCCTCGGGGAGCTCTCTTCCTGGGAGTCTGAGTCTAGGCAGAGAAGCCCAGATCAGCTGTTGTGCACATTTGAGCAGTGCCAGGCGAAACTGGTTTAGTGCAAAGAGGACAGCAATCCATTAGTCATGTCTGTCAGAGGTACAAGAGGGAGGAGCGGTGATGTGCTTGCTAAGTAATTGCCATCCACACAATTAAGCATGCATGGGTACTTCCGTTTTACAGATAAAAACTTGAGGCTCAGAGAAGTGAAGTGATCTTCTCTGACACATTCAGTTAGGAAATGATAGGTCCAGGTCTTGAACCCTTATCTCTCCGATCCCCAGGGTTTATACTCTTTAGGAAACTCAACTCTATAGTCTCCTTCTCTTCCAAGATGTCTCATTATAGCATATAAACCATAGACTCACACGCAGGAAAGGAATGAACTCTCTAAAGGAGGGGGTACGTCCTGTACCATCAAGTAGGACAGAGAGCGTGAGGGAAGGGCACCCAGAAGGAGAAGGCATTTGAGGCAAATCTCTTAGCCCCTCATGAATTTCACATCAACAGACAGCAGGGTCTGGAGCTCCTCCCACGAGTCGGAGGACAGAGGCCCAGACCCGGAAACCATCTAGTTCTGGGATTATGAGAAGACACTAATGAACTGGGCATGGCTGCTGGAGTATAAGGGTGGGAAGGCTTCTGAGGCCAAGTTTTTGTTTAGTGTTTAGAATGCCGTGATAGATTAGTGACGTCTGCAATGGATGCAGGAGGTGGGGTGCCCATACACGTGCCCTGTATTTGCTGTCCTGGCTTTGGGAAAATTCTTTTGTAGAAACCAAGCTCCAGAGAAGGCAAGGGACTTTCCCAGGATCTCCCAGTGAGTCACGGAGAGCTGGAGTCAGAACCCAGGATCCCAGACCCCATGTCTGTGTTCGGGGCTGGGCCCTGGTCTCAGGCGCCTTCCGTCCCTGCAGGCACCACGGCCCTCTACCTATTCCTGGGAATGCACCCCGACCTCAGCAGCAACTACCCCAGCTCAGAGACCTTCGAGGAGATCCAGTTTTTTAATGGCCACAACTATCACAAAGGCATCGACTGGTGAGTGCCCCTTGGTGTCCAGAGCTGGAGGGGAAAGGCTGTTGTGGAGTCTGTCCCGGAGGAGGTCTGCTGTGCTCCCGGCAGGAAGCGGCGGGCACTCGCTCACAGGCAGCTGAAGTTCTGTAAACAGGGACAAAGCTCGGTGACCCTTGAGTCATGATGTTGGAGCCTTGCACAGGCGGGCCATTTGATGAGGAAGCCCTTTGCCCCTTTTCGTCACCGCCTGGGGTCAGAGACTGCTGAAAGTGGGAGCCAGCCCCTCCCTCGCTTGCAGGAAAACAACCCGAGTCCCAGAGAAGGATAGGGACTTGCCCAAGGTCCCAAGAGTTGGGGACAGGGCAGGGGCTAAAATCCAAGTGTTCTAACCCTGGGAGCTGGCTGAACTGTTTGCCTGACCCAGGAGCAGGAGGTGTTCCTGTGAGCCCTTCAGAGGGAGCTTACTAGCCCCTGGGGAGTTGCCTGGGGAGGGGGTAGGAATTGTAGCTTCCTTCCAGAACCTATCACCGGAGCTGTGTGGGGATAATTTTATACTCCAGTTATTGCAATTTGCAACTTTCTCTACTATTGGCCTTTTCTTACCCTATACATGTATTACTCTTATTATTTTCATGCCAGTGGTTTACCTGGGTGGAGAGATTATAGCCATTCTTCTGTTTGTTTCTTTCTGTACTTTCTCTCTCTTTTGTCTGTCTGTCGTCTGCCTACCTAGCTGCCTGCCTGTCTCTATCTCTGGTATGTGTACTATCTTGTCTAAAACCCAGTGTAGCCAGCTGTGTCACTGGAAGTCACCTTCTCTAGGGTTTTAGGGAGGTAATAAGGTGTGGCACCATACACTTAGCAACACTCCCAGCGGGGTGTGGGGTGGCACCCCATTAGCAATACCCCAGCAGCAGAGACACACATTAATATGTCTAGAGCAAAGCCTGCGAGCATTTACACTAAGATGAGTACGTCAGGTTTTGCTGCCAAATGGCTTTGCTTGAGGGGACATTTGAGGGGCAAAGCTTCTGTTTCCAGAGCTTTCTCAACTTAGGTGTTACAAACAATGGACTGTGGGTGTACAGACGCTATTTCATAAAGAAAATTCAGAAATACGCTCGAAACTGGTATAACGCTATATGTCGACTAACCAGAATTTTAAAAAATAATAAATAAGAAAAAATAAATAAAATTCAGAAATAGGAGGGAGCTAGCAATTCCTCAGCCCCATTCCCAAGATTTTGATTTTGTAGGTAGGTGTAGGGTGGGGTGAGGAATCTCAGAAGCCCCAAGGTGGTTCGGATAAAGGGGTTCTTGGGACCTCCCTGGAGGAACCCTGTCTCCCAGGATACAGTAGGAATCCTACACCCTTACCTAAGGTGGGCCTGTGAGTTTCCGTTCCCACGAACCCCTGAAGTTGTACGTCTATTTTGTATGAGTAGGTGCCCCTGGGAGGCTCTGGAGTGTTCATTTAGCTTCCTGAGGTGTCCTCCATCCAGAGCTGGTCCCAGAGGGCTAGAGTGGGCATCCCTCTGGGTGGGATAGGGGAGGTTCTTCTGGAAAGCTGTCACGCTGATGCACGTGAGGCCAGGGAGGGGTGTGGCCGGCAGAAGGTGACACGCTCCCCCTCTCTTTGTCTCCTGGTCCGCAGTGACAGGCTAGAAAGGGCCATCCAAAGTCAGGAAAGAAACCCTGTACTTGGGAGGCAAGAGAGGGCGTCCCTCGGGTCCATGCTGTCTCTCCCAGGGTCCAGGGTGTCCCAGTCCCTCCCCCCCCCCAGAGGCGGTGAGTTAGAACCCTGTCATTTTACCTGGGGGCATCTTGTTTAAGATCCAGAGACACCCATCCCATGCCTTACAACCCATATCATTTCCGTAAGTCTTCCTATCCTCCTGACTCCAAGGTCCCCCCTGAAAAGGAATGAATTTGACAAAGGGAGACCGCCAGGCCATCTAGAATCCCTGCCAGAAGCAGGTCCTTGGGATCAGTGTGCCTGCTTGCTTTCTGAAGTTCTACCCCCAGCGACCCTCACCCTCTCATGCTGCACTCCCCAGGCCCCCTTGTCAGGAGTCTTGCCTGTGAGCTCTTCTCTCTGGGCTTCCTGCAGGTACATGGAGTTCTTCCCTATCCCCTCCAACACCACCTCCGACTTTTACTTTGAGAAAAGCGCCAACTACTTTGATTCGGAAGTGGCGCCCCGGCGGGCAGCTGCTCTGTTACCCAAGGCCAAGGTCCTGACCATCCTCATCAACCCAGCGGACCGGGCCTATTCCTGGTACCAGGTGAGCCGGGGCTGGGGTGGAGCCCTGGGTATGGACATGGGGCTCTGTCCATCGCTCAGCTACTCGTACGTTCATTCAGCAGATATTTCCTGAGCACCTACTATGTGCCAGCCCTAGGCTAGGCTTCTGGAATAGAGTAGTGAGCGAGAATAGAGTCCTGCCTCCACAGGGCTTCTAGCCTAGCGGAAGAGACAGGCAGAAATCGACGTTTCATCCCAGCCAACGGTTACCTGCCCACCCTGTAGTTTCACTGAGGGTCCTGCCTCTGATTCTGACACCAAGAGGTGGAGGCCGGTTCTACCGGGATGAAAGTGAGATTTGGTGAATACTAACTGGCCTCCTCACTGGACACATACTGGGTGGGGTGGGGGTGGGGATTCAGAGAAGGATCGCGTGTAGGAGAGTATGCAGACCCCTGATCGGGTAAAGAAGTTACCTGACTGTTGTTGTCTGTGCCAGAGAAGGTAGGACTCCTAATCCCCACTCAACTATGTAAGAACTAGAACTTCCTTTAACGTCAATGACCTGACTTAATTTCTTCTGAGCGCCATTCCACTAGGCTTACAGGAGAGCCTGGGCTCAGGCCTTCTGGGCAGTTTCCTCCCCTGCCTGCCAGTCTTCCTGGGATTCTGATCCAGTGCCAGGGTGTGAAGGGAGCTCATCTACCAGCTGGTCCAGGAAGACCTCCTTGGGCCTGGCCACGTTCAGCAGCTCCCTGCCACCCTCTGAGCCTGTCCCTTCCTCTCTGGGGTGTCGCTGCATCGGCAGTGCCGGCAGGGGGTCGGGTACAGATGCTGCTTGCTCTCCGGTCCCCACAGACTGCCCTGTCTCTCACTGCCCACCCCGAGCTGTGTGTGAGGCTCTGTGCAGCTGTGGAGGCTCGAGAGAGTGAGCCCTGGTAGGCAGGCTCCCGGTCTCTGGATGCTGATGGCCCATGGCCTTATTGCAGGTGGTTCAGACATGGCATCTCCCCCTTTCTGATTCTTTCCCTGCCTGTTTTAGTCTGCTCGAGCAGCCATAACACAATATCGTGGACTGGGGCTTAAACAACAGGAGTTTATTTCTTAGTGCTGGGGGCCATAAGTACAGGATCAAGATGCCAGCAGATTCGGTTCCTGATGAGATCACTCCTCCTGGCTTTTCAACAGTTGCTTTCTCACTGTGTCCTCACAAGGCAGAGAGGGAGAGTGGGAGAGAGAGAGTGCGTGAGAGAGTGGGACCACCTGCTCTGTCTGGTTTCACTTCTTCTAAGGGCACTAACCTCATCGTGGTGGCCCCACCCTCGTGACCTCATCTACCGCTAATTACCTCCCCAAGGCCCCACCTCCAAATGCCATCTTATTCTGGGTTAAGGCTTCAACATACGAACTTTGGGGAGGGGACACACACATTCAGTCCATAACACCTTCTGTTTCTATGAAGGACAAATTCCTAGTTTAGTGTAAATGGCTGTTAAGTCCTTTCTAACATTGCTAAGCTCTGTTTTCAACAGAGTGCAAGCCCTGGGCTCAGGACCTATAACAGACGTTTGTACTTGGCTGGCATTTGAGAACATTGCTTTATTTTTATTGTATTTATGAGTGATTACCTTCTTTATGGGACAGCTGATTCTGGTATGTATTTATGGAAGCCGTAGTGAGTTTTATTTTGAAATAGCTTTAAGTGAATAAGGAAGATGAGTCAGTGTAAATCAGTGTGTGGACCTAGGCACACACAGGAGGCTTCTGGATACGGGAGACATCAGAAAGGTGCCAGGCAGATGACCAACATTTGGAAACTCTGATCTGGTCCAACTCCTGTCTTGCAGAGATGGGAAAACTAGTGCTCTGAGAGGCCATGACTTCCCAGAGTCAAAGAGCAGTGAGAGGCAGAGCCAGGACTTGAACCCACGGCTGGTGGTTGCTGCCAGGGCTCGGGCCGCTTCATGGCTGCTGAAGAGAGCCTCTTCCTTTGTGCCCCTGTGGGACCCACTGACCCTGCCCCCTTGCCTGCAGCACCAGCGAGCCCACGATGACCCAGTGGCCCTGAAGCACACCTTCCACGAGGTGATCACGGCTGGGGCCGACGCGTCCTTGAAGCTGCGGGCCCTCCAGCACCGCTGCCTGGTCCCTGGCTGGTATGCCACCCACATTGAGCGCTGGCTCAGCGCCTTTCACGCCAACCAGGTAGCTGCCTGTCCCTGACCCTTGGGAGGGCACTCACAGTTCTGGCTTGTGGCAGCTAGCAGAGAGCTTCAAATCTTCTTTTGTCAGCCCTGGGGCCAGAAATGTCCTCACTGGCGAGCTAGACCTTTGGGGTCTTCGAAAGTTTCATTCTTGTTTATCCCAAGGCTGATGTGTGAAAATTCCCTAAGCTCTCGTCCTGTCACCAAGCTCTAGGTCCCTAAGGAGACCCCCAAAAGGCCTGGGGTAGTCTGTCTTCCTGGGAGGGGTGTGGTGACGTAGGGAGAGCCTGGTCAGAGAGGTCATAAAGGGCCAGATCACATGAGGCATTTAGGGAAATCCTTGGAGGGTTGAGGCAGGAGAGTAATGTTGGGCCAGAGGCTTGGAGAGAGGCAGAGGGGGGTGCGGTGGGATTATGAGGGGTAGCAGGAGTGGAGTGATAGCTTCATCTCTAGGACAAGGAGGCTGGCAGACAGCAGGGTGGTAGACTGCAGAAGCCCGAGGTGTGGGGACACCTGCCGCTCAGAAGTGGAAGAGGAGACAGAGACTATGGAGTGAAGAGTCCCCAGTTTGTAACCATGGCTGCTGACTAGAAGACAGGGAACCTGTTTGACCCTGGAGTACACACAGGTTCAGATCATCCTTCTCCCTTTTCTCTTTTCTCCAGATTCTGGTCTTAGATGGCAAACTGCTGCGAACAGAACCTGCCAAAGTGATGGACTCAGTGCAAAAGTTCCTTGGGGTGACCAACACTATTGACTACCACAAAACCTTGGCGTGAGTGTTGCCTTGGCTTTTCAAAAAGGTGATATTCTGAGCAGGCACCTGGACCAAAAAGCCAAGGCTTGAATGATTATGGAAGAGATATAGATAAGTTAGAGTTAGAAAGTGTGCATATTCCTGATGGCTGTTTAGCAGAAAAGCTAATATTAATATGATTTGAGTCATATTAATAAAGGTATCAACTCAAGAAAAAAGGAGGTGGTGAATATGTTCTACTCTGGTCAGTCCCATCCCTGGGGTTTTCTTTTCAGTCTGTGCTGAACATTTTCAGAATCAATAAAAACTGAAGTAAGTTAGACTAACATTAAACACCCCTAGTTCCCAAAAGGGTTTCTTAGCATTAGATCACGATTTAAGTATAATTTCAGGAAAAGGAAACTACAAATATTGTCATGGCTAATAATCCCACTCACTCAGAACCTGGTACAAATGCCCTGCGAACGCCCTCCCAAGACGCGTAGAGGCCAGCCTGTGTGGCAGGAGCTCAGGGCTGGGGAGTGGCATCTCCTAGTGCCATGTTACAGACAAGTGACTCAGGCAGCTGGATGGGGTGGGAGGGGGTTCTCAAGAGAGGTAGGAATAAAGACACCTTCCCTGGTTACCCTCTTGGGAAAGTCATGCAGCAAGAATGTTCCCTTCTCACTGTCAGGAGGTTAAAGGTGAAGAAGAGAAGCAGTCAGTTTTTCAGTTTGTGCCTTGAGGCTAATAGGAGCAGCCGCTGAAGGTGTTGGGCTCTTGGCATCAGAGGTGCCTGAGATAGGAGACCCATTACTTCTTTAGCTGTGTGACCTTGGACAAGTGTCTTAGCGCCTTCAAACCTCCCTTTTCTCATCTGTACATTGGGGATAAAGGTCTTGACTCCTACCTCCCGAGGGTCACTGTGTTGCATGAAGCATGCACGTGGGGCTCTTAGCTCAGCGCCTGACACATAGTACTGCTCAGAAATCACCTTCATCATCATCTTCTTCCTCCTTTCTGCCTGCCCTGGGACCCATTCAGAAATCCGTTCCCATACCTGCCGAATGGGAATTCTGTTTCTGGCTGTCCTCACGCCCGAGAAGCGCCTAATGGTTCCTGATCGGGGGCGGGATTCTGATGCCACCGTGCCTCCCCTCCCCTCCCCTCGGCAGCTTCAGAGCTCATCTGCCCCCCACCCTAAAACCCTCTGAAGGCCCAGCATGACTTCAAATCCTAAAGGCAGTCTTGCTCTGTCATTTCTGAAGTTTACTCCAAAAGCCAAAACTTTCCAGTGATGGACGTGCTGAAGGACAGCTGCAGATACTGCATTTCTGGAAAAATAGACAGTTTATTAAAACACACACCCAAAAAATGCCACTAAGCTTTTTCTTCCCTGTTTGGGTTCTTGGGTGGAAAAAGTTGCTCGGGCCTGAGTAGGAGCATGCTCGGGAAAGGCTTCCCTGAACCCTGAAGGGTGGCACGCTTTCCTGTTCTGGGTTGCTGGAGGGGCTCAGTCTGCCCTGCTGGGACGAGAGACTCGAGCACGCGAGCTGCTCTCTGCTAGGAGGAAGGGGGCAGACGTGTTTAGGCGTGTAGCCCAGGGCCGGCAGAAGCAAATCCCAGCCCCACACGTCTCTCTGTCTTTGGGTTCCAGAGTGTGCCCAGGGGAGTGGGTTTCACGGTCTAGGCTCTGCCACTCCTGGGGTTTGTGAACATTGCCTTAAGGGGGGAAGGGCATGGGTTGGGTCAGCTTCCATCCAGAGGCTTTCCCCACCTCCACAGGTTTGATCCAAAGAAAGGATTTTGGTGCCAACTGCTCGAAGGAGGGAAAACCAAGTGTCTGGGCAAAAGCAAGGGCCGGAAATACCCAGAGATGGACCTGGATGTAAGTGGACACGTTGCCTGTGTCAGCTGGATCACCGCGGAGGTCCCTGACTGGCGGGGATCGTCTCTCCCCTTTACCCTGCACTCAGCACCTTAACAGCCTTGGCCATTCTTAGATGGTGTTCTTACAAGGAGGAAATAGAAACTGGGACATGGTGGGTTCGAAGCGATTAAGTCCAGTGAGTCTTTATTACCTTCTGCCTAGCGTTGCATGCTGTGGGCTTTGAGGATGGGTGAGACGTGTTCTTCGCCTTCAAGGGACTCCTTGTCTGGGAGGGGAATAAGTCACACACACCAGGAAGAATACAAGGCAGGATGCACTTCATGCAGTAAGAGAGCTGCACAGGAGTGCCAGGGGATCTCAGAACCAGAGATAATACTTGGAGCTGGGAGGGGCCCTGGAGGGGAGGGACTCTGGAGCTGGGCCTGCGAGGACAGGGCAGCATTTGGCCCAAGGCGTGGGCGGATAGGAGCTCTGGCGGGAGGGAATGGCCTGTCCAAAGGATATAGGGCAAAGGTCACACGCGTGACTTTCCGTCGTCCTGATTTTAATTCATTCCTTCTTTTCTCCCTATCACAAGAATTTTGACCTTGTGTACTATGTTTTGGTGTCCTGCCATCTAGCTTTCTTTGGAGGCTACCAACGAAGATGGTGAATAAATGATGGGTGTGTGGGTTGACGCTGACAGAGCAGTGGGGTTACAGAGGGGAGGGTCCCTCTTGAATCGGCACATCCCCAAGATCTGAACTCTCCTTCCTGTTCCAGTCCCGCGCCTTCCTGAAGGACTATTATCGGGACCACAACATCGAGCTTTCCAAGCTGCTGTACAAGATGGGCCAGACACTGCCCACCTGGCTGCGGGAGGACCTCCAGAACACCAGGTAGCCGTGGCCACCACAGCCAGACTGAACGTTTGTGACGGCCTGGATGGCCTGCCGCATGCTGAGCCAGACTGACCTGCAGAGTGGGGAGCTGGGCCTGGGCTGGCCAAGCACTTCGAGCAATACTCAGCTGAGGCCCAGGCAGGGCCAGGAGAAGAGCCCAGGCAGGTCCACAAGCGCCTCAGAGCACCCAGTGCTGGGTCTGTGGCCTACAGGACCGCCTTAGCCACCAGAGGTCCATTTTGTTCACGGCTTTCCGTGGGGAGGCCACTCCCTGTTGGTGGAAGGCCACTTCCTGGTGAGAGGGAGTCCGTGAGTCTCCCTTTTCTGTCCCTCACTGTGTTCTACCAACCATGCCCTTCCCTTCATCCCATCACGCCCTGCCCCGGCAGGGTATCCCCTCAGTATTAGCTGCCATATTTTCCCTGTCCTCCAGACAAGTGGGAGAGGAGCCCAGCTGGGCCTTTTGCCAAACAGGGGAAAGAGACTGGATGCTTCCCTGACTGTTTTGAGCCAGGCACTTCAGAGGGGTCAGCTGGGTACCCAGAGTCACTGGGCTGGATGTGGGGGTGGCCACCTCAAGAGAACGCTGAACCTCTACACACATTCTGGTTAATACCTTCACATCTCACTTTCCCTTTTGGGGAAAGAATCGCTGATTCCTACAGTATCCACCCAGTCCTCAGGGCGTCCTTCAGGACCCTGGGGCACTGCCATGTCATTTGGACCCAGAGACCCAAGCCTCCCTACCCGTTCCTCACCCTGGGATATGACGTGTGGTATTTCCTGTGGTAAAAGACTGAGGCGGTTCAGGAGTCTGCCAGTATACATGTCCCAATGTACATATGTTGTCCCCACGCCCACCCCCAACCTTGGCCCCTGGCAGACACTGGGCAGAGTGGGTGAGACTGCCATCCACGGCTTTGCCCCAGCTACCTGTGGCCAAGGGCTCCTAGAGACCCCCTTAACCGCCCCCCCCAATACTAAGAAGCTAAAGTATTTTAATATTTTGTTTTTTTTCTTGGTGCCAGAGTTTATACCCTGGGTGCTGGGGTCGCACTGTGTTATATATATATATAATGTGTATATATATATATTATATTTTTTTTGGTTGGGTTTGTTTTTAATTCAGTCGTACAAAATGGTGGCAAGCCCCAGTGTCCTATCTCAGTGCTAGAGAATGAGATGGAAGGGAGGGGAGGGCGTGTCTTCGTGTGTCTGGGCCTCAGGGAGACAGTGTGGAGGTGCCCCTTGGAGAGGTCTGTGTTCCCTCCCCAAGTGTCGCGGTCTCTCTGGGGCCTCCTGCAGCTGAACAGAGGTGGTGAGATGCACAGGGAAGACCTACTCTCTCCAGGAACCTGGCTTCAGGAAGCACAGTGACCCTGGAGGAGTTTTGGCCAAAGGAAACAGCAGGGCTGGGGTGGGAGGCCAGGGGGCTGAAGGCTGGCCTGTCCCCTCCCCCTCACATGGTGCTAGGTTGGGAGCTGCCCTGGGAGCTGGGCTGCCCGCTGGGACCCACAGAACTGTCTCCAGGCCCCCTGCAGATCACGGGATCTCGGGGCTGTTTTCTGGTTAGGGTCTGCTCCTACCCCCTTCTTTAACAATGTGAAGTGACTAAGGCTGGGTGTCTCTCCCCAGCCCCTCCCACTGCCAGTTCAGCTTCCAATCGACATCCAGAAAACCCTTTCTGGAGAGCCTTGTCCTGTTTGGAAGACTCTAGCATCTTGGGGCTGGAAGGGTCCTTTGATGGGTACAGAAACAGGTCCAGAAAGGCGAGGCGGCCTCCTTGGCCGATGACTCAGAACTGGGCACGAGCAGGGCCGAGAATTAAACCTGAGGCTCCTGATTCCGAGTCCAGTGCTCTTCTTCCAATGCCACACTGCCTCTGAGCCCATCCTGGGGACCCTACTCTGTGCCAGCTTCCTGTCCCTCCCTCATTCACACCCGTGGTCATTCCAGGATAGGGGACAAACCACTCCTTCCCAGCCAGGGTGCCTTTGAGCCTTCTCCGTTCCTGGTCTGCACGTGCAGTCCTGCCTTGCTCTCCCTGAGAGGTCCTCCCCCTGTCTGTGGGGGGGCCAGGTCTGTCTGACCTCTGACCCCGACCCCTTTTCTCAAGTTCTTCACTGGCAGTGAGAAGAAAGGCAGATACTCAGCGCGACAGCTGCGTGTGGGTTCACTATCTTCCGAGAGAAGCCTTCCAGTCATGCTTCTCACTGGGGCCTTTGAGCCTGGGAACCCAGTGTCAGGCCCACGGGGCGAGGAACAGAGTGTCTGGGGACGGGGTGGCATGCCTGCTTGTGTGCTCGTGCAGACTTGCCAGTGCCATGGAACCAGCTCGCAGAAAGGGGCAGCGACTTCCATAGTGCAAGCCCCGGGCCTCCCACTTTGCGGCAGGGGGCTCAGGCTCCGTGGCCTGTGCCGACCTTTACAGCCCCCACGTGCGGAGATCCGCCCTCTGTGTCTGGACGCCTGCCCCCATCTCTGGGAGCTCAGAAGGACCCGTAGGCGGCCAGCTCCATTTCTCTCTGCCTCTGGCCTGAGGAAGGAGTAGGCAGGTTCGAGACCCCGTGGGGCCCTGTGGGAGCAAGAGAAATAGTGGGAAATGTTGTCCAGGCCCTTCTGGAAGGCTGGGAACTTGACCTGCCACGTGTTCTGAGTCTGTCTGGTCCCTGCTGCTCCTTCCCTTCCCACTGATGAATCTTGCTGGAGGACCTGCTGCCAGGACGTGTAGACATTGGGGCGGGGGACAGACAGATCCTGCGAGGGGCTCTCAGCTGCTGAGCGCACAGATCCTGAGAGGGCAAACGAGAGGGCGGTGGGTATAGCATCTCTGTGTCTTGGCGTTCACTCATTCACTGTGTTTGGCCATAGAGAGAGAAACAGAAAGAGAAACAGCTTGACTCCTGTAGCTGACTCCACCCTCGGTTCTCCCATCCCTCCCCTGACCTTTGCCTGGGGCGGCGCAGGTGGGCCTGTCGCTTGCAGCCGCCTCAGCCCCTCGGGCTTCTGGAGCTGCCGTAGCCAGGCGTCTGGCGCTTGGAGGGTGAGTCTGAAGTTCAGAGACGGGCCTCGTTCAAGCCTGTGAGGGGGAGCAGCCAGGGCCTCCGGGGCCCAGCTGAGGGAGGAGCCGTCTGCTCCCCATGGGGGACAAGTAGGCTGACCCACAGACGTTGGTGGTCGTTGGTGGTCGCTGTAGGGAGCGGGCCACACTGGGTCGTGAGCAAAAGAGCAGGTGAAGACCTGTCGTAGGGATCATTTTGTCACAAACGCCTCCTGCCCTCCCTCTAGAGTTCAAACGAACACTTTGCCACGTTTGATTTCTCACTCGTTCTCTCTCTGTACATATATATTTTTTTACAAATTAGTTTAAACATAAGTCTCAAATATCATGAGACTTGACCAAAATGCCTCCCCCCACCTCCCCTGAGAGTTAGGACATTGTCCTACGTATTGGCCTGTATCACACCTGAGACAACAGTGATTCCCCAAGAACATCTGCTTTACAGTCCATGTTTGCTTCCCCCCCAGATAACTTTTACGCCTGGTTTTGGAATCAGGATCCGGTCAAGGCGTATACATGACATCTTGTATCTGCGATTTTTGTTCAGTGTCTTCAATGTTGAGAAGCCCTCTCTCTGGTCGCTTTGGCTGTTTAAATGATGTTGTTGATGAGGAGAGCAGGCCTGCTGTCCTGTTGAAGTCCTACATTCTGGATCTGTGTGATCATTTCCTCATGGTGTCATAGAATGTGTTCTTCTAGCCCCTGTCCCGTCAAGGCTGATTTCGGCTGTGTGGATTTCTGCCTTTTGTGCTGACTTGACAACTTCGCTGCAGCTCTCCCGTCCCCTGTACCAAGTGCCAAACCAGCAGAAGGGCTAGGTGGAGCTCCAGGAGCTCAGGGGAGGGCAAAGGAGGCAGCATTGCAGCTGGGCCTGGGCCCCTCTGGAAGGAGGAGGCTGGGCCCGTCCGTGCTGGGCCTGCTGGGAAGGAGATGCCTCTGGCTCAGAAGAGCCTGTGCCGTCTCCTCTGATCCTGGCGATGGACCGCAGGGCACTGAATAGCATTTCTCTCTCTCTCTCTCTCTCTCTCTCTCTCTGTTCTGTGGCCTCCTGGTTTTTACTTCCTGGAGGCCCATGGTCTGTGTGCACTGGAACAGAGCCAGGCCCCTGGGATGCACCAGGGAAGGGCCTAACTGGGGAACTGCCTCCCCCAAGCTGTGGTGTGAGGAGAAGAGCCCTGGGCTGGAGGCAGGAGATGTGAAATTTCATCCCAACTGGGTACATTTAGTAGCTTCGTGAGGGTTTCCCCCCACCCAGGGCCTCAACTTCCCCATTTATGGGATGAGCAGATGGGGCTGTTATAGCAGGGTTTTTCAAATGTCAAAGAAGAAAGCGGGTCTAGTCGAAGTGAGGATGGGGGGCCTAGACCCCTGCCCTCAGGGCAATGCTGGGTGCCTGGTTTGCAGCCCTGGGCCAGCTGTCCCCCAGGGCTGGCCCTTGCCAGCTCAGAGATTGGGGGGGGGCATGGGCTTTGTGAGGGGTCAGTGTCAAGGGCCTGGGGAGACTCTGGCTGTGTTTTATCCTAATAAGTTCATCCCTCCCTCTCTCCTTCCTCTCTCTGGCCCTTGAGGAGAATGAAGGAGGAGAGGGTTTTCTCTGACCGTGCTAGCTGTTAATATCAGCAAGAGGGCTCCTTTTGTAATTTGTGCATGAAATTCATGTCATTTCCTGGGGAGAGGAGAGGGCTGACTGCAGAGGGTGGGGGGCACGCTAGGGGAGCAGACAGGTTTCCTTCCCTTGTGGGGGTGGGGAGAGGGGGGAAAGGGGGTGCTACCCAGCTCACCTGCTCCGGGCTCTCGAACCAGCCGTTTTGGGTTGTGTTAAAAGTGGGAACCTTCCTCCATTAATGTACAATCTCGAACTAACTGCTAATAAAGTGGGGTTCTATTTGTACGCACTGGTCATGTCTGTCTGTCTCTGAACTTTAAGAAAGGCCCGCAGGGGAGGGTGGAGATGGGGAGGCCCGCACCACAGCCGGTGAGGCCACCACTGCGTAAGGTGGGATAAGTCATCTTACTCTTTGATCCTCAGTTTCCCTCATCGGAGGGGTACGGAGGAAGTTGGACCCCATTCAGTGGCCGTTCCTGGAGAGTTTGCAGCTCCCCAGGCTGCGTATGCAGAGAGTCAGCTCCAGCAGGTGTGGGGTAGGGGCCCAGCCATCTGCATTTCAGCCTCTCCACGCTGAGGCCCCGCGCTTTGGGAAACCCTGGCTTTGCTTGATGAGTCCTGTGGATTCTCATTAATTCAGAGAGTCCCACTGACTGAGGAACCACAACTTTGGTTAAAACACATGGCTCTCGAGCCCTCTCAGCCTGATTGAGGGCTGAGCTTGAGATTTGCCGGGGAGGGGCAGAGCAGAGAGGCCCGGGTCCGCTGTCTGCAACGCAGGCCTCCGGACCTGCGCCCTCAGGACCCCCTGGGAAGCTTTAAAACAATGTACGCCCCTGGGCTCCCCGAAATGCAGTCTTTCAGAACCTCTGGGAGCGGGACCCAGCAAAGTGCACTTTAACAAACTCCCTGATACACAAGAAGATTGCGGAACGCTGAACCCGGCCACACGGAGTGCGAGCCAGAGAAGGTGCGCAGGAACGTGGACCGCGCCTGAGGGCTGTGTGAGGACACAGCTGGGAACACCAGCGCGCCAGCCCCTGTGCACGGGGAGCGCTGGCAGAGACCTTCACGGTTCGTCAGCCGGGAGCCTGGGGCGGGTCCTGTGGCATCACTGATGCTGCGTGGCTGGACACTGCAGTCATGTGAGCAGTTCCGGAAGGCGTGATACAGAAGGGTTCCTGTGCCAGTTAGGGGGTCCGGCCACATTAGAGATTTTTGAATTTTAAAATAGCTGGTATTTGTTTTTAAAAGAGAAAATTGGAAACCAGGTAAAGGCAGGCAGGGGTACTCTGGTTGGAGTGGGGTCGAGGTCTGGACTCTCAACAGCCAATTCCTCCTCTCTGTCCTCCATATTATCTTGGAACCCTAAAACTCCTTGAAACACAGTGTGAAAATCCATCCCAGCTGCTCTCAGAGGTCCCAAGAGTCTAAATTTCCTTTTTTTTTTTTTAAAGATTTTATTTATTTGTTTGTTTATTTATTTATTTATGAGAGAGAGCATAAGCCCAGAGGAAAGGCAGCAGGGAGCCCGATGTGGGACTTGATCCCAGGGTCCTGGGATCATGACCTGAGCTGAAGGCAGATTCTTAATCGACTGAGCCACCCAGGTGTCCCAAGAGTCTGCATTTCTAATAGGTTGAGTGAATAAAGGCCCATGAGACTGTCCTCATCCCCTAATTGAGAGGAGCCCACTCAAGGAATCCGGTACTGCAGGAGCAGTCTAGGCTCCAGAAGTAGGCCTCTCCGGCAGAGAAGCCATGGATCGTGTGCATAGGGCAGTGTGTTCCGTAATAGCAAACTGCTGGGAACAACCTAGATGCCCGTCCATGGGGGATCGGCTCCATAGCCGCCAGTGTAGCCACACGCTGGTACCTGAGGATGCAGTTGAGAAGAATGAGCTCAGTCTTCACGTCCCGCCAGGGCGACCTCCCTGAGACTGACCTACAGTTCGACCATTATTGGAAGGAATGCTGCGTTAGGGTGTATTTTTCCCGGGAGTGTAGATACATACCTCTCACACCAAGCTGATACCTGGTTACTTCTAGAGGAGGAAGAAGAGACCGGGAAGAGGGCAAAGGTTCAAAGGGGACTTCAGCTTTGGTTGCAACACTTTTTAAAAAACAAAGATAGGAATGAAAGTCTTGTGGAATGAAAGTCTTAATAAAAAACAACTAGAAATGGGTGATGCAGAAAGGGAGCTCTAGACACCCGGACTGGTGTAGGGATGATGCCATGAAGGCAGCACAGGTGTCCTTGACCCAGCTCTCGGCCTCCCATCAGCAGGGGGGCCGTTGGCAGGGGGCGGGGGGGAGGAATTCTCGCCTTGCCACAGCTGTCCTAAGCACTCGTCAAGGTCCCGAGCTGAGGATCTTGTGAGATCATAGGCAAGTCTCCCCTCCCTCTCTGGCCCTCAGAGCCCAGCTCCCACATGCTGACAGTTGGGGGACTTAGAGCCCACATCGTCAGAATGGGACAGCCTGACGTGGTATGAGACGGACCCAGCGGAGTGCCTGTGAGGTTTCTGATGCCTGTGAGGTTTCTGACAAAAGTGTAACACGAATCCAGCCGACAGATAAATCTCTGTTGAGAAACAGTTTACAAAATAACTGGCCCGAACTCTAAAAATGTCACAGTCGTGAAAGATGAAGGCTGAGAAATGGTTCCAAATTAAAGGAAAGTGAAGACATCTGGCAATCACATGTCATGTGTGACCCTGGAAGGGGTTCTGGACCAGGAAACGATCAGCTCTAAAGGACACCGGAGGGACCACTGGCAAAATGCGGATAAGGACTGTGTGGATTGAATAGTGTTGTATCAGTGTTAAATTTCCTCATTTTAATAATTGTACTATTATTTAAGAATGTAGAACTTTTCTTAAGAAGTTCACGCTCAAACATCTATGGGGTGAGAGGGAGGAAATGGAGCTTGAATTTGAACTTACCCAGTGCAGTCTAGAACTTGTCCAGCAAGGGGCAGTGTGCCCCCAGCTTCTCGCAGCTAGAGTCCCTGTGACCCTCTCCACAGAAGACTGGGCTGGTGGTTAATGGTGGGGGGGGGTAGTAATATTACAAATAATACTATCAATCAGTTAAATTATATGAATACTAAAAAGCATTTCTCACTGTCAGGCAGGCCCTCTGCTTGCTACCTCTTTTAATCCTTACAACTAACTCTCTAAGTATTAGTATCATTCCCATTATATAGAGGAGGGATCTGAGGTTCAGAAAGGTTAAGTAACTCCGCCAGGATCACACAACTGGGAGTCCTTGGCCTGGGAGACTCCACAGCCCGAAGCCCTTGGGCTGTACTGTGCAGGTGATCGGGCATGGAGCAGGATGGGAGAATCTACCCTACCCCACATTCTGTCTCCAGCCACTGGGGGACTCTGGACCCCAGGTTCCCGAACACCCGTCTGAGCCCGACATGGCCACTTCTTGCCTCAGAATCAACTGAGCAGGTTTTTAAAGCAGATACCTGGCCATGTTGCTCCAGATTCTGCTGCAGGAACTCTGGGAAGGGCCCAGGAATCTGTTTTACCAAGTTCCCCAGGTGTTCTGTTGTGTAACTAGAGGCGGCCGAGTCTCGGTCACTTCAGTCCAGCGTGTTTTCTTCCTGCCCTGTATAGCGCCAGGCTGTGCGCTTCCAGGGCAGAACACAGACATGGATCCCCCCCAGACAACTTCCCAAGAAATACTGTAAATTCCCTCTCCTTCAGGACTCTCCCTTCTCCTCCATTATGGCATTTTTGGAGGCTTATTTCCTCTGTCTGTCAAATCCATAGCCCTTAAATCTCTCTTCTTACAGGAAGTCTTCCTGGTTTGCCTCTACATGCTCTCTGATCGCAGGTGTCTGTAGATGGTCACTAAAAAAAATATATATATAATATTAAAAATTAGCATACAATAACACATAACATGATGTATTGGTTGTATTGTAGATAATTTTATTATAGCATATGTTTATGTTATTAAATGGTATGTATTGTTATTATACTATATTAAGCGTATATTATAGGCATTTAGTCCCAGTGCATACATTCAGGGGACATGGTAGAGCTAAGAAGGCCCATTTAGGGGGCTCCTGGGAGGCTCAGTCGGTTGAGCATCTGACTCTTCATTTTGGCTCAAGTCATGATCTCAGGCTGCTGAGATTGAGCCCCATGTCGAGCTCCATGTTGAGCCCCATGTTGGGCTTCATAGTCAGCTTGGAGTCTGCTTGTCCCTCACCCTCTGTTCCTCCTCTGCTCACGCTCTTCTCTCTCTCAAATAAATAAATTAATTAAA
The DNA here is from genome assembly GCF_002007445.2 of Ailuropoda melanoleuca. NCBI lineage: Eukaryota > Metazoa > Chordata > Mammalia > Carnivora > Ursidae > Ailuropoda > Ailuropoda melanoleuca. Next base: position 105,744,974 of record NC_048220.1, on the reverse strand, counting down.
TTTTTTTTAAAAAGAAGGCCCAATTAGTCTCTTGGTTCTTCTCTTCCCCATTTTACAGATAGGTAAATTGAGGCCGAGGGGCAGGTAATGGGACTCTGGTGACCTTGAAGATCCTTGGTCCCCATACTGCCTCTTCATGTGGCTATAAGCTCACCCAAGACTGACCCCCCAAGTCTCTAACTACCTGGCTCATAGCAGCTTGTGGTCTAAGGAGGGGAGGCAGAGGGAAGTCATCAGTGGCCAGCCTAGCCCCCATCCAGGCCCTCGTGTAAAGGAGGGCCAGGGCCATCTGCACAAGCTGGATTCAGTTCCCCAGCTGTTTATGGGTCTTTGCCTCTGGTGTTTATAGTTCCGCCTTTGGGTTCGCATTGCGTCCCCACTAATTAGAACAATACTCCAGGAGGCGGTGCGGGGTGGTGGGGGACCACTGACGGGAGCGGCGGGCTGGACCTGTGCCCTGGCTTCTGCCTTGCCTAGCACCAACAAGGATTTCAGGCCTTTTTCAAGGACACAGGAGGGACAGCAAGATGGCATCGATTAAAATCAGGTGAGAGAACAGGTCGGGGTGGGGGGGAGCGGGGACGGAGAAAGTGGAGGCAAGACAAAGGCTAAGAAATGCAGGCAAAATGTGGGGCCAAATCCTTCCTTTTAAGAAAATATACCTTTAAAAAAAAAATCACAAAAATGATGGATGTCCATCGTGGAAAATTGAGAACATACAGACACATGAGGAGAAAATTTTTAAAAATGTGTCCCACCACTGCTCATATTTTAGGACTTTGCCCTTCTGTCTGATGTGGGAGGTTGTTTTTGTAGAAATGAGAATATACTGACATTCTGTTTTGCAAACCTCTCTTTAATCCTAAAAGTTGTCAACGTTTTTGCGTGTTATTAAACCTTTTCCTACTACATCAAATGATGTCATTTCCACTTTTATTGTGATGCAAGACTGTTGTGAAAGAATCGGAATCACGAGTGAAGTGCACAAACGCCGAAGCGTAAGTGCCCCTCTTGGTCTGGTCCCTGGGTAACCCTTCCAACCCCTTGGTGGGACTCCTCCACACACGGTCCTATGCACGCCGTAGAGGCTGATTGAAGTTTAGGTAAATGATCCCCTCGCCCTGGACATGGAGGTTAGGCACACCGCTGTGGCTTGAAGCCCACAGGCGGCCAGTGGGTTTCCGGGAAACCTCTCCTGATATCTCCTCAGCGCATCCGTTCCTGACGTCCTCAGGAACATGCTGGAAAACTCAGAAATTAGTTCCATGGGGCTGCTTTCTTGTGCGGTCATGTTTGTTTATGTATTTTTTTAATTGATACAAGTAATTCACATTTGCTGCAGAAATTTTTAACAATACAAAAAAGCCAACCTAAGAAAATGAAAATCACTCAACACAGCAATCAGCACGCTGTAAGGAATCCTAAGCGTTCCTGTTTATTGGATGCTTGGTCTGTGCCAGTCTCACCGCGCTCAGGCCTAGCACGTATCAGAGGACCAGCGTCCTCCCCACCTGACAGATGATGCAAGTCCAGCATTTAGGTTTGCAGACTTGTCCATTGTCTCCTGGCTACGGGGTGCCAAAGCTTGCCTTTGGATCTGGGCCTTCTAGTTTCCGAGTCAGCGTCTTACCCTACAACCCTGCTTTACATATCTGCCTGGAGGCGGTTTTTCTCTTTCAACATTATGTTTCATAATCTGCTTTTTTTTTCTTCCTAGTGATAAATGATGACCGTCTTCTGGTGTCATTAGCAATTCCTCTCCATGGGCTTGAGTCTGTGAATGTACCACACTTCATTTAATAGTTGAAAACGTGCATTATTTTAGATTTTTAGTCTCCTAAACAAAGCCACACCGAACATTTTTGCCACTTGACTCTTGACAATGTCCACAGTGATTTCCACAGGGCTGCTTTCCCTAAGGGCCCTCCCTGACCCATCACACCAAAGGGCAAGGCGGTCGGGGTGGCCGGGGGGCCTGCAGGGAGATGTGCACACCCAGCTTCCGGCTCAGCTGGTGCTGCTTGAGAGGGACGTTCTGTTCTGTACAGAAGACAGCTGGGAAGCCTTGTTCTTTAACCTGCGCTCCAGAGATGGCTTCTCAGTGGAACCACTAAAAGGCTAAGAGTTAGACATGAACCGCTTAGTGAATGACCCACACGTAGCCACGCAAGTGTGTTTCCCTTGAATCCATAGACAGTTGAATCAGAAAAGGAACAAGAGAAAACCAGTCTGAAAAAGTGGCATCCCATCTCCAATGGACAGGACAGGGAGCATCTCCTTCCTCCGCAGAGATAGATTAGATTCTGTGATTTGGGATCAATTCCAGAGACAGTCCATGAGGCCCTAGGGCTCTGTGCCCAGAAACACGTGGGAGGATGCTCTGGAGCCCAGCGGGGCAGATTGGGCATCCCGGTGCACAGAGTGCTTGGCTGGGTTTTGGAGGGCTAGCTAGCCAGGGCCGGGGAGGACAGGGCCCCAGGCAGGTGAAATCATGGGCGAAGCCTGGAGGTGAGAGACTGAGAGCCAAGGGCTGCCGAGTACCTGAGGGACCTTAGCCTGGAGAGCGGAGAGTGAGGGGGGCGGGGTTGAGAAAGGGGGACTGATGAAGCTGGAGGCTTTTGCAGGGTCCATGGGCCATTGTCCAAGGGGTAAGGAGTCTGCACGTGACTGTCTGGTGGCAGGACCCGCATCCTGGTTCAGTACAAAGAAACATGATGAGTTTTTTGCCTCTCCCTGACACTTCCTCCCTCCCTCCATCCCCTCTGTTCTCAAAAGCCCCAGAGGCCTCTTCTCTGTGCCGGGCTCAGCCTGCTGGTGGGAGAGAGGTGGGGAGGAGGACATGGGTCCTTGGGACTGGGTCTGTGGAGGCTCTGTGGGTGGGAAAAGAGTCTGAGCAGGGTGGCCAGGGAGCGCTGCTGCCACCAGCCAGCCCTGTCCACTGGAGACCGGCAGAAAAGGAGCTCTCAGCTCCATGGATGGGGGCCCAGTGCCAGCCACCCAGGCAGCGGTGGGGCAGAAGGCAAGAGCCTGGGCTCTGGGGCAGCATCGCGGGGCCTCACGCCCCAGCTGTGTGGCTGCAGCCTGCTTGCTTTCCCTTTCTGAGTCATAGTTTTATTATGTGTGAAGTGGAAACACTAATAGCAGGAGGTGGAGGATGAAATGAGACAAGGCACGGGACCCGCGGAGCGCAGCACCCAGGAAGTGCTCAGTAGACACGAGCTCTGGCTGGGCTGGCTACCCTGAAGGCTCCTGGCAAGAGAGGTGGGGAGCCGGCTCTGCCCCCCTTGTGGAGCCGAGGCCTGCTTCTAAAGCTCCCTTTGGAAGGCCCCTCCGAAGTGTGGAGGGAGCTGGTGGAAGCCGTTGATTGCCGCCTTCCCCCTTGGCAAACGAAGTTGCCTGCTCTAAACGGGGTCCTCTCCCTTCCCCATTAAATTGAGTTTGTGAGCCTCCTGCCCCCGCGTCCCCTGACAGGTCAGGCTGGACTCTAGGTAACAAAGTGTCCGCTGGGCGCCAGGCCCTTACCGCGCGCTGGGCATCATCTCACGGAATCCTCACACCCCCTCGAAGGGGGCTCATTCCTCCCCTTCCCCTGGAGCCCAGGCCTGGAGATGTCTGGTGAGTTGTGGGTGGCAGGGCCGGGACCCCACTCTTCCCTGTCTGACCACAGGCCCTGGCTCCTGAGGGCTGTGCTGTCCCAGACCCCCGCTCAACCCCCACCCGAGGTCACCCCCCTGCCCCCCTGCACTCCCGCCTCCCTGAGGCTGTCCCACCTGGCTGTCCTGCCCGAGGTGAGCCCTGCGGAGCTCTCACAAGGCACCATTCATCCCGCAGGCTGCTGATTGAAACCATGTGTGGCAGAGCCGGCCAAGGTGGCGGCAGCTCCGGAAGCTGGGCCTGGCCCGGGGCCTGCGGGCCCTGCGAGGATTGGGGGAGGAGGTCCAGCCGACCTACAGGCCTGCCGGGCGGAGGGGAGCTACAGGGCAGGGCTGACCTCTGCCCCCACCGGTGCACACACCAGGGGGACCCTGACCCCTCGGCCCATACTGGGGACCTCGGAGGCGGAGAGGCCCCTTCCAGGTGAGGGGGGGTCCTGCGCCTGGATCGTCTCGGGGCCCTTTCCAAGGCTGTTCTTGGCAGGGTCGGCTACTAAGGAAGGTGCATGTGTGTGTGTGTTTGCACATGTGTGTGTGCACGCGTGTGCCCGTGTGTGTGTTTCTGTGTGCTGAAATCTACGCAGGGCACCCTGAGCCCGGGACTCATTGTCACTCGGGGATTTCTGCAGGGCAGTCTGGTGCAGTGATGAAGACCATAGGCTCTGGAGCCTCACAGACCTGGGTTTGAGTTCCACTTCTCCTGCTCCCTAGCTGTGTGACCAAAGGCAAGTTGCTTAACCTCTCTGAGCCCTTCTCATTCACCAAATGAGGACTAAGGCCTGGTCAGAGGGTCTGAGAAAAGACAGTGGTTGGGGTGGGGTTTTGGGTGTTCGTGGATGCTTCTGCTGAGGCGCCATCTCTAGGCTCCCAAAGTCATTCTGGCCCTAACTCCTGACTTCTGAGCTGCGGCCTGCCTAGGAGTTGGGAGCATGCTAAGTGTGGGGTGTCTGTGTTTCCTCCAAGGCCTGAAGGCTCCAGTTAGTAGAGGTGAGCCGGGGAGCATTGGATCCCCAGCTGGTGTGAGGTGTGGCCGAACTAACTGCCCCCTCCCAGGCCAAGAACAGAGCAGGACATTGTTCACGGGGCCGCCTCCCTGGCACTGAGGCCCCCACAGGAAGGGGTGTGCAGGCCAGGCTGTGGCCAGCACTGACCACAGTCTTGGCTGAGCCAGGACCCTTCAGGGGCCTGGTGTCCCAGAAGACGCTCTGGTTTCCCAAGGAATGTGCTTTCTACTGGGCAACTCAGGCCTTGTCCAGCCCGAGGCTGGTGACCAAGACACTTTGAGGGCATTTGGTCCTGGCTGGGTGTCTCCCACTGGACAGCCTTGGGACATCCCCAGGGGTGGGACTAGCCCCAGAATAGGAGCTCCCTGGAGACAGGCGTCCCTGGCTGGGATCCACCCTGTGCTCCAAGGCATCCAGACCCTCCAATGTCCAACCCAAAAGTGCTTCGTCCCTCCTTGCACAGGGCAATGCTGAAACCAGGAGGAAGAGGGTGCTCGTGACACAGAGAGCATTCAGGTGCAGAAGGTCAGCATTCTCCTTGGGGGTGGACAGCTGAGGAAAGGGCAGTGAGAAGGTGGCTGTGGAGAGGAGGGGAGTCTGAACGGGTGTGGAACAGCCCTCCACTTCCTGGCTGAGCGACCAGGGCGGCCACCTGCCCTCTGTGAGCCTCCACCTAAAACAGAGAGAAGAAGCCTCCAGAGGGCTGTGAGGGCTGAGGACGATCAGTAGTGGTGCGGAACCAGGGGGTGGTGAAGAGCCTGAGCTGGGAGCCACCTGTCTTCAAGCCCCAGCTCCTTCCCTCTCTGCCATGTGACCTTGGACAAGTTGCTTGCTTTCTTTCCTTTCTCTTTTTTGGGGGGAGGGATTTATTTATTTACTATTTTAGGGAACAAGAGAGAGAGCATGACTGGGAGGGGCGGCAGGAGAGGGAGAGAGAATCTCAAGCAAAGCCCGACATGGGGTTCCATCTCACAACTCTGGGAACCTGACCTGAGCCAAAACCAAGAGTCAGATGCTCAACCAGCTGTCCTACCCAGGTGCCCCAAGTCACTTTCTTCTAGAAAAAAGAGTTTTAAAGAAATCTTCCTCGTGGGACTGTTGGAGAAACAAATGTGCGGACACGTAGCCATGGGCTTGACATCCCATTTGGCCCATGCTGTGTCGGTCAGTTTTATGGGCCAGCTTGGCTGGGCTGCGGTGCCCAGCCACCCCGTCAAGTGCTAATCTGGGTGTTACTGGGAGGGTATCTTATAGATGTGACTGTAGTCCATAATCAGCTGGCTTCTAGTGAGGGGGATTATCCTAGGTAATCTGGTTGGGCCTCATCAAATCAGGTCGGAGGTCTTCAGAGCAGAGCCCACGTGTCCCTGAAGAAGAGATTCCACCTACCATTTCAGTGTGTCCTTCCAGACAGTCTGTCCCACTGTATGCGGCAGGGTGCTCCAGAAAAACACAACCAATAGAATGTATGTACACATTCGACTGGCTAGATATGGATACATATACTCGAGGTGAGTTGGTAAGCTGTTGGTGTAGTTCGAATTCTAGTCCCAAGGCCTGAGATCCAGGACAGCTGATGTTTCAGTTCACGTCCAAGGGCCGAAAAAAGCCAATGTGTCTGTTCAAAGGCAGTCAGGCAGAAAGAATTCCCCCTTACACCCAGGAGGGTCAGCCTTTATGTTCTATTAGCCCTTCAACTGCTAGGATGAGGCCCACCCACATCAGGGAATGGAATCTGCTTTACTCAGTCTCCTGATTCAAATGTTAATCTCATTCAAAAACATTCTCAGGTAAATACCCAGAATAACGTTCCACCAGATATCTGGACACCCCATGGCCCAGATAAATTGACATAAAATGAACCATCACATACAGATTTCTGACTTGCCTAGCCAGTCCCTACAATTGTACGAGTCAGTTCCTTGCAATAAATCCCTTAACGTGTTCCTTACTGATTCTGTTTCTCTGGCTGAACCCTGACCGATACATATAGTAAGCTGAAATAAGAATAATGATCATTATTATTGTCATTCTCTCTGAGAAGTCCCCAGCAGTGGGCCTGGACAAAGTAAGCCCTTGGCAAACACTATGGGAGCAGAAGTCATGCCAGTTTCTTCCATGACTTCTAAGAGATCCAAGGAGCAAGGACAAGTCCCTTCCCAAGACGCCAGCATGGGCAGCCTCATTGCCCCCCACCTCCCAGCTTCCCAGACAACTAGGCTGGCATCTATGGGTGCCAAACACACCGAAGAGGAACCAGTCACATAGCTCTAACACACACCTCCACTAAACACTTCACATATTAACTACTTTGATTCTCACAACAGCCCACTCCAGGGGCTAGTAGAATTCTTCCCATTCTATGGAAGGGTAAACTAAGTCACAGGGAAGCTCACTGTGCACCCAAGATCCCACAGCAGGGAAGCAAAGGTACAGGGGCCCAATCTGAATCAGACTCTGTATCCTGCTGCTTTTATGACAGCTCTGAGCCTACCGCTTCTAGAAACTGAAAGAGGTTTTGGTGTGACATAATGTTTTATGATTCCCCCCAGTTATAAGATGACAGTGTGGGTCTCCCTGAGCTTTGATCTCAGTTTGAGTTCCAGCTTTAACCCTTCAGTGTCTGATCCATCTATGTATCCTGGGTATCTGGTACATAGTAGGTGCTTAATAGATGTTCATTGTTACATCTTTTTTCTGGGTCTCAGTTTTCTCAGTTCTGTAGTGGGGATCATGATATATTCCTTGAGCTTTCAGATAACCAATACTTCGACTTCCTTCTTTCTCATTTAATTTTTGCCAATTACCTTCAAAAAAAAGGGCATCCAGATTGGAAAGAGGGAAGTAAAACTAATCTTTATTTACGGGTGATAAGACCTTATACATAGAAAACCCTAAGGAACCCACTAAAAAACTATTAGACCTAATAAATGAGTTCATCAAGGTACAGGACACAAGAGCAATATACAAAAGTCAGTTGTGTTTCTATATATTTGCAACGAGCATCCAAAAATGAATTTAAGAAAACAACTCTTTCACAATAGTACCAAAATAGATTAAATACACACAAATCAATTTATCAAAAGAAGTGCAAAACTTATCTCTGAAAACTACAAAACATTGTCAAAATAGACTGGGGAAGATCTAAATAAATGGAAAAATATATATTCATGAATTGGAAGGCTCCATTAATATTATCAAGATGGCAATACTCACCAAACTAATCTACAGGTCAACACAATCTCTATCAAAGCCCCAACTGACTTCTTTGTACAAACTGACAAGCTGATTCCAAAGTTCATATGGAATTTCAAGGGATCCAGAAGAGACAAAACAACCCTGAAAAAGAAGAATAAAGTAGGAGGACTCACATTTCCCAATTTCAAAACTTACTGTAGAGCAGTGAGCTTGACAGTGTGGTACCAGCACGAGGCTAGACATCTAGATCAGTGGAATAGAATGGGGAGTCCAGAATTAAATCCATATCTCTGTGGTCAACTGATTTTCAACAAGGGTGCCAAGGCCATCTAATGGAGAAAGAATAGTATTTTCAGCAGGAAGAGAAGACCCGGGAAAGAGCTTGGGTTTGGAGATCAGGCAGACTTGGCCTTGCTGTGTGATTCTGCACAAGTGAGTTGACCTCTCTGAGCCTGTGTTTTTTCATTTGTTCACATGAGGATAATGAGAAATCGTTCATTTCCCAGATCTGGACACAGAAAACCCCTACGTGAAGTGCTTAACTCGGATCTGGCCCCTTGTGCAAACCCACAGGCAGATGGAGGTGTAGGGTGGGACATACTCGTGAGGGTCAGGGTCTGGTGTTCCTCCCAGGACCCCCTGGGGAACCCTTTTCCCCAGGAAAAGTCAGGGCTGGTGGGGTTTCCATCTGCAGACTGAGCTTGGTGGAGATCTGTGGGTTGGTAATAAATAGACAGGAAAGGAGATTCCATTACACAGGAATGTCTGGGGAGGGGGCGGGGAAGGCATAGGCCCCCCTCCTAGCACCAGCCAGCCCCGCAGCCTTGATGGATGTGCCTCGCACCACAGCAGCAGGGCCTGGCGGAAGGAGGCCCCTCTGCCGCCACTCACCCTTCCTGGAAGGAGGCCAGCAGCCAGATGTTCGTGGCCTTTGGGGAGCTGCGATGGGGGCGGGGAAGCCCGGCAGCAGGCCAGGGGGCAGCCGCCCAGATGTTGAGCCTCAACCTCCTTTTCCTCCGCAGCTGGGCTCAGGTGGCTTCGGCTCTGCTGTTGACCTTTGGCTGTGGCCGTGTCTCCCTGGGCCTTGACTCTGCTTGGAGCTGGGGATGGTGGGCCTCACCCACCCTGTCCTGCTGGGTGGGGCCCGTCACTGCCCAGAAAAGAGCTTTCGGCTCCAGAGAGGAAGATGTCTGACCTGTCCAAGGCTCCTGTGTTCTTCTGGTCAGAGCCAAGGTCCAAGAGGGGCCCCTGGATTTGTGGTCTGGGGAGTAGATCTGAAGGCAGAATCTGGGTGAGGAGGCGGTGTTCCACCAGCAGGTGCTAAGATCTGCCCAAAGTTAATTGCCTCACAGACCCCTCTCAAGAACCATGATTGGAACAAAGAGCGCAACGTCATCTCTGGCCTTCTTTGCTTTTAGTATTAAATACTTAATAATTAAAAGAAAACAAGAAAAAGATATATATGTAAGGAACAACAGCAACAACAAAGAGAACTAAACATTACCCCAAGATTCACCGTGCATGATGGATTAACTGCTAACATGGTGTAAATGCATCTTTATTTAAATATTCTGAATCTATGGATATAAATATTCATGTATGCATTTTTTCAAATAAGCGGGCACGCCATACATGTCTAGCCTTGTAACCTGCCTTCTTCTCCTCGCAGCACGCTGCAAACACCTGCCCACATTCAGAAATGTAGATTCCACGTCAACCTTGTTGCTCCTTTTCATTATACAGCTGCCCCGTGTCCTTACCTTTTGGGAAATTTTCAGACTTTCCCTAAAATGGACAACGCAGCACTGAATCTCTCTGTACCTCCACCTTTGTTCACATATAGATGATTTCCATACGATACATCCCAGGAAGTAAAATCAGTGGGGTTGAAGAATATGTCGTATGGGGGCTTTGAGGGACATATGACCAAACTGAGCCTGAACCAATTTGACTTGCACACGGGAGCCCTCCCTCCCCCAGCTCCGCTCATGCGCTTCACCCTGGAGCCTGCCTGCCATGGCCATCCTGCCCCGGCCCCACCTTTGGAGGAAGGTGGTTGGTACCCCACAGGGACACCTGGCTGGGACTGCAGGCACCTGGGGACACACCTTTCCCCGATGTTTTCTAGAGGACCTCAAGGAGTGGGGAAGTCCTGGACTGGAACTGAGGAGACCTTGGATAAATCCTGTCTGGTCCTCACTTTGCGCATCTGCAAACTGGGGGAGCCAGCATCACAGTTCTCTCCAGTTCATAGGGACCATGACCGACCGATAGCACCTCTTCTAAAATCCCACTGAGTGGGCAGGAACTTCCGCGACTGGCGTGGGAACTGTGGCGGGCACTAATCTGTGTGGGGACAGGCCTGCTTACCACTGGGCAGCCGCTGGAAGACCTGGCTGGGGTGAGCGGCACAGCCTCGGAGCCTCAGAGCCCCCGCCTCCTTGGGTCCCTGGGGAGAAGGATGTGTGACCATGCAGTCCACTGAGTTGTGACCTCTGGGAGAAGTGTCGGGGGAGGGGACTGGACTTGGAGGTGACCCTTCAAGGGTTCCTGGCACCCAAGAATCCCATGAACTGCATGGAACCAGCACCTTTCTTGACATTCACATGCACACACCTGTTCAACTTCACATGCAAACCCACACATCAGCTGCTCCCAACAACATTCCAGCATTCTCTTCCCTTTCACACCGCCTCTGCTCCAAACTGAAGCCTGCCCTCAGCCTCATACACACTTGGTCACACTTGGATATGCAGTACTAATAACAGGATAACAATAATTGTAAGAGCACATTTATTGAGCCTTTCCTAGGTTCTGGGCCCTTCCCACGCACCATTTAATGCCCCCAGGAGCAGAGCCGATCATGAGCTCTGGGGCCCAGAGGAGGTGAGGTCACTTGCCTAAGGTCACAGACGTGGTGAGCAGAGAGGCCTGCCCTGGGCACAAAGGGGCCCCTCTCCCGCACTTGTGCTCGCCTGCAGACACACCCAGGCCCACTCGGGCTCCCGGCCACTGCGTTCCTGCCCTGGTTGCGGCGGCCACTGAGGGAGCGCTTGCCGCCTGTGTCCCTCCAACCTCACCCAGCCCTTGGTACACAGTTGGACAGACCAGGCTTGTCCAGACACAGGCGGCTGGAGACACAGTAAGGCCAGGCTGTAAACCACCGTCTTGGTTTCTCATGGACAACCAGAGCTTTCCCCAGACCCGTGTTTCTGAACTGGAAGGGGTGGCACCCTCCTTTCCTCAATCGACCCTCTCCACCCCTTCATCCCCCCTCTTTCTCCCCCTTTGCCCTCTCAAGCCAACCTTGAGGACCTACTTCTTTGGGCCTAGCACCGAGGTTAACACTGGGCTTCGGCAGGGAGAGTAGCCCAGGCTCCCACGCGCAAGGGAGCAACTGCTCAGCCGTCCTGTGAGGCCCAGAGGACCGGCTTGCTCAAGGTCACCCGAGGAGTGGCCGGCAGAGCCAGGCCTAACAGCCCAGTCTCCTACGCCAAGGCCAGGGCTTTTCTTGGGGAGACAAGCTCAGGTCCACCACACGAGTAATGGCTGTTCTGTACTCTGTGTGTGTGGCTCAGACGTGGAACCCTACAGGATGTAGAATTCTACGGAGCAGCGTGAACATAATCGTAGCGCCATCAGCTTCAGTTCATGCCATGGGCACCAGGCATTTTATACGCCTTCTCTTCTTTACTCCTCCTGATAACCCAATCAGGTAGGTACTATTATTATCACCCTCCCCCAGTTTGCAGGTAAGGAAACCGAGACGCACAGCTAGTCAGAACTCAAACCCAGGGGCGCCTGGGTGGCTCAGTCGTTGGGCGTCTGCCTTCGGCTCAGGGCGTGATCCTGGCGTTCTGGGATCGAGCCCCGCATCAGGCTCCTCCGCTGGGAGCCTGCTTCTTCCTCTCCCACTCCCCCTGCTTGTGTTCCCTCTCTCGCTGGCTGTCTCTCTCTCTCTCTGTCAAATAAATAAATAAAATCTTTAAAAAAAAACAAAACAAAACTCAAACCCAGGCCTATTTCTCCAAAACCCGAGCTCTCCCGTGAGGCCACACTGCCTTGCATGAGAAAGGGACTATAGCACCCCACACGGGAAGGCTTTGGCAAGCTGGGCTTTTAAAAGGATGGGAGGAGAGAGGGGAGCACCCTGGGATGTGGGTGCAGCTTAAACCTGTGAGCCCCGGCACCAACAAGAGGACAGACCACACTGAGGGGAGCCAGCTAAGCTCTTGAAATCTCTCTGGTCCTTTCTGGAAGGAGGGACTAATGGGTGGACATGGCCCCAGAGCTCTGGTCCAGAATGCTCTTGAGGACTGTGCAGGGTTGGCCCCAGAGAAACCACAGGAAACCTTGAGCCGGGCAAAGTTCTCCCTGGTGTCATTAACCAGGTGCCATGGAAGGAGGAGCCAAGAGGCCCCTAGTGACTGTGCCATCCCAGGAGAGGGACACCGCCAGGGCAGGTGCAGGAACCAGACCCCGACCATCCTCGGGACCATGGGCATCGAGCTCCCTGATGTATGGGGCAACTGTAGGCCGGAGCGCCAGGCTGGCAGGTGAGTCCCGGGCAGAGGCTGGCAAAGGGAGGAGGGGGACGGGGGGGCCCCATTCTGTCTCTGTCTAGGGTAGGAAAGGCAGCTGAGACCAGCTTTATGACATGTTCAGTCACGTCCCCAAACCATAGGAGTTAGAATCTAGCGCACTGTAGCAGGAGCAGGGAATGATTATGTCAGGAGCCTCCGAACATACAACCCTCCCCTTTCCACCCCGCTTTCTGGTTCACTGCCGCCTCCTCCTGCCGTCCTCAGCTCAGGTGACCCCTCCTCGGGGAAGCCACCCTGATATCTACCGTCCAGCTCCTACCACACACCGGAGGTGCGGTTAAACTCCTTTGGAATGGCCCTTCTAGAACCGGGGCTTTGCCTAGCATAGTTTGTAATTATGTTCTCATTTGTGGGATTATTTGATGGCTATTGGGCCCCTTCTAGCTGTGAGCGCCGAGAGGGTGGGAGATGAGTCATTCATGGTCACCAGTGTCCGCAGGACCTGGAGTAGAGTAAAATCCAAGAGCCATTTGTTGAACACATGAGTGAGTGCGCGGGGAGGGGTGTGTGTGTGGGTGCGTGTGTGTGGATGGACAGATGGGTAGGTGAGTGGAAGGGTGAGTGTATGGAAGGAGGTGTTCACGAATGCATGTTGGGTGGGTAAGTAGGTGGATGGATGGGTGGGGGGGACAGAAGTGCGAGTGAAAGGATGGCTGGGTAGAGCTTTGGAGTGTTAGACTGTAAGAATATTAATAATCATGAAACTCTAGGTTGCTGAAGTCCTACTTTTAAAAATTGCATTATCGTGTTCGAATAGAACAGCTCGACATCCTAGTTAGAAGGGGCAGTTACAGAGCTCAGCTCCCTCTTATAAGAGATGAGCAGACACTCAGAAAAGTGACGTAGATTCATCCGAGACCACGCAGAAAATTAGGTGACCCCCAGACCCTGCTTCCTAACCATTGTGCAAAGCAGCCTCTGGGGAAGGGGGTGGGCGGTCCAAGTCTCGTGGTCCAGTCCTATCTTTCCCATGGTTTCTGTGTGACCCGGGACAAGTCATTAGGCCTCCATTTCTTCTTTAGAAGAAGAGGTTACAAAATCTAGGGTTTTCTTTGCATTCTTGGGAAGGCCAGCCTCACTGGACTTTGCCAGATCTGGGTACAGATACCCTTGCACACCTTTCTCAAAGGCTAGTGGAGCTGTGAGAGTGGATGCCAGGCCCCTGGGGTGGAGGGCTGGTGAGGCTTCAGATCTTGAGTGCGAAGGCCAGCCTCCATCTCCCTTGTGAGCCAGCCTGGCCCTCAGCTGTGTCTCTGGGCCTGGTTCTGCACTCTTGGGTGTGCCCCAGGGAGGCGGCTATGGAGCCCTCAGTGAGTTTCTGGCTCCACATCCCTTGGCTGGAACGCCTTCACCTGCCTGGACACCTGTAATCCCAGCACCTGAACCTGGGGAGGGGTGTGTTTAGTCGGGGAGAACCCCTTCGGGGGCAGCCTTGGGCTTTTGTTCCCAGCCTCGAGGAAAAGGGGTTCTACGTGTTGGCAAGGAAGGGAGGGGGCTTTGTGGTGGCCCTGGAAGAAATTAGAGGTTAAGTGTACCCAGAGGCCCCAGACACAAGACTGTGGGAGTCAGAAGAGGAGGGGATTCTGGTGTGTGTGTGTGTGTGTGTGTGTGTGTGTGTGTGTGTGTATCAGAGCCAGAGCCAGAGACAGGCAACGGCCCCATGGCCGAGGTATGGGGTGGGGTGCGGAAAGGGGGCAAAGGACAGAAGAGGAGGCCGAGGTGGCAGTCACAGGGACTCCTGGGGCCATAAAGTCAGGCTAAGTGAGACCTTTGGACTTTATCCCCTAGAAAGTAGGGAACCTTTTTTTTTGTTGTTAAGGCTTTCACATTTTTTTGGACACTAAAAAAGTTCATGTTGCATGTTCATTGCAAAAAAAAAATTAAATGTTACAACTGAATGCTCAGTAAAATCTACATTTCCCTTCCCCCTCCCCCAAGTTCCCTCCCTAGAAGTGGCCCTTTTTGCTGGGTCTTTTATATCCTCCAAGAGATATTCTATGCTACATTTATTCAATGTATCCATCCCTCCTTTTGACCCAGTGGAAGCCTATGGGACACACCGTTTTGTTACAATGTATGCATTGCAGGTCGTTTCTGAGCACAGAGTTCACTGCCGAGCAGTGTGTGGACACTGCACTTCATGACCTCGTCCCTACTAATGAACAGTGACGTTTTCTCAGGGACTTTGGTGCCACAGACAATCCTGGGATGAACAGACCCTTGTGCGTCCACCTTTGAGCTCTCGGGCTGGTACAGTCCTGAAAGTGGTCGTGCAGGATGGAAGGGAGGCAGCCCTCGGCACTCCGTCCCCAGCACCAAGCTGCCCCCCCGCGAGTTTTGACCAGGAGTTAACAGGCTTCCAAGGTCTGGTTGTTTCCGAGGGAGGGGGTGGAAAGAGCAGGCTATGTGATTATAAGACGCTCAGTCTCAAGGTCGAGGGGGTGCTAAAGGATCCTCAAGTGAGGGTTTCTTGGGAGCCCCTGCGAACCCCGGGCCCTGAGGCTCCCTGCAATGCCTCATGGAACCTGGGAGGAGAGGGCCCCGGTGGACGTGGTCCTTTGCTGTGGGGGAGGCCCCCAGGCCCATGGCCAGGCCCGGGACTCGCATCCCCCATGGGGGCTGCGAGCAGCCTAGTGGAGGGAGGACAGGCTGTCGGCAGCTGTGAGGGGCCTGAGTTCAGCCAAAACCCGTGCAGAGGGCGGCCAAGAGTTTCTTCTTTTCATTTCTCCAAGTCTTGTGCTTTGGGCTGGGGCACAGTGTCATCCTCATGTTTCCTATTACTTTACAAGACTCCCATCAAAGCGCTAGCCGTGCGGGCCCTTTGATGTCTGGGCCGAGCCTGCCTCCGCCTTGGGGGAGAAGCGTCTTTGCTGAGGATCAAGAGGGGAGTCAAGCTGAGACGGTCCCCAGGCCTTCCCCACCTGACGTGCTCCCCCAGCTCCAGTCCCGCTGGGACCGCAGGCTCCTGGAGGGGGAGTGGAGAAGCCATCGCTGCCTGGCCCAGGCCCCTGTGATAGAGCCCAGGAGGGAACCAGAGGCCCAGAGGGGGCAAGGGGCGACCCCAGGCTGCACAGTGAATTGGCGAAGTGCCCCCTCTCTGATGCTGTCCAGACTCGGGGTTGGGGGGTGCGGCCATGAAGGGGATTTCTCCTGTGATTGAGCGAACCTGGCAGCCTTTTTGGGCTCTCAGCTCCCCCACCTCGTTTCCTAGAACCCTCCTGGTGCCAACAGGCTACAGCTGAGGCGGGAGGGGCAGTTCCCCTCGGAGGGTTCAAATCCCGGGCTTGGACCCTGGGAGTTGTGTGACCTATTTTAAGTTACTTAACTCCTCTGGGCTTTAACTTTCTCCTCTGTAAAACAGGGTGATGACATTCCCACCTCAGAGGGTCCTTGTGAGGGGAACTGAGAAGATTCCTGCAAGTACTTAGCATAGCGTTTAAGAGTCTCGAGAAGAATAGCTCCTACCACGGTTGTTGTTGGTGATGGGGATAAACAAGGCGAGGGGAAGGGGTTTCTAAGCAAAGGGGGCTTGTGTGGAGTAGCCCTGCCTATATAGGGCCCCACCCCTGTCCCGTCGTCGGGCTCAAAGCCTGGGCTGGGGCCATCTCTGCCTCTAGGGACTGAGATCCTTCTACGCTTCTCCCCTCACTCCCCACCTCTGATTTCGAGCCTCCTCATCTGAGCCTCAGCTGAACGGTGTGGGGGCGGATGGAAACACCGTGCCAGGCGTGGGGTGGGGCACCGATGGCGCCTGGGCCAGGAGGCTCAAGAGGCAGGGGAGGGGCGTCTGGGAGGATGTGGCCCTGCAGCCCTCACTCCCAGAGGCAGCCAGGGTGGGAAAGGGGGGTTGGTTTCCTGGCAAAGCTGAAAAGCTTTGGATTTGACTTGGAAACACATTGAGAAGTCCCTGGCGGCTCCCTCCTCAGAAATAGCCTCTCTGAAGTTGAGCCCAGGCTGGGGAGGCTGGTTCCTATAAAGGGGCTCGGGGGACCTCAGTGATAGAGGACAGGCTGAAGCTTCTCCCCAAGAATTGCGACACATGCCCCCTCTACTGAGCCTCCCTGGGGTTCTGGAGACTTCTAGGGGACAGGGGATAGGAAGTAAGGGACCCTGCCCTAGGAGCTCACAGGTGGGGAAGGGGGTAAGCACCTTCTCGGCTAGTCCCTTGGGTTCTACCTCCCTGGTCTTTTGTCATATCTGTGTTTAGCCTGTGACTTCACTTATCTAACATTTTTCTTTAAATTAACTCCTTTTTAAAATTTGAATACATTTTTTTAGAAAGGAACTTTGTGTTGCTATTGTCAGTGTAAGACTTCTATCCCTTGCCATGCAGAGTAACCATATTAAATCAAATAAAAGCAAAACAATGTTGTTCAATTCTAGCTAGTCTGGGATGTGCTCTCTCTTTGATAAAAACAAACGAGATTAGCCGATGTGAGAGAAAGACAGGCTGGTACCCAACTAAGACTGCCTCCTTGATCAGAGCTGTCAGACAAAATACAAGATGCCCAGTTAAATTTAAATTTCAGATAAACAATGAATAATATTTTCATATAAGTATATCCTACATGTTGCACAGGTTTTACTTATACTGAAAGAAATTTATTGTTTATCTGAAATTCAAATTTAACTGGGAATCCTGTATTTTTATTTGCTAAATTTGGCAACTCTCTCCTTGATGAATGAAAGACAGCTTTTAAAGGAATAACTTTCTCCCTGCTAGGAGATTAGACGTTTCCATGCAGGATCCCTGTGCCACCGAAAATAATCTTGAGAAAAGCTGTTCTGCTTCCAGGTGGAATGAGAGCAAGCCACAAGCACACCCGCTTGGGGATTTGGAGGTGGGGAAGAGCAATGCCCTTGGGGGAAATTCTGAGAGGCTCCATGAGGGAGAGGGAGCTGTGGGGTCTGGGTCCCAGTCAGGGACCAGTGGATGCAGTTCTGCACACCCTTCCCCCACTGACCCCTGGGGCTGGAGGGACAGAGGACACTCCGCAGGGGTGCAGTCTTCACCCTGCTCGCAGAGGACAGAGGGGCATGTGTTTGAGCGGCTGTGGCTTGGAAGCATGAGTGACTGTGTGTTTGCTCAAATCACACCCTCTCAGGACACAAAGGGCTTTTGAGGGAGTCTCCAACACCTCCCCCAGCCCCTTGCCTTGCCCCGGATGGGAATCTGAAACTTACTTGCACTTCTCCAGTGACGGGGTGCTCACTACCTCCTAAGATAGCTCTTTCTGTTGTTAGGCAGTGTTGACAGTGAGAAAGCCCTTCCTTAGCCTGAACAGAAATCTGCCTTCCCGCAGAGTCTCTGCAGATTCACTTCGGCCTTCTGAACAAAGTGCTCCCCTCCGGCCCAGGACAGTCCTTCAGAGATCGAGCAGTCATGAGGCTAGACCCATTTCTTTGAACTCTACCTCTGATGGCTTGATTTCTGACTTCCTCATTGGCAGGGAAGCAGGTTAGGGCCGGAGATGGGGACACTGCTTGGGGTGGCCCTGGCTTGTGTACTATCCTTAGTCAGGGAGCCGGAAAGAGGTTGCGTGGGGCGGGGGGTGCACACGCTGGGAGCAGAGGTGAAGATAGAACCGGGATGGGAGGGAAGTTTCCTTCATGTAGAGGCTCAGCTTGCAGGAATTGCAGGAAGAGCCCTGGACCCCTGCTCAGCCCCTATGCTCAGCGCCTAATTCGCTATGTGGCTCCAGGTGAGCCCCCTCTCCTTTCTGGGCCTTCGCTCTGCTTTATACACCAGGAGCACTTGATCTAGTCTTACAGGTAAAAACGCTGTGCCTGTTCTGACTGATCGGTGCTCTGCCCCCTGGGGTTCCGTGAGGGAAGGGTTTTAGGCAGTGCCGGGTTCAGTGGGGAAACGGGCAGCACATAGACCACGCAGTGGCAGTCTGGGAGCTGCGCCTCCAGGGAGCCCGCGGGCTCTGGCCCCGCTGGCTCTGGAGGGATAAAGCAAGACAGAAGAAGGTGATCCATGAAGTCAGCTATGGGGGTGGGGCGGTCCCTGCTGGGAGCCAGGAGGCACCCTGCTTGGGTAAGCTGGCCCCGGCCCTGCGTAACTCCAGGCCGCAGACTTGCACACGTGTGTTAGCCCACACCCTGCCACCCAGACGGCCGGAGGACAGAGGTGCTCTGTGGAGTCCTGTAAGCAGGCCGGAGGCTGGTGTAGAAGGCGGGGTGGGGGTGGGG